>NC_136266.1:19338441-19780360 GCF_964187855.1 Myxine glutinosa
GGGTAATTATAGAGGGTTCTAAAGGGTAATTTAAAAGCTTAATTCCAATGGGTAATTCTAGAAGGTAATTCTAAAGGGTAATTATAGAGGGTTCTAAAGGGTGATTCTAAAGGGTAATTATAGAGGGTTCTCAAGGGTTATTCTAAAGGATAATTCAAAAGGGAAATTCTAATGGGTAATTCCAGAGAATAATTCTAAAGGGCAATTATAGAGGGTTCTAAAGGGTAATTCTAGAGCGTAATTCTAAAGGCTAATTATAGAGGGTTCTAAAGGGTAATTTAAAAGCATAATTCCAATGGGTAATTCCAGAAGGTAATTCTAAAGGGTAATTATAGAGGGTAATTATAGAGGGTTCTAAAGGGTAATTTAAAAGCATAATTCCAATGGGTAATTATAGAAGGTAATTCTAAAGGGTAATTATAGAGGGTTCTAAAGGGTGATTCTAAAGGGTAATTCTAAAAGATAATTCAAAAGGGTAATTCTAAAGGGTAATTCTAGAAGGTAATTCTAGAGGGTAATTCTAGAGGGTAATTCTAGAGGGTAATTCTAAAGGTAATTCTAGAGGGTGATTCTAAAGGGCAATTCTAGAGGGCAATTTTTAAATGGTAATTTTAAAGCGTAATTTCAATGGTTAATTCTAGAGGGTGATTCTAAAGGGTAATTCTAGAGTGTAATTATAAAGGGTAATTATAGAGGGTAATTATAGAGGGTTTTAAAGGGTAATTTTAAAGCGTAATTCTAGAGGGTAATTCTAAAGGGTAATTCTAAAGGGTAATTCCAGAGGGTAATTCTAGAGGGTAATTCTAAAGGGTAATTATAGAGGGTTTTAAAGGGTTATTCTAAAGGGTAATTCTAAAGGGTAATTTTAAAGCATAATTCCAATGGATAATTCTAGAGGGCTTACAGAGCAAATCAGCAAAAAGGAAACCCGTAAACGACAAGACCCTCCTGTATATATCTATATGAAATCAGACCCCTTCACTGTTGTGGGTACCAGGAAGCTATTGCCACACCATCTTGGTCAGTGCCATATAAAAAGAATGTCTGGCCATCTTTTGTTCTCGCCACTTCGCGATGTCACTGGCCGAGCCGTGTCACGTGATTTTCAAGCGACATTTTGTTACTCATTCAATTACCGTAGGATCATTACGCCTTTGTGCGTTTTATCGCTTTTGATTGTGATCGAAATAGTTTGTTGTGTATCATTGGGGTGTCATTCACGAGATGGAATGGAATCCCGATGAATTTTCAGTTTTATCATATTTGACCAGGGAAAAGGGTGCTTAACTCGGCAAAGTAAATTCTGAGATAAGTATTAGCCAATAATGTGAATTTTGTCTCAAAACTACAAGGATGACATTTCAGCAGAAAGCAAAATGTAACACTTGCTAGTAAATGTCACGTTGAAATCTGGTATTGCAATCGATCACGAGCTTTGACCATCACGCTGTTTCACAGCCAAGAGGTGACCTTTGATCACCGTAAAATCCCAAAATGTATTTGGTGTCCTGCTCAGTATGCCATGTTTGATTCAGCTCCATCAATAACTGAGGATCGATTTTCACTGAGTTATTATTATTAACTAGTATAATATCCCGTCAAATATGACGGGTTGGAACACTTTATTCAATGGTACAGCCTCATGAGCGTGCCAAAGTCTGAAGCCTCGGCCTAGTGTCAGCTGTGCTTATATCTTATTTATTTGACATCCTACGGATGTAAATGAACACTCGTTTTACTCTGCGTGCTTTGCACATCACATGCAGCGAATTTCACCTCCATGCGCCTTATATTTATTGTTATTTTAAAAAACGTTTCCGTACACCGCCCTTGAGGCTCGGTTTGAAAGCCACCGTCTACAATTCCAATAGAAGAGACATAATTACTCTTTTATGTAAAATGTT
Source organism: Myxine glutinosa (assembly GCF_964187855.1). Classification (NCBI taxonomy): domain Eukaryota; kingdom Metazoa; phylum Chordata; class Myxini; order Myxiniformes; family Myxinidae; genus Myxine; species Myxine glutinosa. The sequence goes on from NC_136266.1 coordinate 19,340,346, forward strand.
TTTCGAGTTTGTTTTATCCTCAAAAATAGACTGCGGTGAACACACATTCATGTTAAAAGATTGGCATTTAAAACCTCCCCTTATGAAGGGGGACAGACATCTGTACAAACACACAAACAGACATTGTGTTTTATATGGTAGCTTATTCATAAAATATAATTCAGGGTTCGTATGTCTGGAAATGTGTTCATAAGTTGTGTTCTCACTGCTGGAATCTCCTATCGCTGGTACATCATGGTCAAACTCTTACCTTGAAATGTAATAATTAATTTATTCACAATTTCCTCAGGTCCTTTTAGTGTCCTTGTGTTTTATACTTCTCCGCCCCCCCCCCCCCATTCCCACGCCTCCTCCCCCCAAGCCCTCTCCCTCCCACAGATCTCCCGATGTCCCTGCTCTCAAATGTTGTGTTTGTGTGCTTCCCCTTCTCTCGCCATATTGTCTACCGCTACCCTTATTATATACTTTGTGTGTCTGCTTGATTTTTTTTTGTGTGATAAATGTTAGCTCTTTCAGGAGCCTCGATCCTGTATACCAAAAAAAAAAAAAAAAAGGTCCGGGCCCGCTTGAAATTCCTAAAAATAGTCAATTCCTTTTTCGCAATGCCTGAAGATTATAATATTTCAATGATATCATAATGCAAGGCTACTCGCTCTCTCTTTCTCTTTCTCTTTCTCTCTCTCTCTCTCTCTCGCAATATCGGTGAAAAGCACAGGTTATTCGAATTCATGATACTAGGGCATGCCCGTACAAAATTATATCCCCCCCCTCTATTTACATGAAATGGTTTGGTCCATTCGCAAAGCCAAAGCGGACGGCTTGCGAGTACGGTGACAATCCCCCCCCTCTATTTACATGAAATGGTTTGGTCCAAAGCGAACGGCTTGCGAGTACGGTGACAACCCCCCCCCCCCCCTCTATTTACATGGAATGGTTTGGTCCAAAGCGAACGGCTTGCGAGTACGGTGACAATCCCCCCCCCCCCCCCTCTATTTACATGAAATGGTTTGGTCCAAAGCGAACGGCTTGCGGAGTTTGGTAAAGAAATCGCCATAGCTCGGTAACTACTTGTCCGATTAATTTAAAACCTTGAAAAGGCACATCCTCGGGTCCCCAGCAATATACCTGGCAAGTTTCAAGTATATCGGACCAGTAGTTGTCGAGAAACAGCGGTCGCATACACACACACAGACACACACACACACAGAGATTACTGGAATTATAGATAGACTAGGGCATGCCCGTACTATATATATATCTAAAATTATATCCCCCCCCTCTATTTACATGAAATGGTTTGGTCCAAAGCGAACGGCTTGCGAGTACGGTGACAATCCCCCCCCTCTATTTACATGAAATGGTTTGGTCCAAAGCGAACGGCTTGCGAGTACGGTGACAATCCCCCCCCTCTATTTACATGAAATGGTTTGGTCCAAAGCGAACGGCTTGTGGAGTTTGGTAAAGAAATCGCCATAGCGTGCACAAACGCGCAGGAAAGCGAAAGAATCGCAAATTAGTTTTAATTAGTTTTAAAACATAGTTTAATGCCAACATAGCGGCAACATAGTTTGCCAACGTGAAATAAATGAATACGCTCTCAAATGTGCCGTCCGAGGCAGAGTCTGTTCGCCACGTTCGGCACACGTGATAACTCGCTGCTCTCTGATTGGTTGAATCGTTTTTTGGACATAGCTCGGTAACTACTTGTCCGATTAATATGAAACCTTGAAAAGGCACATCCTCGGGTCCCCAGCAATATACCTGGCAAGTTTAAAGTATATCGGACCCGTGGTTGTCGAGAAACAGCGGTCACAGACATACAGAGATTACTGGAATTATAGATAGACTAGGACGTGCCCGTACGTGGGTGCCCGTTCCTTGCCAAAAAAAAAAAATAATAATAATTTGTGTAGGGGTGTGTGTGTGTAAACATCCTAGGGCGTGCCCGTACGTGGGTGCAAAAAAACATGCGTGCAAACAACAACAAAAAAAAACTTTGAAACCACGTGGCAGTAACGACCACAGAACCCCCCCCTCTATTTACATGAATGGTTTGGTCCATTCGCAACGACCACAGAACCCCCCCCTCTATTTACATGAAATGGTTTGGTCCAAAGCGAACGGCTTGCGGAGTTTGGTAAAGAAATCGCCATAGCTCGGTAACTACTTGTCCGATTAATTTCAAACCTTGAAAAGGCACATCCTCGGGTCCCCAGCAATATACCTGGCAAGTTTCAAGTATATCGGACCCGTGGTTGTCGAGAAACAGCGGTCACAGACAAACACACAGACATACACACATACACACACACACACACACAGAGATTACTGGAATTATAGATAGATGACAATGATATCAAGTGTCACCTACTCTGAAAGATTCAGTTGCCGACAGTAAATTAATACACATTTACAGATGAAATTAAATACATCTGGCAGCATTCATCATCTATCCACGTATGGCAACTCTGAATTTTCTCCCCTCCCACTCCAAAATATTCTGTCACCCTTATGATACTTCAGAGCAGAAAGGGAATTTTTCTAGACCCTTGTAGATCCTGTGAAGACCCCAGGGTTCAATGGAATGCCGCGAGTGAAGTGTAAATTAGATGTGCTCACCATTTCAATACAATCAAGATGATGTCTTTATATTGAGATTCGGGTCTAGTCCCTGGGATTGAAAAGGTTGACCATTTAAGGGCCTAGCTGTCCCTGGCCATTTTTTACCCTAATCACTAATACTATCAGGCTTCTCCCTCTGACCACCCACCCTTGAATCTCTCTGACCCTACCCCGGGATTTCACTTCCATCCATGCCTCAGCTGGGTCAAAAATCAGCTGATAATTTGCGTCTTTATACAGACTTGGCATTTAATATGGAATATATATTTTTTCTTGACTTGGGTTTACTTTCTTAACCAAGTATATCAATCTGGTGAGTTTCTTTTACACTTTGGTGATTTATTTGTTAAAAGAACCATGTCACTGATTGTCTGTCGCAGCAAGAAGTCAACAACAGGATTATATCACAGGTGGCGTGGCAAAATGTACGGACAGGTGCATTTGATGATTGGCTTCACAGTCGAGTATACAAGGGTTGTTGTGTTCTGTATTAGTGGAAAACAACTGCTGCACATCTCCAAAAGTTATTGCCGCTTCCTCTGGAGATGGTCTGTCAACTCGACAATGCTGTTTGTCATGGACTGGTGGCTTTACGAAATTACGGCATGAAACAGCGTGCTATTGCTCGGCAGTATGGCATCACTCAAGGTCAGGTGTCAAAGATCCTGAAACGAAATGCTCAGAGGAGTGTCCCTACTCCAATACCGAGGCCAGGACATCCCCGCAGAACCACAAGGAGGGATGATCGCCAGCTGCACCGGTTAGTCCGCAATGGCCGTACCAAGTCAGCTAATCGGCTTAGGGCTGAGTGGCAGCAACTGACAAATGTGCCTGTATCCAGAAGGCTAGTCAACCAACGACTGGTTCAAGCAGGCTATCATGCCAGGCATCCCCTGAGAAAGCCACGCCTGACCAGACAACACCGCCAGCGCCGATTGCAGTGGGCCAGAGAGCACCGTCAATGGCAGGCAGGACAATGGAATCATGTGATCTTCAGTGACGAGTCTAGATTTATGGTCTATCGTCAAGATGACCGCGTCCGAGTGCGCAGACAAGTGCATGAAGCCTACAACAAAGATTGTATAGTGCCAAGAGTCCAAGCTGGAGGTGGTGAGGTGACCATTTGGGCTGCTTTTCATGCAGGGGGCAAAACTGACCTGGTTGTTCTGAATGGAAACCTGAACCAGTTCAAGTACAGGGCCATTCTGGAAGAAACATTGCTGCCATTTGCTCGTGCAGCCTTTCGAGGAAACTTTGTCTTCCAAGATGACAATGCACGGCCTCATCATGCTCGCATGATCCAGCACTTTCTTGCTGACCGTGGTGTAGAGCATATGGAGTGGCCTGCCATGTCCCTGGATATGAATCCGATAGAGAACTTGTGGGCAGAATTAACGCGTCAAATCGACCACTTGGACCAGCAGCCGACCTCTGTGCGTGAATTGCAGCAGGCTATTGTCACTGCATGGCAAGCGATTCCTGTCCAAACCTTGGCAAATCTCGTGAACAGCATGCCTCAACGTGTACGTGCTCTCCTGAATACTCATGGAGGTTACACGAAGTACTGAACTGTAATTTTACTGTCCGTAATCCCAGTCGTAATTTAACTTTTGTTTTTGTTAAAAAATTTTTTGGCTAATGTGCAAAATAAAGAGATACTTCTGGAAAACGTACAGAAGTTTAACACAGTACTGTCCATTAATTTAGTTCGATATCAGTTTACATCACTTTCAAGGATCAATTTATTTGTTTCAAAATGTCAAATGTGGTTTTTGTTTCTTTTAAAGGTCACATTAACAAAATCTAGAATAATTTCAACATAATTCCAATGAACTTTTGGTTTGAAGACATCTTGAAAAGTAAGTTCACCCCCACAAAAAAAATATTCCATATTAAATGCCAAGTCTGTAGCTACGATTGCATAGCACCAGTGGTTGGGTAACAAAATGGCGCCTATTATGACGCCATTGTCGAGTTGGCCAAACTCTTTATATACGCGGCATTGTTCTAGGTTATCTGTTGGAAGGAAGAGGAACGACAGGAACGCCAGGAAGAGGAACAACAGACGCGCTCTTTATTGTGAGGCAGTTGCAGAAGTACATGGAGAAGAGGAAGAAGTTGTTTCTTGGGTTTGTTGATCTGGAGAAAGCATTCGATGGGGTTTCACACGAAGTATTGACATGGGCATTGAGGAAGTTAGAAGTGGAGGAATGGTTGATGAGAGTAGTGATGGCAATGTACAAAAGAGCGCGCGCAGCTGTAAGGACGAAGGACGGGAACAGTGGTGAGTTTGAGGTGAAGGTGGGAGTGCATCAGGGGTCGGTACTAAGTCCACTACTATTTGTAGCTGTGATGGAGGTGCTGGCTCAGAACGTAAAGGAGGGTTTACCATGGGAGTTGTTGTATGCAGATGATCTGGTGTTGATTGCGGAAAGTATGGATGGACTGAAGGAAAAGATGAACAAGTGGAAGGAATGTATGGAGACAAAAGGTCTGAAGGTGAATATAGGAAAGACGAAGGTGATGTCAAGTGGTAAAGCATGTGGTGAGGTGGAAAGAACTGGGAAGTGGCCATGTGCTGTGTTGTGGAAAACCAATCAGGTCCACACAACTTTAGTCCAACTTGTGGTTTAATTCCATTTAGATCATGACATCATCCTGTAATGCAGGAAATGCAATAAGTATACGATGTGGCATCACATGGGACCATTCATAACATTCAATGCAAGCAAGCTGAATATTCTATGCTGGCGTAGCGTTAGCGAGTCTACCCAGATGTAACGTGTCACAGGAGAAGTCTCGGAGCACCGTCCGCAGCAGCGGGTCTTATAGTCACGCCCCTAGCGGTGTCAACGAGCAGCGAGCATCACCCCGGGTTCAGTACGAATACGATTTCACTACATTCTCCCCCCCGTCAGAATTATACGGCGGTGCGGCTAGAAGCGAGCGAGCGTCAGCACGAACAGGGTGCGGAACATCAGTCGACCCAACCGTATCGGGCCGGGCGGCGAATTTCTCTGCCAGCACGCGTCCGAAATTCCCCGGGTACGGCATCACGTATCCCTGTGTCCCCGGCGTCGGAGGCGCCATCAGGGTCGGGTGACGAAGGGGGTAACTCCAAGTCGTCGGGCCCAGGTAGACCCGGCGAGGGGAGGGTCGGTAGACTTTCGGCGATGGGAGCGTCGGGAGAGGCCATAGTCTCATAGATGGGTTCGATCGGTCCGTCCGATTCCCTACTCAGGTCGGCGACCCCGCAAGGGGCAAGGTGACGGACGGAGACAGTAGTCTCACGGCCATCAGCCGTCATCACACGAGCATGCTCAGGATTAGCCTGGAGAATCTGCACCTTGTCCACTAGGGGGTCGTACTTGCTCGCGCGAACCGCCCGTTTAAGGTAGGCCGGCCCGGGCCCAGCGAGCCAACTGGGCAAAGACCGTATACACCCCGTGCTCCTGGGGTGGTGGAAAAGTCGCTCGTGGGGAGTTTGGTTGGTTGCCGTACACAGGAGAGCCCTGATCGAGTTCAACGCCGCAGGTAGCGACCAAGCCCATTTATCGAGGCCCCGGCCGAGGGTCCGGAGGTTGAGCATGACGGCCCTCCAGATAATCCCGTTGAAGCGTTCGATCTGCCCATTAGCCTGGGGTCTGTACGGCGTGGTGTAACTAGAAGCAATGTTATTTTGGAGCAGATAGCCGCGCACCTCCTGAGACAAGAAGACCGCACCCCGGTCGGTATGGACATAGGCCGGGTACCCGAACATTGAGAACAAGTTCTGTAAGCATCGCATCACCGTGGCAGCAGTCATGTCCGCGCACGTATAAGCAAAGGGGAATCGCGAGTACTCATCGACGATAGTGAGCAGATAGCGAGAGCTGCTCGACACCGGCAATGGGCCCTTGAAATCCATCGCCAAGCGTTCCCACGGCCGCGTAGCCTTAACCAGAGTCCCCATGGGAGGGTTATAGAAACGCGGTTTGATTTCCGCGCAGATAGCGCAGTCGTGACAGATACGGCGGATATCGTCAATCGAGTATGGGAGATTGCCACGCCGCACAAAATGAGCGAAACGCGTTACGCCGGGATGGCCCGCAGTGGCATGCAGCACACGTAGGCCCTCCAAAGAGGTGATACCCGCGCATGTAGCCGGTCGTGATAAGGCATCAGCGGCCCGGTTATCCTTCCCCGGGCGATATTTGATGGTGTAACAGAAGTCGGCGAGTTCGATACGCCAGCGAGTGATTTTCTCATTCTTAATGTGCTGGGCGTGTAAGGTGTCGTACATGAACGCAACGCTTTGCTGGTCCGTGATGATTTGGAAGCACCGCCCGAGTAAGTACGGGCGCCATCGCCGAATAGACTCGACGATCGCATACGCTTCCTTTTCGACGGACGAGTGTCTCCGCTCAGCGGTGGTAAGAGTCCGTGAAAAGAAAGCCACGGGACGCCCCCCTTGGGAGAGGGTCGCCGTGATGGCCTGATCCGAGGCGTCACTTTCGAGGACGAAAGATCCGCTCTCGTCGATTGTCGCCACGGCGGCTCGGGCGATGTCGGCCTTAAGGCCTTCAAAGGCCGCCAATGCGGCCGGACTCAGTGGGAAGGTGTCGCAGGCCACGAGGGGGCGAAGTTTCGCGGAGAAATTTTGCACCCATTTGGAGTAATGGGCGAATAGCCCGAGGGCGTGCTTCAGGGACCCCCGATCACAGGGAGGGGCCATGTCGAGCAAAGGTCGCAGACGCTCCTTATCCGTAGCGACAGAGCCATGGGTCACGGTGTACCCCAGAAGATCTATCGTGCGTAGGGAGTATTGGCACTTATCCTCGTTCATAGTTAAGTGATACCTCTGCGCGACCTCAAGGAAGCGCTTCAGATTAGCATCATGGTGCCCTTGGTCATATCCACAAACCGTAAGATTATCGAGGTAGACGAAAACATCGGTTAAGTGCTCCCGCGCAATGAGGTCATCCATGGCCCTCTGGAAACAAGCGACCCCGTTCGTTACCCCAAAAGGCAATCGAGTAAATTGGTACAACCGCTGCCCCGATTCAAAAGCGGTATAGATACGATCCGCCCTAGAGATAGGGATCTGGTGGTACGCACTACGGAGATCGAGAGTGCTATAGACCGAATACTGGGACGCCTGTTGCACCAGTGCGTCCATCCCCGGAAGGGGGTAGGCATCCAGCTGTGTAAAGCGGTTAATCGTTTGGGAATAGTCGATTACCATGCGTCTGCGGTGGGCCTCGCTGCGCACCACCAAGACCTGGGCGCGCCACGGCGACCTGCTAGGTTCTATGATGCCGTCTTTCAAGAGCTGAGCCGTTTCGTCCGCAATGAATTGCATGTCTGCGCGAGAGTAGCGCCGTGATTTCACCGCGACAGGGGTACAGTCGGAGGTTAGATTGGGGAACAGCGAAAGCGGCTGGATGTCCATTTTCGCTAGGGCGCACACCGCAAGCGCGTCGTCCGCCCCCACAACAAGTGTGTCAGGCCCACCAAACTCCATTACCAGACGTCCATGCAGTTTAAGAAAATCGTGTCCTAACAGAATATCAGCACATAAAGCGGGTAAAACCATAAGTTGTACATCAGGAAAAACCCGTCCCTTTAGCACGAGTTTCAATCGGCATTCCCCCTTCGTGCTGAGTCGAAGCCCCTGGGAAGCCATGAAGATCCGTCTCGTAGACCTCCAGATCCGCCATCCATGCCTGAGCACAAGTCGCTGGTCGATAAAACTATCCGTAGACCCTGTATCCACCAAGGCCCGAACACAATGGCCTTCGACCATGAGGGGAATAAGGGCTTGAGCCAGGCCGGACGAGACTGCTGGGAGTGGGACTGAACCCCCCGAATGGGTCGGACAAGCCTCGCGGGTGGATCCTATGCCAGCAGCAGTTTTGCGGTCGTGGCCGGAGTATGCGTTGTCCATGGGGAATCCATTAATGCCATCAGAGGGCTTTCCCAAGCATTCCGGTGTTTCGCGATTCAAAATCGGACAATTCTGACGGGAAAAGGCCTCCGTAGTATTTTAAAACGCCTTTTGACACTTTTGGCAGGAAGAGGCCTCCGTAGTATTCGAAATCGCCTTTTCCGGGGTGAGGGCCACCGTTAGCTCGTGGACGACACGAGGAGAATGTTCCGCTGGGGCTTGGCGAGGCTTCAAAGCCCCTTGCGTGGCCCGGAGTTTGGTCAAGGACACGTACTTCGTGCCCGATTGAGGATGAGACTGTGGTGGCTGTCCGGTGACGCCCGCCAAGGACGTCTGAGCGCCCAGGGGCCCGCAGAGAGGGGCCCTCCCCTTCGAAGACGGGTAAGGCGCCGGGTTTCGGGCTCGGCTCGTAGGCTCCGCAATGAGCCCATTCAAGGTCGCCGTGACCGCGCGACCGCGACCGCGCGATTCAATGAGCCGCGAGCCGCGTGCCGTTTTCCTGCACACTTTCGCGTAATGTCCCTTTTGCGAGCACAAATGGCATATAGCGTCTCGTGCCGGACACACGGGCCGGGCATGACGTGGCCCCCCACAGAAAAAGCATGCGGCCCCGCGTAAGGCCTTGGGTCTGGCCGTAGCGGCAGCCGTCAGGACTGGGTCTTCCTCCGGAGCATCCCGGAGTTCTGCGAGCAGGTCCGCGTCCTCGGCGGTAGCACTCTCCGGCCGGGCGTGTAGTGTAGTGCCCGCCAAGAGGCGCGTGCGATCATAGGTGTTCGATTGCATCCGCGCTTCGGTGTATACTTTCCCTTGCTCGAGTGCCGTAGCGAAGGTCAGGTCGGTCTTCTCTATGAGCTTGAGCCTTAGTTCCAGGGAGGAGACCCCTGCAATAAAGGCATCTAAAAGAAGATCATCCTGAGACTGCGCGGGAGTCCGTGGCTCCTTGATGCTGTCCAGCAAGAGCTGCCGGAGCTCCTGGGCGTAGTGGTCCATCGCCTCGTTGGGTTGCTGACGTCGCGTTAGCAGCAAATATCGTGCATACACCGGGCTTTTTTCCTTTATGTACAGCCGTTTGAGCTCCGCGATCGAGAGGTCATACGTCGCGAATTGAGCGATGGAATTGTACACCTTGTAGTCGATTTTTGAATGAAGCGTTGCTAGCTTCGCGGCAGCCGTCGGCGCGGTCTCAGGCTCCTCGAAATGATTCTCCAATGTTCTGAGCCAGTGCTTCAGTTGCAAGCCACCATCCGGGGCTTGCGGGTCGGCGCAGAATATGGCAACCGCCAGCGTCTTGTTGCCAGCCATGTCGGTAGATATAAATGGAATTAAGTGTTGTGGAAAACAAATCAGGTCCACACAACTTTAGTCCAACTTGTGGTTTAATTCCATTTAGATCATGACATCATCCTGTAATGCAGGAAATGCAATAAGTATACGATGTGACATCACATGGGACCATTCATAACATTCAATGCAAGCAAGCTGAATATTCTATGCTGGCGTACCGTTAGCGAGTCTACCCAGATGTAACGTGTCACAGGAGAAGTCTCGGAGCACCGTCCGCAGCAGCGGGTCTTATAGTCACGCCCCTAGCGGTGTCAACGAGCAGCGAGCATCACCCCGGGTTCAGTACGAATACGATTTCACTACATGCTGTGTGCAGGAAGAGTGTCGGAGTGAACTCGATTCAATGTACAATGTGCGCTGAGTGGGTTCATCAAAAATGTAGTGGTCTGAGAGGGTCATTAACCAGTGTGGCAGCTACATTCAAATGTAAGGTGTGCACAGAGGGAGCTGCAGATGGAGGAAATGTTGAGTTGGATCTTGGAGACGGCGTGAAGCTGGAAGGTGTGAAAACATTTTGTTACCTCGGAGGCATGCTGAATGGAGAAGGTGGATCAGACTCGGCAACGGTTGCTAGAGTGAGATGTGCATGGAAGAAGGTTCGGGAACTGAGTGGCGTGCTGATGAGGAGTGGAGTGTCGTTGAAGCTGAAGGGAAAGGTGTATGCTGCATGTGTGAGAAGTGTTATGATTTATGGGAGCCAGACATGGTTCATGAATGTAGAGCAGTAACGAAGGCTGGAAAGGGTGGAAATGCGAATGGTGCGGTGGATGTGCGGAGTATCGTTGAGAGAGAGGAAGACAAATGATGAATTGCAAAAGATGATGGGAATAGAGCCTGTGATTGATGCTGTGAAAAGGGACAGGTTGAGATGGTTTGGTCATGTGTTGAGGAAGGATGAAAGTGACTGGTTGAGAAGAGTGATGGAAATGAATGTGGAAGGAAGTAGAGGACGGGGAAGACCGAGAAAGACTTGGCTAAAGATGGTCGAAGAAGAAATGCGGGCAAGGGGGTTAACAAGGAGAGATGCAGAAAATAGGGCAAAATGGAGAAGATTGTCATGGGGACCGCAAGGCTAACCCCCGCTCTAGCAGGGAAAATGGCCTTAAAATGCATGTTGTGTTCTAGGTTATCTGTGGAGGGGAATATGGGGAGGGTGCATTACACTGTACAATATCACAAAAAGTCCAAACGGAATACAACCAATCATAAGTGACTTGGCTCTGGTTTAAAATACCCAAATATAGCAACCTGCCTTTTTCAGCCCCAAGCCAAAACAGGTACGCAATTCACCAGGTCCAAGCCATCATAATTTCCCGTCTTTTTTGAGAAGACAGGAAATTCACCACTTTGGCCCTTTCCAGTGAGCTCGGGGCATTTTTTCATGGTGACTTCAGAAGTTGAGTCGAGTACAATGACATGTCCACAAAGAAGTATACGACAATTACCTTCTCTCAACAGTTCGCCATCTGTATGTGGTTGGCGAAAGCATTCGAGCGTGTTTCGTACAACGTTCTTGTCGTGTCCGGTGTGAGTTCTGAATGCAGCTGCAGTTCAGTTGCGGGCCAGACCCCCAGCTACGTATTGCGAGATCTCGATTCGTCTCGAAGCAACGCGACATGTCCCCTCGGTGTAATAATGCTTTGGCTAAACAAGAACCTGCTGTAGTTGTGACAAATCAGGTCCAAATTGTGAAAATTAACGCAGAAGTCGTAACACTTACAGGTGCAATGGCCCGAAGGCTTTGCATGAGGGAAAAGGTTCAGCCCTCATCCCGAGGAAGTGTCCATCCTTTGGGACCGTATAGGTCACATGACATGTCTGTCAGTTTGTGTGTCTGTCTATCTGTGAGCAGGATATCTCAAAATGTTGTGGATGGATTCGTACAAAACCTGGTGGATAGGTTGGGTGTGTGACAAGGAGGCATTGATGAAATTTTGATGAACATCCTGATCCGGATGCAGATACCAGAATCTCAAAAGTGGTTCTTCACCATTGAGCAATTGAGCACCATTGAACATATGGCCAAAAACAATATACATCACGGACGAGTTATGACAAAACTTGTTGGATAGGTGGGAAGTACAAGCTGATTTCATTTTGGTTCAGGTCCGGATGCAGATCCGACCTATCAGTGGATACAAAACGTAAAGTGCTCAGCCTGGTGGAGGTAAGCGCTCTGCCGAGTGCCGTTCTGGTGGCCCTATTGAATGCGCCTCATGATATTATTATCAGGTGATAATCAAATAACAATTTGCAGGTTGGTGGTCTTTCTGTCTTCTACCGACTCCTCTCCGGCCTTGCCCCCCCAGCTCTCTCTGTGCTCTGTCCCCCAAATATTCCTGCAGGTCGCACAAGATCTGCCAGCAAGCCTCTTGTGGTTAAACTGCCAAAATCAAGACTCTCTGCTCACCTTCTCTCTTTCATTCCTCTTTTCTTCCCCCTCTGGAACAAACTCCCTCACTCTCTTCAATCCCACTCCACCCTCCAGGTCTTTAAAACAGCTGTTCACCACCATCTCTTATCTTCCCCCATCCAAAACCTTCATCTTTTCTACCCCCGCTAATTCACCCCAGATCCACATTTTTGAAATACCGACTTCTTTCCTGGAAGTCCCAGCAGTGTCCATGTGTTTTTTTTTTACCTCTCCCACCTCCCCCCCTCTCTTCCCACGCCTCCTCCCCCCAAGCCCTCTCCCTCCCACAGATCTCCCGATGTCCCTGCTCTCCATCTTGTCTCCCACTCCCTTTATCATATGTTTTATGTGTCAGTTTGTCTTTTTGTGATCAATGTTAGCTCTTACACGAGCCTCGATCTTGTATACAAAAAAAAAAATTTTTTTTTAAATTAAAGGTTTAAAGTTTATATGCTAAATAACATGCAGAAGTTGGAACTGTTAGAAAGGTGGAAATTAAACTTATTATGCCTGCGGAGCGGGTGGTAGGAAAGAGAAGAGTGGAGGGTTGAGAAAAGGGAGAATAGAGGAGGTGGGGACTAGAGGAAGAAAAGGTAAAGGATTTGATAAAAGATGAGAAAGGGGAGTGCAGACAAGGGTAATTAACATTGAGCACAAGCTGGAGAGTATGTAATAAGTAGACTGTGTCTGTAGCTTAGTACTGTATTTTGTTACTCTTGCTTTCAGGAAGGCCATGAACAAAAGTATGGTGGAACTTTGTTATTGTGCTAACAGTCAAAGAGGGAAAGAGCCTCTGCAGACATTTTGTAACGAAAGACCCACCTTGCCTGCTAAACATCCAGCCTGAGTTCAGAAGAGCACAAAATCCGTCAGGTTCGAGAATATGGTGGTCATGTGATCACTCTTTGGGTCTCATATTCTGTGCCTGGTGTATCGCAACCACTGAGCTACGTAGTTTATGGTGTGGGAGACAATCCGCATGGCCCAGAAAATGACACAAGAAGGTTGGATTATACAGCCACAAAACTTTTCTTCACGTCAATTATTTATGAGTCCTCAATAAAATCTTTCAAGTTGTGACGTGAACAATGACGTTCTGCAGTCGGAGGGGATAGATTACATTTAGCAAAAAAAATTATTGTTCTGGAGTGTTTCAAAAAGTCTGGAAACCACATTCAAAAGTAGAACACATGACCTGCAGCTCTTAGAATAAATCTTTTTATTTATTTATTTTACATGGTCGAAGTCTTGCGGAGGACCTGCAACACAAGTCTTGACACACATGCAGACGCACATGAGACAACACCAGACTTGACTTCAGACAAAACACAGCCGCTGACCTTGAGGGAAGTGACACGACCTCCCGGTGCACTCTGGGTGCTGGCGACGCCATCTTGTCAACACCTTTCTCAATGCAGTCAGTAGGACGATTCAGGAGAAACCCTCAATTGTAGTGACAACACATGGGAATCAAGCAGTCATCTATCTTATAAATTCTGAGCATCAGGTGAGGAAGCAGCATGCCCCATTTTTCAAGCCTTTGGTGTATAAGATACTTGCAGCGGTACCCGGCGGCGCCCAGTGCTGTTCGAATGTATTTTTTTGAAGAAATCAAATTTTGGTTTTTTTTTTTCTTCCTTTTTTGTTGGGGCTGAAATACTTCGCTACACCCACTAAGGAATGGGGTTGGGGATCATTTAATATTTAAATCGATTCATTTTCACATGAAGAAAATGAGGCGCAGATGAAGAAGATGACTGCATCACCGGAATTCACCTCAGGTTTTTGGCGTATCTTTCAAGTTGTCGTGATTTTGTGAAAATCCTGAATATTCCTTTGGTTTTGTCGACACGTTTTGTTGAGAAGACGATCAACAAAACATTTTCCTTTTTGATTGCAGGTTACAAATGTGTTCTTGAATAGCCGAAATGTCGCGTTTTTTAATTCAAGTTGAATAGTGTAGCAGCATAGCAAACCTGTTGTGCATTTTGTGATACAAGCACCAAATTTGGCACAAATGTACATTAATATGTTGCGAACATTTTCAGATATTGGGCCACTTGAAATTCCGTAATTTTTTTTTTCAAATTTTTTCAAATTTCGTAATTTCAAATTTTTCGGGTGACACCGTCACAATTTCGGTCTTCGAGGCCGGCCGATATAGTGGGGCGGCTTAGCCCAAATATTCAAAAGAATTGTGCATTTTGTGATACAAGCACCAAATTTGGCACAAATGTACATTAATATGTTGCGAACATTGTGTGGTCAGCAATGAAGACGAGAGTCTGAATTACATGTATGCAAAAGACCTTGTGAACCAGTGAAGCAAATACACGGGTAAGCATGAATTAAATCTAGGGCATGATATAATTTCCATGATGTTTACCTCTACACTCAATGGTGGAAGGAGGTAATGTTTTGATCCCAGCTTGTCTGTATGTCTGTTTGTCTGTTAGTCCACAAAATTCCAGACAAAGCTTGTAGTAGTGGTAGTTGTAGTGGTAGTGGTGATAACAGAAATTGTTATATAGAACTGAACTTATATTATTATTATATGCAGAAAATAACTTCATTTCTATATGCCCTGCAGTGGACAGGTTAATTGGTTTATGCACTGAAGGGGTCACCCTGGTGTGCACTGCTGTGTTCTGCCTCACTGAGTTGTTCAGGTATGATGTACTCAGCACAAGCTTCCGGTCGGCCCGGAGGTGGGGGTGCGGGGCCTGTCACGGAACGTCAAAACAAACGGCCTGCCGGGGCCGCCCAAAAGTCGGGCGTGAGGGGCGCGTCCACTAATGGAACGCCTCTCGCTTCCCAGATCGAGGGCCACGTGGTCAGGAGAACCTCGTCCCTTCCGGTCACACTTTGCCTATCGGCCGGCCTCGAAGACCGAAATTGTGACGGTGTCACCCGAAAAATTTGAAATTACGAAATTTGAAAAAATTTGAAAAAAAAATTACGGAATTTCAAGTGGCCCAATATCGGAAAATGTTCGCAACATATTAATGTACATTTGTGCCAAATTTGGTGCTTGTATCACAAAATGCACAATTCTTTTGAATATTTGGGCTAAGCCGCCCCACTAGAATAGGTCTTGAGGCCTTTATCAATAATCTATATAATAATAGCGTAAGGACTCGACTTTGTTATCCCTTTTACGCCGCACCCAGTGACCCGATGCCCACGGCACTAATGGATTTACGATCTACGAACCGCGCTCTTTGTTTATCACGTACAGCCATACTCGAAAAATCTGAATTAGCCGACATTGGGGCCCAAAAGCATCCGATTAACTGCCGATACGACGCCATCTTACGACGCCATCGTATTGGCGTCTGCTGGGCGAAGGCGAAGCAAGCCGTCCGCTGATTGGACAGGCGAAGGCGAAAGCAAGCCGTCCACTGAGTGGACAATCCAGAGCATGCATTTGTGCCGGTGTCGACGATCGTTGTTCATATATGCACTCTTCATTCTCATCTTTCTTCCTAACTCTTACTCGGACAAGCAAATCCCCGATGCCATCCATAATGGTACACTCTATCCATACACCACATCCTCCCTTCCGTGGATGTTCCACGGGTTTCAGCTAGTTTAATATTATCTTCCACATCGCTACAAAGGTTTAGGCACTTTAGAGCAATTAAAAATATACAAAAAAATCCCACTTTTTTTATTTCAATGCTTGTTTTTGCATAAAGCATTCAATGGCATCCACTGATGAACTCTGAAAGTTTCATTAAGATCCGTTTGGCTATCTCTGAGAAAGTGGTGACAATCACACAGACAGACAGACATCTCTCATAGTATATACCGGCGAGGTACCCATGCTACGCACGGGGAAGCAGCCCAGAATGTCAAAAAAGGTATTTTATGAAAAATAAAAATTATGAAAAAAGTTGAGACATTTTATGAAAACTCCTACCCACTTCAGGACACGTGCAGCGATCCCAAAAGCTACACAGAAAGTTTGGTGTGGCTGGGCCCAAAACTGTGGGAGTAGTACTGTGTAAAATCAATGTGACTTCAATGATGATGATGATGACGATGATAACAATGACGATGGTTTACCGAACCAGCGACTGTTTCCACATGCGGTAAATGGCGAAACTGCGAATGCCGAACCCGTGGCTGTGTTTACAAGCGGAGAAAGAGAGGGAGAGAGCAGTTTTGGGTGGAAACTCCAAATCACAATTGGATTGAGAAATTAATGAAACCTGCCACTCACCTTGGGACACCAGCTGGGACCCCAAAAGGTTCGACGGGGTTAGCCCCAAAACTGAGGGAGTAGATTAGGGGCAGACGGACAGATGGCCAGACACTCCTGCTTTATTATATAGATACAATAATATACGGTACAAGGAACATTGGCACAGGGGGAGGTCATTCACCTCATCATGCCTGCACTACACCAACACCAGATACCATCACCCGTCTACACATGGTACCTACATGTCCTGCCGATATCCCTGTACTTCTCTATCTTCATTGCTTCTAGGTACCTTATACTTCCAATTTAAAACTATCTACTCTTTTCTACTGCCACTACCGTTTTAGGGAGACCATTCCATGCAGGAACTACGTACTCTATGAGAGAAAGATCCCTACCTTACTACCGCCTTAACTCTCCTTTTCTTTACTGTGGTCCCTGGTCTCTCAGGCTGTGGTCCCTGGTCCTATCATTTAGATTCTGTTGAAAAACTCGTCTGCACGTATTTGTCGAACCCCTTCATTATATTAAACATCTCCATCATATCCCCTCATAGTCACCTCCTTTTTAATGTATAAAGTCCTGTCTCCCTTCAGTCGCTCCTCATAGTTTAGTCCAGCTAGCCTTGATCAGAATCGAACGTCTACCTTACCAGACTCGGAGGAGGTGCTCTAACCAGTATATGCAGCCCACTCTGGCCAAATAAAATATGTATATTCGTGGGTAAAATGCCAGGGGTGTAGAAAAGGCCCCTTTATATGGGATGTGCCATGTGGCAAAGTATAGCAAAGAAGGGACATTCCATAGCTTGGAGAAAATGCCAAACAATAGAAAATAAGGGGCATTCAAAAAATCTCGTGTGTATGCTGAACTACCCTTGTGTTCTGAGGAGGAACCAGGTAATGCTCTAAAAAAGTTCATATAAAGGGGCGCCCTACATCTGAAAAATAAAATACATTTACCTCTTCATGCAGCTTTATGAATCAAATTGGCACCCCTTTCTATGAACTTTTCTGGAGCATTACTTGGTTCCTCTTAAGAACACAAGGGTAGTCCAGCATGCACACGAGATTTTTAAAGTAAAGTGTGTATATATGTAAATATATCTTACTATAATTCACCAAATGTCTGTCCGTCTGTCTGTCTGTCCGTCCGTCCGTTCGAAGGTACCGCAAAAACGTCTGAACCGATCGTAACGATATTTTGGGTGGGTAATCCTGGGACCCCCTGGAGTAAAATAGGGTATATTGTTTTTCCAATTTCAGCTTTGGTCTCCAGCATTTTCAGGTTTGGACTCCCGTATAACGTTATTTTCCCGGGTGCCGCACAAACGGCTGCACCGATCGGACTCGGACAAAGACCTTTTATAAGGACATGGGTTGAATCCCTGCTTGAGAGAATGCCAACCCACTCCCCGCCATCACGGCCGTCTCTCCAACTCACAATCCCACGAGATATGCGGAAAGGACGACCCAAAACCAATTATCTTCTTTTTGATTCGTATATAAACGTCATTAAAAGTAAATAATGACGTCAGCCAAAGTTCAAACGACGTGAGTTTAATCTCTACATGAGAGAATTCCACAGAGCTATTGGGGCGGTGTATATGCTAACAGATCGCTGTCTCCACCGATCTTGCCAAGGCCGTAACACCTATCGGCTCAAAATCCTTTTAACTGTTGACTTGGTAGTTTTTACAATGAAGGAAACATTAACAATGTTGTTAAAAGTTTATTTTGTGATTAATTTGTGATTGGAGTTATGTTGTTTGGAATGAAAAAAGAGATATCGAGTTCAAGTAAATGACGACATGCCGTGATGGTTTCTACTTTCTGAACGTGAACTTCGCGGATCGCCGTATGCAGATTCGCCACGGACCCACGAGATCGATGTTTCTATTCGTGAACGTACCCGTTTGTTTGCGAATGTGTACGTTTTTCATGGAAGTCCTTCACGAACTTGCTGTCCATGTGTGACGTTCGACTGAAGGTGCTACAGGAATGTGGAATTTATTGGTTTCATGCTTTAGCATTCGCCGTTTCTGCATTGTCTGTTTGCTTCCGGCCTCCCACCCGTGCGTAGCACGGGTATCTCACTGGTATATATAATATACTGGTAGAAGCCGAGAAACGAATTTTCAGTCTCCAAGTTAAAGTTGCATACAGAGAAACCTTCCCAAAACTAGAGCTTCCAGGGAAGCAGAACTCAACTGAACTGATGGCGGCCATTTTGTGACGGATCGGGTTGGAATGCAATAGCAACCTACTTTGTGTGGTAAGGGTTAAACATTCTAAGTTTGATCAAAATCTGTTAACATTTGTGGACGCCAGAGTGTTAACGTCGTTTTCATGATCAAAAACAAAATGGTCGCCTAAGTCCGCCATTTTTCAAGGGATCGGGCTGAAATGTAACACCAACTTGGTCCTTGGGGTAAGGATGCTGCATGTCAAGTTTGATCAGAATCGGTTGATATTTGTGGACGCTGGAGTGTTAACGTCGAAAAGTTAACAGACGACAGACGACGACGACGACAGATGCTGGACGACGGAGGGTTCAGTATGTGATGAACTCAACTGGACGGTAGTCCAGTTGAGTTAAAAATGAAGGGGCGCGCCTCCTTTGCTTTCCATACAATAAGCAATTTGATGTGGTACAATACTCATAATGATGCTGAAATTCAGGTTGAAGGATAATTACGGTTGAAATATGAACAAAATGCATATGCTCATTGTACAAGATGTTCATTTGTTCATTATATTCAAGACGATATAAAAGACTTGAAAAAGTAAGGGGAAAAAATATTCAACCCAGACAGAATTTGAACCCACAATCCCAAGCTTGGAGAGTCTGGTGCTCCAACCAGTATTTATGTACAGTCACGTGAAAAAGTAAGTACACCCCATGTAAAGTTTTGACTTTTTCAACACATTTCAACATACAGCTATTTGATCTTCATTTCAACAATATTGATAGATAAAGGTGATATAATATAACAAATATCATGAAACATTTACATTTTGTAGTCAGCCTGGCATTGGCTTAGTGGTTAGGGTGCTGGCTTGGGATCCTAGGATCCTGGGTTTGAATCCCGGTCAATCACTGAATTAACACCAGGGGGGTTGATTCAGCCTGTCATCCTTCCAAGGTCAGCAAATTTTGCACCAGCTTGCTGGGATGAATGATCACGAGATATGAGATAAAAATATATATATAACCACCTTTAGAGGCCATTTTTCCCCGCAAAGCGGGGGTTGGCCTTTTTCGGGAGCCGTGGTTGTTGTTGTTTTTCGGTCCCCTTTTTGAAGCAATGTTTTATGGCCGGATGCCCTTCCTGACGCCAACCCTTTTTGCCGCCTTTAACGACAAACAGGGAATTACCAGTGAGCTGGTACTCAATTAGCCGACCTCGGAAGGATGACAGGCTGAGTCAACCCCCCTGGCGTTAATTCAGCGATCGACCAGGATTCGAACCCAGGATCCTAGGTATCCTAAGCCGGCACCCTAGCCGCTAGCCCAACACCGCTAGCCCAACACTATCACGAGATATGAGATATGCTAATCAATTATCAACAGCATACATCACCCCGATTCAGAATAGGCACACTGTATCCCTGCGCATCGTAAGAGCGTGACCAAGGGTTGGCGTCAGGAAGGGCATCCGGCCATAAAAACATTGCCTCAAACAGGGAACCATGATTGTCATGGGGCCCGCAAGGCCAACCCCTGCTCTAGCAGGGAAAAATGGCCTTAAAACGATCATTCATATATATTCATATTTACATTTTGTAGTCCAATTGTATAATTTAAATAAACATAAATGCAAATTTCGCATGTGGAAAAAGTAAGTACACCCTTGTCTCTAATAGGTGGTATTGCCCCCTTTGGCAGAAGCAACCTCAAGTAGGCATTTCTTATAACTGTCTACTAGTCTCTGACATCGACTGGGAGAATTTTTTGCCCACTCCTCCATGCAGAATTCTTTCAGCTGTGCGATGTTTGAGGGGTTTCTTGCATGCACAGCTCGTTTCAAATCCCCCCACAACATCTCGATGGGATTTAGAACCGGGCTTTGACTTGGCCATTCCAGAACCCTCCATTTCTTTCTTTTCAGTCATTCCTTGGTGGATTTACTGGTATGTTTAGGGTCATTGTCATATCGCAAGGTTCACCTTCGGTTGAGCTTCAACGTTCTGACAGATGGCCTCACATTATCCTCAAGCACCCTCTGGTACAATGAAGAATTCATAGTGGATTCTATGATGGTGAGCTGCACAGGCCCCGATGCAGCAAAGCTGCCCCAAACCATAATATTTCCACCACCATGCTTTACAGTTGGTATCAGGTTCTTGTGGTCAAATGCTGTCTTTGGTTTTCGCCAAACATGTCTTCTGGTACTGTAGCCAAATAGCTCTACCTTTGACTCATCTGTCCAGAGCACATTGTTCCAGAAGTGCTGGTCTTTGCCAAGGTGTTCATTGGCAAACTTTAGTCTTGCCCTGATGTTCTTTCTGGACAGCAAAGGTTTCCTCCTGGCACACCTCCCATGTATACACAAAGAATTAAGTTAAGCACCCCCCCCGTTTTTTTACAACCTCGCACATTACAAGTTTGTTGTCGTCAAAACAGTGTAATATACCCATGATATTGCTATATTTTCTGGAGAAGTGATATTATGGTCACATAAAAACATAACAATCATGCCGTTTTCAATATTTTATTCTGAATAATTTAAGGTGAAATTTTTTGGGAATTTTAGGCATATTTTCACCTCAATTTAAGTATGGAGCTATAGGTCCATCACGGACAGTGTGGATGACGTTTATGTTTTCTAACGTACAGTCATTGTTCTGAGAAGACCTCTAGCGATCTTTGCGTCAATAACGTGTGTAGGACCCACGTGATCGGATCACTGACTCAACCAATCACTTTTTTTCACTTTGATCACTCAATTTCATCAATGGATAATTGCTAATGTCATACCAATCATTATTTGATCTCACATACCTTAGAATATATGCCAATGTATACATATACACAAAGAATATATATTAGGGGGTGCTTACCTTAATTCGTTGTGTAGGGGTGCTTAACTTAATTCTTTGTGTATAGATCAAATTTGTGCAGCCTCTTTCTAATGGTAGACTCGTACACTTTGACATCAACAGTGGCAAGAGCTACCTGTAGGTCCCGTGATGACATTCTGGGGTTCTTAGAGACTTCTTTCAGCATCTTGCGGTCTGCTCTCGGGCTGAACTTGCTGGGGCGGCCTGGCCTGAACAAGTTGGCAGTTGTTTGGAATCTTCTCCACTGGTAGATGATCTTCCGGACAGTCGAACGATTGATTTCAAATTGTTTGGAGATCTTTTTAAATCCCTTCCCAGACTCGTAGACATCTATAACCTTCTTTCTGAAGGCCTCAGAAAGCTCTTTTGATCTAGGCATGGTGACGCCGCACACTTCAACAACAAAAAAAAAACACCTTTAGAGGCCATTTTTCCCCGCAAGCAGGGGTTGGCCTTTTTCGGGAACCGTGGTAGTTGCTGTTTTTCGGTCCCCTTTTTGAAGCAATGTTTTACGGCCGGATGCCCTTCCTGACGCCAACCCTTTTTGCCGCCTTTAACGACAAGCAGGGAATTACCAGTGAACTGGTACTCAATTAGCCGACCTCGGAAGGATAAACAGGCTGAGTCAACCCCCCTGGCGTTAATTCAGCGATCGACCGGGTTTCGAACCCAGGATCCTAGGATCCTAAGCTGACACCCTAGCCGCTAGCCCAACACCAGGGTTCTGGTGATAACACTTCTAGTCTAGTCTTCTAGTCTAGGAAGTAGTGATAACACTTCAACAACAAAGAGCAAACCAAACTAAATGTCTGAGGTTTAAATAAGACAGGTTCCTCCAAGATCCTCTCTAACGATGATCTCATCATTTGCACCTGAGCTGGTGCACCTGATTCTAATTTTAGTTATTTGAAGTAGTGATAAATGCAGGGGTGTACTTACTTTTTCCATATGCGAAATTTGCATTTATGTTTATTTAAATTATACAATGGACTACAAAATGTAAATGTTTCATGATATTTGTTATATTATATCACCTTTATCTTTCAATATTGTTGAAATAAAGATCAAATAGCTGTATGTTGAAATATTTTGAAAAAGTCAAAACTTTCCATGGGGTGAACTTACTTTTTCACGTGACTGTATGTGTTAGCTCTTGCACGAGCTTCAACTTGGTATAAATAAATTAAAAAGCTGGTGCCATTTGAATGGTCTATTTTTGACCTCGTTCAAATTCCTGGATTGAAATTGGAAGGTATTCAAATTGGTGAGGATAAAATGTAATTTGTACGAACATTTTAGGGAATAAGAATATCCACACAAGATTTATTGTCATAAATGTGCCAAATCCCATCAGTTCTCGGAAGCGAATCCCAGTCTATCATCCATCCGAGGGCGGAACACAAACTGATGCCTCGCACTGCCTGAAAAATACCAGGAGTTTATAGCCGAGCCGAGATTGAAACCTCAGAGGCGAGTGTGCCTCCCTCTTGGCTATCCTGCAAGGTGATAATTTCATGTTAATCTGGTAAATATATTGGTTTCCACAAGTCTATCCAAACCCTTAGTACAACTACCTCCAGCTAGATTTGAACTCACAACATCAAGGATCACCACTAAGACCCCGTATTTTTTTATTAATACAAGATCGAGGCTAAACATTAATCACAAAAAGACAAACCGACACATAAAACATAACATAAAGGGAGCGGGAGACAAGATGGGGAGAGAGAGGGAAGCACACAAGCACAACAGTAGAGAGCAGGGACATCGGGAGATCTGTGGGAGGGAGAGGGCTCAGGGGGGGGAGGCATGGAAAGGGGGAGGGGGTGCGAGAGGTACACAAAAACACATGGACACTGCTAAGACTTCCAGGAAAGAAGTTGGTATTTCAGAAAAGTGGATCTGGGGTGAATTAATGGGGGTAGAAAAGATCAAGGTTTTGGATGGGGGAAGACAAGAGATTGTGGTGAACAGCTGTTTTAAAGACCTGGAGGGAGGAGTGGGATTGAAGAGAGTGAGGGAGTTTGTTCCAGAGGCGGGAGAAAAGAGGAATGAAGGAGTGAAGGTGAATAGAGAGTCTTGATTTTGGAAGTTTAACCATAAGAGGGTTGCAGGCAGATCTTGTGCGACCTGTAGGAATATTTGGGGGACAGAGCACAGACAGAGCAGAGGGAGCTGGGGGAGCAAGGCCGGAGAGGAGTCGGTAGAAGACAGAAAGACCACCAACCTGCCTGCGGTGAGTGAGTGAAAGGCCCTCGGAGTTAGCTTCATCGCAGGAGATTCTAATGATCCTGATATAGATACCAAGTATTCTTGATAGAGTTGGTCAGTGCTGTGTATCATAGTCAAATGGCACCTCCTGTGTAACTTCCCAGCATAGCCGATGCTCAAAGCTTATGTCATTCAGCTAATTTGACCAATTTGGATTTAACAACTCCGATACTTAAACAAATGGCTGAGCTGATACAGCATCGGAGTCTCGCGTTCAAGGGAAGGGCAACTATACACGCAAGTTTTTGTTCTGCACAAAGCTCATTTGACCTACGCGAGGACTTGGATGTCCCAGGAGATGAAAAAGGCTACGGACACTGACCAGACACTCACTCGTATCCGGAGTTCCATTATAAAGCGGTCAGACAAGCACGAAGTCATTCTCCTACTCTGATCCTCACTGTGCGAGCAGGCCTTACAAATCGCTGCCCGCACGAGGCATGACATCAGGCTCGCGCATCTGGGGAGCAGGGTTAGGCCCCACAATTACCGAGGGCTTTCCCTCTGCCGATGGGCAATCGTGAAGGACTACAGAGCTCGTTGATCAGGCCCTGTGGGAATTGGGCAGGGATCTGTGGATAGCCTCATAGGTTTGCAGTTGAAATGGGTTCGAGAAGAGAAGGCGGATGTATTCGATAGTGAAAATGTTCCCAGTTCGTCCCGAAACAGATTCTGCGGTGGAGTGCTGCAGACAGTAGTGGCTCTTTGGTAATTTGATACGACATCTCCCGTTCCCAATCCTCATAGCTATGAGCTCAATATTTCCAAGCAGAATTTAGGAGGAAGTGAAATGTGGAGCACACGTATTAATTCCCCCTTTAGTAAACATGTGCAGCATGTAGATGGTATAACAAGCATGAAAGAGCTTCTTCTATTCTTTTGTTCCGCTTTTCAAGTACATGTTCTTCAGAATTATGATATCCATGTTTGGTGAGAGCTGAGAATAGCCTCATTGTCTGTGAGCCAGACAAACACATCACGTTTGGTTAAGAGTGCAAGAGCCTTGTCTAGACAAGGAACAGCTGTCCTCGCAAGAGTCCTAAAGCAAACTGTTTAAACAGTACTGGGTAGACTCCTAATCTGGCATAAGAAGGATTCCAAATGGAAATGCTCAAAGAAAACAGTCTTCCACCAATGTGGATAGACCGCACCACCGTGCTTCCTGGATCCTGTTCGTTGGCTTTTGCAATGACCCATCGACCCACAACTCAGTAAAAGTAGTGGCGGAAAGTTCTTCCTGTGCCGCGACGAATCCCTCCGACGGCAGGCCGCCCGGATGAAGTCTCCTGCCTCTGCTCACGTTTCCGGCTCCTTTAAGATCCAGTGAGTCGATTCCAAAGGAGCCGAGCTAAGGTGTGAGCTCCTACGCATTGTGGGTACAAATCATAATCAGTGGAGGAAAACCGTGGATGGAGACACCCAGGTGTAGGTCGACGCTCTTTAACACCATTCCGACACAACTTTACGACGACTCCAATGGTCTTTCCTCAATTTCACCAAAGGCTCGTACGAACTTCCTTTTTGGTCTTCGTATTATCTATATTGGGGTTAAAAGACATGACTCGTTTTGGCAGAAGTGCAGGACATAGTTCTGGGTTTTAAAGTTGAAGAAATGGTGCTTTAGGCGATACTCTGGGGATGATGATGAAAGAGTGCTGGTGCTGCCGATGCAGTTTCTCAGCATGGGTTATCATGGGTAGTTTGCCATTGCCTTCCCAGCACACACTTCGATGCCTCGTCCTACTTGTTAAACACCAGGGTGACATTTTATAGCTGGATCGAGATTTGAACCCTGGCTAGACAGCTCGGAGGCGAGTGTGCAGAATTCCACCATGTCCTGCCAAGCCACCCTGTGATGCAAAGTAGCAAATAAAAATAAAACTCGACTAGTCTCATACTTCTATTAAGACAAATAAAATAAAAAAACATTAAAAACATTAAAAAGGATGTGCGATGGTCTGGCAGAAAGGATGCAAACAAGGAGATGATACTCTAGGTCCCCCGCATTTTGGGTGGTATGAGGAATAGATGTCTGCGATATGAAAAATAAAGCTTGAACGGTTTTTGAAATATCGCGTACACAAGCCAAGTTACCGAGATGGTTGCCATGGCAACATAATTCAGCCAATCGCAGCATAGATATCTTCAAAATGAAAGCTAAATATCCAACGGCTTTTGAAATATCACGTACAAAAAAGTACATGGACGGATGACCGGTCAGTTGGAAGGAGCTCATTTTAAGGTCTCCTATCTCTGAACTTGTCGGAGGGGCAGTGTATGCTGATTGGTTCCATGTATGATTTTAACCAGTGAAATCACACACACACACAGATACACACATACATATACACATAGACACACATACACATAGACACACACACAAACATCAACACACACACTCCACCAGTCACAATGTACACACATCAACACACACACAAACATACTACACCAGTCACACTGTACACACACACACAACACAAATAAACCAGTCACACTGTACACACACACACACTACACCAGTCACACTACACTACACACACACACACACACACCCACGTCACACTGTACACACACACTACACCAGTCACACTACACACACACTACACCAGTCACACTGTACACACACACTACACCAGTCACACTGTACACACACACTACACCAGTCACACTGCGCGCACACACACACACACACACACACACAGACACACACACACACACACACACTTTAGCTTGTACATGTGGCGTGGTGATTTGTAAACCCAAATTGGTTTCTTCGACTTATTTCACCATTGACCTAAACCGGTTCTCATATTCAACGAGTTTTCATTGACAACTTTGACTCAAGAAGTCCTAAATTTACACACACTTTTAAACATTGAGTCATAAACATGTACCTGCCTTTAGGTGAAAGGAGGATTTTACATAGTTGAACTC
Source organism: Myxine glutinosa (assembly GCF_964187855.1). Lineage (NCBI taxonomy): Eukaryota > Metazoa > Chordata > Myxini > Myxiniformes > Myxinidae > Myxine > Myxine glutinosa. Next base: position 19,367,126 of record NC_136266.1, read on the forward strand.
CGAGTCCTGGTTTTGTGGCCAGGGCCGGCGGTGCTGGATACATGATGCAAGATTCGTTTCAAGATGTATGAGTCTCCTGGATGATGTAGAGTGGCCACAATGTCTTGTCATCCCTTGTAAAATTGTGACATTGCCTTTGTGTGCAGAGAGTTCATCCGTTTCCTTTTTTTCCAGATTGAGTTAACATAACCATGGGAATTAGCTGTTCGGGAATATCTTCCTGAAGTTTTCAGGGAACTTTGGATTGGTCGAGGGTCACCGACCGGTGCTGCCTGCTCCACTTGACCGACCACCTCGAAGCCCAGGCCTGTCGTCAACGTGATAATTCCCTTTGGGGGCTTCATAAAAGAGATCGTTACACAGCAGCGCTCCAAAACCACCGATGACCTTAAACAAGCAGTGAGACTTCCTTTTAATGCCGTGGTTCCCAACCTGGGGGCCATGGTGTATTTCTCGGGGGGCCATGGGGTAATTTGAACCATACAAAAAATTAAATATATATATATTTTTTGATATTGTTTTGACTTTGATATTGTTTTGTTTTTTCCCTATTGCAGATTTGACGTTATGGCTTCTGGGAGTAAAAAAAAGAAAATATCTTGACGAATACATAAAGCTTGGATTCACGTCCATTACCGTGTCTGGCCAAGAGAAACCACAATGTGTGCTGTGTCACAAGGTTTTGAGTACTGAATCCATGAGGCCATCCAAGTTGAAGTTGCACCTCGAGACGAATCATGCACAACATGCAAAGCAGGATCCCGAATTTTTCAAGCGGCATGAAATAAATTTAAAGCAACAGAAGTTGGATGAGGGAGGAGCTTTTCAACAACAAAATGTAGCAACTGTCCAGGCTTCTTATGAAGTTTCTCTTGAAATTGCAAAGAAGAAAAACCCCACTAGATTGGGGAGACACTCATCAAGCCTTGTACCCTCCTCATTGTCGAACGGGTTCTTGGCAAGGCAGAGGCTCGCAAAGTTGAACAGGTGTCTTTATCAAATAACACAGTGCAGCGTCGTATCCGTGACATGTCGGAAGATGTGAAACATCAGATCATCAATGAGATTAAGGCGGCGCCTTTCGGCTTGTTTTCTTTTCAACTTGATGAATCGACCGGTGTTAGTTCCTGCTCCCAGCTACTGGCATTCGTTCGTTATGTCAAGGGAGATGATATCAAGGAAGAATTCTTGTTCTGCAGTGCCCTGGAAACAACGACAAAAGCTAACGACGTCATGGAAAAAATGAAGTTGTTCTTCGATGCGGGAGGAATTCAGTGGGAGAATGTATGCGGTGTCTGTACTGATGGTGCTCCTGCCATGCTTGGTTCCAAAGCCGGATTCCAAGCAACAGTGAAGATGCTGGCACCACAAGCGAAAGGAACCCACTGTATGATTCATCGCTACGCCCTGGCTTGTAAGACTCTCCCTCTCTCATTGAAGAAAGTTCTTGAAGTCGTAATCAAGATTGTTATCTACATCAAGGCAGGGGCTTTCAACACCCGAATGTTCAAGGAGCTGTGCAAAGACATGAACACGGAACATGAAACGTTGCTGTGCTATACTGCTGTGCGCTGGCTTTCGAAAGGGAATGTTCTGAACCGCGTCTTTGAACTTTGTGCGGAAGTCAAACATTTCTTGAATCGTCAAAGGAAACATGACTTCCTGCAGCATTACGACGAAGAATTGTGGAACGAATGACTTGCTTATCTTACTGACATTTTCGAGCAGTAGAACCAGCTGAACCTCAAGCTCCAAGGAAAAGCGACTAATATTATTCTTTTCCACGATCATCTCAGAGGATTTGGTGCCAAGCTCCAAAACTGGCGCAGGAAAGTGAACACAGGAAACATTGCTATGTTCGAAAGAATGTCTGAATTGCAAGACAGCATGTGAAAAGAGCTTGATCCCGTACTGAAAAATGACATTCTTGAGCATCTGCAGTCACTGGAGCTAGAATTACATAAGTATTTTCCTGATTTAGACGACAATGAGGCAAAAATTGTGAGGAATCCTTTTTCCGTCAACCTTTGCGTGGAGAGCATGCCGGAGGAGGCAATGCAAGATGAATTCCTGGATCTCCGAAACGCTTAATTTGCCAAAGACACATTCAAAGAGAAGAGCTTGACAGAGTTTTGGGTGGGAATGGGTCGCTACCCTAATATCAGCCAGATAGCTCTCTGGGTGCTTCTGCCATTCTTGTCTACCTATCTCTGCAAAGCGGGGTTTTCCACACTGTTGAATATCAAATCGAAACAGCATAATCGGCTCCACGTGGAAGATGACCTCCGCTGTGCCCTGACTGTGACTCAACCACGGATACCCCAATTGGTAGCTAAAATGCAATTTCAGCCATCCCACTGAGTTTTTAATTCACTTTCACGGCGCATGCACTGCGTCTCTAGTTTTGATTACCTGAGTTGTTGTTGAATTGAGTTTCTTTTTGTGAGATTATAACACACTGCATTAAATACAGACACAACAGAGGTTTTTAGTTTTCACATATTCTTGACTTGGAACCTTTTCATACTGTTTTCTTGTGTGACAGTTCTATTTTGTGCTGTCCATAGTGTTGCTACTGATAATATTAAAATCTCATATCAAGCATGCATCATTCGAGCAACGTTGCTTTGTTTGCTTCTTCCAAAAACGATGTAGTTGGGAGCCAGTAAGGAACAGAAAAAAACTATGGAACTAAATGTTCATGTTGGCTACTTGGAATTCCTCATTTTCTGTGTAATAATTTACCAATTCTCATACAAACAAAATAGCCAATTAAAGGAAAAACACCTCTCAGAATGCACCAGAGCATCTAGAAATCAAAAAAATTCTGGGGGGCATGCCCCCAGTCCCCCCTAGCCTGCTTACACCCGCTCCGCCGCTCGACCCTCGCGAAAGGGAGGGGGGTGCTGGGGATGTGCTCTGGGAGCCAAGGGGGCCATAACACAAAAAAAGGTTGGGAACCCCTGTTTTAATGGTATCACCCCACAAACGCTCCGGAAAATGTCCCACAGAAAGAACATGGCGCAAATTTATTATCTGTAATGCCACCGATGGAGCACATATGGATCCACCTGACACTTAAGGCTTGTGTCATGTGCTGTAAAATTTGTAATAAAGTAAAACAGTGCAGCAAATGTATGGCACGTGGTATAACTTGTAGAACCCTTCAGTGTTGTCAGATAGTATGATAAAAGGCAATGTCACAATTTTTAAAGGCGGTGACAAGACATTATGGCCAACCTGGTAGATATGAACTGCACAGGTAACTTCACATAGCATCGTCCAAGGAGTCCATCAAATGGCCTCATGGCAGCACTCGCAATAATGTTGGATCACAGACATAAAGGGCTGCTATCTCTCAATTTTGTCCAGGTTTGCTAAGAAAGTATCAATATCCCCAAAATGAATAAAAAGTTTCTTTCTTTAAAAGCTCTTAATAATATTTAATAAAACGCTGCAAAAATGTAATTTTGAAATGCCTTACTCTCCTTTATACTCCTCCATCAGGACCAACCCATTCATTCTTCATCAAATGCTCTTCCTCTTCTTTTTCACAAGGCTTATTTCTCAAAACCTTTTCAATCCTAAACACTTAATTCATTCAGCCTCCTCTCGTATCCACAGGCCCATTTTCATTTGTGCTTTCAACGATAAACATTATTACCACCCCTCCCATGAGGTCTGTCGCCATATATCCAGCTTGGGAATCCTGAGAAGTACATTTTGCAGAGGTTGTGTAAAAACCACCGTTTAGAGGCCATTTTTTTCCCCGCAAGCGGGGGTTGGCCTTTTTCGGGGACCGTGGTTGTTGTTGTTTTTCGGTCCCCTTTTTGAAGCAATGTTTTACGGCCGGATGCCCTTCCTGACGCCAACCCTTTTTGCCGCCTTCAACGACAAACAGGGAATTACCAGTGAACTGGTACTCAATTAGCCGACCTCGGAAGGATGACAGGCTGAGTCAACCCCCCTGGCGTTAATTCAGCGATCGACCGGGATTCGAACCCAGGATCCTAGGATCCTAAGCTGGCACCCTAGCCGCTAGCCCAACACCAGGGTGTGCACAAGACAATTCATTCTCCTTCACATCCATTCAAGGTGTTAAACCCCAAAATGTCAGTACTCTGCCCTCCCCATCTGCTTTCCCCTCAACCTAACCCCTCTCTGCTTCACCATCGTCCGACCCCCTCTCAGCTTCCCCTCATTGCACCTGCTCTTGGTTTCTCCCCCTCTCAACATCATCCCCACCCTGCACTCCCCAGTTTCGCCCGAGCCATGTAACCCCCCCACCCCCAGCTTAGTCCTTACCCCGCATCCTCCCAGCCCTGCAACCTCCCAGATTTCCACTGCCTCGCTCCCTCTCCTTTCCACATTCCTACACGCTACCAGAAGCTACTCCTCCCTTGTCCCTAGCTATGTAGACCTCAAACATCCGAGGCCTCAACTCCAACTTGACAGATCTCTCAATCCAGGCCACTGCCAATAAACTGAACATTATCTGTTTAACAGAATCCTTCCTTCCACAGGACGTCCCTGACTCCTTATTGTCTCCCCCTGGCTATTGTCTCCTCCAGTTTGTTCAAGCTGAACCTGATCCTGGCGGCGGAGTCACACTGTACATCAAGAACTCCATTTCTCACTCTTTGTACTGCTCGTACACTTCCCAAACCCCAGGAGTTGCTCTAGCTGTTCCTTCCCCTCTGCTCCCACCTCATGTGCTGTATCGTGCCACAAACAGTGGTACAACAATTATATTGAGTGAAGAAAATATTAAGGAATGCACCCAAAGTGTAACTTTAGTGAGTAAAACAAAAATAATTAACCAGCGGAAATTGAGTGCAATGAAAAGAATTAACCAGCAGGATCGACGGCAAGGCTTCCTAAGTTGCGCCTGTATACTCCGCGTGGTAATGTCTGAGTAAGGAAGGCAAGATAAATCAAATTAAAGATATAATTAAAATAATGTGCCCATCCTCCTGCTCTGCCTATAGTATGAATGAATGATCGTTTTAAGGCCATTTTCCCCACGGGGGTTAGCCTTGCAGGCCCCATGACAATCATGGTTCCCTGTTTGAGGCAATGTTTTTATGGCCGGATGCCCTTCCTGACGCCAACCCTTGGTCACGCTCTTACGATGCGCAGGGATACGGTGTACCTATTCTAAATCGGGGTACACACAATCGGTCAATCATATCCAGTCATCCCATCTCCAATCATAACCAGTCATCCCATCTCCAGTCAGTCATCCCAACTTTCCTCTTCAATCATATCTAGTCATCCCATCTCCAGTCAGTCATCCCAACTCTCATTGTCAATCATATCCAGTCATCCCATCTCCAGTCAGTCATCCCAACTCTCATCGTCAATCATATCCAGTCATCCCATCTCCAGTCAGTCATCCCCACTCTCATCTTCAATCATATCCAGTCATCCCATCTTCAGTCAGTCATCCCAACTCTCATCGTCAATCATATCCAGTCATCCCAACTCTCATCTTCAATCATATCCAGTCATCCCAACTCTCATCTTCAATCATATCCAGTCATCCAAACTCTCATCTCCAATAATATCCAGTCATCCCATCTCCAATCATAACCAGTCACCCCATCTCCAATAACATCCAATCTTCCCATCTCCAATCATAACCAGTCACCCCATCTCCAATAACATCCAATCTTCCCATCTCCAATCATAACCAGTCATCCCATCTCCAGCCAGTCATCCCAATTCTCATCTCCAGAGCTTCACACTTTAAATGACTGACGTCATGCTGCCTGCCTCTGCCATCTTGACTGATGTAGCACCGAGAGATCGAGTGCCAGAGTCACGAAACGTTGCAACCAGTTGTGGGAAAAAACGAATGTGTAGACGATGCTCTGTTTCATTGAAATACCTTTACCTGGTTTGGACAAAAGTAACAGGAGGCATTACTTTTCAACACACCCTCGTAATATACGAAGGACCCACAGTCGCCACGGGACTACACTGAGTGTAAGTAGTCATCGCACATCCTGTACGGCCTCAAACAAGGAAACGAGGCCATTGGCCCATCATTGCCCTGGTGCACTCCCCTGTACATTTTTGCTTCAGCTCTAAACATCAATCTTCTTGATGATTTACCAAAGTCTAAATAACCCGACCTTGATTGGGTGACCCAACTTGTACTTGTACAAGCTGCTCAGGGAGCACAGATTTCCAGCTGCAATGCAATCGGCCAAATGGAGGCGCATTTCGAGTGTAAAAGGCCGAGTGAAACGTGATGGTGTGCACGCACCCGCAAGAATGCTGCATCTTGGGGGTAATATGCCAACAAAACGAGGTATTTTTATTGGCCGGTTGGGGGGAGGTTGGGTTTGGAGAATAACAGGTGTTCCGGTCACATATTTACGGAGAGGATCGCATTTCAAAACGAACCGGGTCAATCTACCTTTAACGATACACAAGGGTAACCATAACGTTCTCATATACATGCGGTAAAGGTAAAAATCGTTCTTTGTGACGTCTGTCATTATATGCAAATGCTATCTAATAATGAACAAAAGCTCATTTAATTAAACATCATGTACATCTCCATCGAATCCGGGTATATTTGAAATGATTTTCTGAACGATCCTGGCATGCAGGTATTTTAATAGGTAATAATTGCGCTTGCAACACGAGCTTTGCGAATATGGGGAATGCAGTTTGGGTGCTTGTTTGAGATATTTTAATGAGATTTTTATTTTGCTATTTTTAATGCAGCTGCCTTAAGGAAACTTTCACCAAACATGCCAACTTGAAAATGCGCCTTCATGCTCTAACGATGGAGTCGGTCCGTTAAATACACATCCGCGCAAAAAATACGAGGGTATGAACACTTTGATCAGGGGCCATTGGAGGCACCTAGCTACTCATCGTGCCTCCTCGTTTGCCATGTTATATCATGGGACCTTCGTTATATGAAGCATGAATCATATTTCAAAGCAATTTTTTTTTTTGTGAAACTGAAACCTTCAAACTGAATAATCCCTTCAGAATTAACTTTGGGTGAATTATATGTCGTTCTTCTCCTTATGCTGAATAGAGAAGGTGGATCAGACTCGGCAGCGGTTGCTGGAGTGAGATGTGCATGGAAGAAGTTTCGGGAACTGAGTGGCGTGCTGATGATGAGGGGAGTGTCGTTGAAGCTGAAGGGAAAGGTGTATGCTGCATGTGCGAGAAGTGTTATGATTTATGGGAGCGAGACATGGGTAATGAACGCAGAGCAGCAACGAAGGCTGGAAAGGGTAGAAATGCGAATGGTTCGGTGGATGTGCGGAGTATCGTTGAGAGAGAGGAAGACAAATGATGAATTGCGAAAGATGATGGGAATAGAGCCTGTGATTGATGCTGTGAAGAGAAACAGGTTGAGATGGTTTGGTCATGTGTTGAGGAAGGATGAAAGTGACTGGTTGAGAAGAGTGATGGAAATGAATGTAGAAGGAAGTAGAGGACGGGGAAGACCGAGAAAGACTTGGCTAAAGGTGGTGGAAGAAGAAATGCGGGCAAGGGGGTTGACAAGGGGAGATGCAGAAAATAGGGCAAAATGGAGAAGATTGTCATGGGGCCTGCAAGACTAACCCCCGCTCCAGCAGGGAAAATGGCATTAAAATGCCTGTTGTTGTTTGTTGTCTTCTCCTTTTGTATGCGGCACATGGATGCGGGGTAGCATCATTGACTGAGGGCGAGGCTGTGCCCTCTGCTGGTTATGGCAGAAATTTGGTCTTTGATCACGATAGCTCGCCTACTCTTCGCAAAAAGACACCATGGGATCTTTAATGTCCACCAACAAATGACGGCAGACGGGACGGGACGTACGTTTAACGTCCATCCGAGGGACGTCACGCACTATGACGAATCACCCTGCTGTGAAACACGAGAATGACAGTTTATAGCTGGGTCAGGATTCAAACCCAGGCTAGACAGCTTAGAGGCGAGTGCGCGTACCACTCGGCCATCTTGTCAGCCTTTTACGTAGTCAATGGTATGTAAATGATTGCAATACATGGGTCGTAAATTGCTCCAACATTTATCCATGCTTCCATGCTAAGGATCTTGTGGTATCATTCACAAATAGTCATAATTGCCGCTCTATATTAAAGTCCACGAGTTATCAGGAATACCTTGAAATTTCAATAATAAGTCGATAGATTTGCTGACCAAGTTCAAAACCTCCACCATGAACGTTACTCCAAATAGTTTTCAAGTGTATACTTAAATTTAAATAAAACAATGATTTTAAAGATCGTTAAAAAATTCTGGAAGTTTAGCGCTATTGGGGTAACGCATAAAACCATGAAAAATTGCCACAATGCCCCAAAATTCAAACTTGTTCTGTAATTTATCATAATAGAGCCACGTACCAAGTTTTAGTTGAATATGTTAAAGGGTTATATGTTAATTTAGCTCTGACACGAGCCTCGATGTTGTATCCCCCCCCAAAAAAAAAAAGATGGGGAAAAAGTGCAGAAAACCACATGTGGGAATCGTGGGATGGACAGATGGATGGACGGAGAGCAAGCCCACATTCCCCTCCGAGAAGGGGGCTAATAAAATAAAGATTGTAAAAGTCGTATAAATAAATAAACTCTGGGATTTACCCCATTTTACTTCTGATTTCGCAGTGTCTATTACACCACCCAATCTAACACGTTACATAGTTATTTGTGCCTGTTGTTTGTGTCCTTCATAACGTCCTTAACACAGCAAGCTTCTTGTTTGGAATGATTTTCAATTTTGTTTGACTGCCAGGCAGAGAGAATTTTTTTTTTTACCTCGCTCCCCTCTCAGCATGTGCGATCTGGCAGAATTCAGAGGCACATTACTGTTAAACAGCAGGTTTGTTTGACGAACCGTGTTCAAAATATAACATAAAATTGCAATAAGTTGTTCTTCTATCTAAAACTGTCGTTTGTATACAGACAGACAGACGGACATGCACCAATTGCTGGACCCCACCTTTCACTTGGCACATGTGGAGTAATGATTTGTACTATTCTACAACTACTTCCACCACCAAAAAAACCCTATGCATCGTTTTTAGTGAGAGGAACAAGAAATAAGCTATTTCACTTTAAATATACGTTAACAATTTATTTAATGGAATAAAGTTTATTGCAAACCTTCACTGATCACCTCCAAGGGGTGGCGGAGCCGCACGACAGACCCACGTGGTCGACAATCAGGCCTGGTGAACCACAGCACACACACACTCGGAGCTCATCTTACTATAATTCACCAAATGTCCGTCTGTCCATCTGTTCCCAGGTACCGCAAAAACGGCTGAACCGATCGCAACGAAATTTTGGGTGGGTAATCCTGCGACCCCCTGGAGTAAGATAGGCTATATTGTTTTTCCAATTTTTCCTCCAATTTTCCAATTTTCCACTTTTTCCAAACACGTTGGAATAATATTTACCGATATGAACAGTGATGTGGCTTTTATTGAAATTCTACAAATACTGTTTATATTTTGATGATTTGCGTGTGATATGATTTAACGGATGTTTATATAAATCGTTTAAAATAATAAAAAGCCTTCAATTTCTGATATTTTGCCTTTTCATTTGGGCCTCCCAATTGAAGCCCCGCCCATAGGGCAGGTACCGTTGCTAGTACTAGTAATCTCAATAACCATTTAAACATAGCTGGGTCAGAATCGCCATTTTATGGAAATAAAGCAAAAGACTTGCGGCGCAGTCTTCCCAAAGCGATAGCAATGACGACCTTGGTGGACTGTGATGAAATAAAATCGATATTCGACCTTTCCTTACCTGCCGCATGCGATTAGGCACTCCACCTGTCCATCATCACAGCGAGTGGCCAGGTGTCCAGGTCAGATGAGGGTTCCTGTTTAGATGAAATTTGGGAATTGTAAATCTGGAAGAAAAACAAGACCCGCAGGGATTCGCTCGGGCCCTCAACTGCCCCGGCGAGGACACACGTGTAAAGGCGCTGGGAAAGTGAGGAAAAGCTACAGCCTCGGCAACAAAAAAAACAAACGAAAAACTTTATCACGTTATTCCCTCCCTACCTCAAAGTGAAAATAATGAATCTCGTAATGACGCCAAAATGTGCAAGACAAATATAGTCGAGCAATAAAAAAAACACATGAAACCCAAATCATCCATAACATTTGAATTCACGAGCTTCATATAGTTTTACACAACAGAAAGGAAGGGGCTTCACACCCACAGCTGTGCGTCATAAAAAACATTCCTTTAACACACTTCAATTTTCTCCGAACCGAGACGAGTATTACAGAAGCAGGTTAGGCAAACCCTCCTGCCATTAACTACCCAACCGGTGACCGGTAACCCCTTCAACCTAATGTATAGGTGAGCCGAAGCTGTTAAGAGGTATGGTGTTTGCACATCCCAGGACCACCATGTTGTAATCTTATACATGAACTATGTGTATGCATACATTTATCGAGGCGTGGCTGTGTGTTGCTGGCGGAGTTCCCCTCGTAGATCGGGCAAAGGAACTTCAGAATCTAACCATACAGTGGCCTTCTCTTTTCAAAAGGGTAACCCCGGGATCCTTAACATCCACTAGCGAATGCTAACAGAAAGGACAGCAGAAATAACATCCTCTCCGAAGAACGGCAACTCAAGACATCACTGGGAAATATAATCCTTGGCCTTGACAAGGAGTGAAAACAGAACATTTTATTCGCAGGGCTTTTAAAAATAATCTTTACACAAAAGGCAATCCCATTAAGTTCCGCATCGCCATGGCAGACATTTCCAGAGGGAGCATCGAAGAGTACTTAGCAGGCGTTGATCTATCGAAGGCAAAGGGATTGCTTAACTCAACAGGTTTGCTCACAGAGTGAGCAATGAGCCATTAACAAATCTGACATGGGTGAAAGAGGGATAAGTTGTCACAAGGGGGGGGGCATCCATCAGGTTAAAAATCCGGTGGATAGAGCCCTTGAAAACATGCACCACAGTCGCCAACTCTCCGTTCAAGTGAACTGCAGAAGCCATCAGCGGTTCAGGTGGACAAACAAACCTCCTCGGATCTTACATTTGGGCTTTGGGGAGACGAGACGCTCAGCACCCGCACCTGCAAAAGGCCTCGGAGCCTGGGCCGAGAGCAGAAACGTCATCTCATGAACTGAAGAGCTGACCAACAAGACGGCCGTCCCTGCTTTCAACCAGCGATTCCACGACTCCCATGGCCCGGCTTACCGCTTCCTGCCCCGCCTCGCCCTGAGGATGATACGATGGGACGAATTGATTGACCGATGTCATATATCTGTCAGTCATGTTATAAAGTTAAAGCGATAATAAGAGCAAGTTCCAAAAACGAGCGCCATGTAAATGAAGTGAACGTTTAGCCATGAAAAAACAATGTGATATCTGGGGTGAATAGTGCTAGAGTGGTAATGCTGAGCAACTTCACAAATCCTCCGCTCCCATATATCTCTTCCTTACCCTTAGAGGTTGTTTTCTTTTGTAAATCTATCGAGAGGTGACTCTTTACTCACCCTGGTGGAATTTGATTTGCTCTGAAAAAGCATGCAATGCTGTGGTTTGTAAGCTAGGCCTGTCAGGGTTGCTGTATTCAAAGACCACCCAGAGGGACTACATGAAGAACATTAAGCAGTGCCTTCCATCCATTTGAACAGACAGAACGCACGCACTATGTCACAGCTGGGAATCTGCTAGTCCGCTAAGTAGGGCACAGAGGAAGGAGCAAACTCTCAACCACCGGTGCGACAACACCCCAATTGGAATGGTGGCTCAAATAAAAGTACCCACTTGGCCTCAAACTGAATATAACAACATGGATGGGTAAAGCAGACGATATAGCAAACTTCAATGCACCAAAGCTGGACAGCACAAAGACAATATGTCGTTGTTGTAATAACTGATGATGATGATGGAAATTCCATGGTGGCCTTAGCTCGTGAAACAAAAGTTTTAATATTTATTAATTTATTTAAGACAATGTAATGCCAAAAGTGCCAGCATGATGTAGCAGCCTGTGTGGGCCTCTTTGGAGATGAATTGGGGTTAGGATTAAAAAATAACATTACACGATGACTACAGGAAGGTTGTGTGGGGGAGGGATGTTGGATAAGAGGGGAAATGGGTGAGATTTCTGGGATTTGTCAATTGTATGTTTGTGGTGGGATACCTGTGGTCCATAAGCTTTTGTGGTGGATGAAGAACATTTGGGGGAAATGGGTGGAGTATTAACCCTTGGATGCAGTGATTGGGCCTCGGAGGCCCACATGGTTTTTTTGTTGCAAAAACTATGCTGTACAATTTTTTTTTGGGAATGAGCCTCATTTTCACTGACTTTCATGTTGTTACACAAAATTCAGTGACATAAAAAAAAAAATTCATTCAGGCTCGTGGGAAAATCTTCATTCTTCACTTATAACCCTAAAATCCGACACGAATGCAGGCCTGGGGCCTTCGTGGCCCCGCATAAATGTTGTTGTACTACTATGTTATATCATTATTTTCTTGATATGAGCCTCATTATATGCTCCTATAACTTGGTTACAAATAATTCAGTGACAAAATATGAAAATTAAAAAACTTTACACGAATACATTCGTTGGGCCTCCGAGGCCCAATGGCTGCATAGGTGTAGGATTTTTTTTTACAGTTGTGGACATAATCATTCGAAATAAAGGAATTAGTGAATCATATTTTTTGAGCAAATACTCCTCCATGAGCCTCAACGTTTTAGAGAAAAAAAAGTTGAAAAACCAAGAACAAAAATTTTTTTTATGCATAAAAAGAAAAAACATTCATTACTTGTATGGGATTCTTCCAACTAATAGGATCAATGATTCACATCTTCTGAGCAAATACACATCCATGAGCATCGACTTGGATTGAAAAAGGATATGAAAAAGAAAAAAAAACAAAAAAAAAACACACCTACATCCGTTGGGCCTCCGAGGCACAATGGCTGCGTTTATGTAGGATTTTTGATGTCTGCATCTAGCCCTAAGGGTTCAGCAGGCTTGTACAAGAGGCAGTCCAAAAATGAAGCATGGTGAGTTTGGGTCTGATGGACACTGTCATGTGTGGCAAGGTCACGTGACTGCAATATGGAGATGGTGAGACGCACCCCGAGTGACTAGTACCTGTAGGGTTAACTGTAGGCCACTTCTGAAACAGACTTTTCTTCTAAAAGGCAAAAATACATGCAGTGTAATTATTTTTGAGGGAATTTGTGTTTATAGAATTGGTGACAAACGTCCATGATCACGTGTTTCCCGCTTTAATGCACACGCTGAAAATCAGGATGGCGGCAAGTGAGTACCAATAAGGTGGAGCAGCGAATGGTTTAGTCAGGTTCACTATGTCAATAAATTATATTTCGTTCAAAATCATGGTAGATTAGCAAACCTATACATTTTTGGAAAGGTTATAGCATAAGGAAACTAAAAATCAATGTTTACATTTGGAGAGATACCTGTATGGCGGCCATTTTGGATTTTCAAAATGGCCACTGTAAAATACATATTTTGTTCTATTTCTGCCTCTAATTACCCTAAAAACTTTTTAAAATATACTAAACCTATATTTTCAGGGACAAGGAATCCAATGAAAGTATCAAATTAGTGCTATGGGGAATGGTAAGACACGAATCAAAGGTTTTGAATTGCAAAATACTGTCTTTATATTCGCGATAAGTTGCATAATCAAATACATGTTATCATTTTGTACAGGCAGTTAATAACATCAAAATGTGTCACAATAATTCATATCACCAAACATACACAGGCAGTCAGCAAAATCATATATACACATGCAGTCAGTATAACTTCACATCTACACAGGCAGTCAATGACAAAATATACACAGGCAGTCAATGGCATCAAACATACACGATTACAGAATATGCCATTTAGAGTTCGTCATCACCGTCCTGTGTGTCGTATCCGACAATATAGTCCGCATCGTTTTCACAGTCCGTTCCACACAAGCAAAGGTCGGTCAAATTGATTGGCAAATTGAATTGGTCGAATGGTCGATCGAATCGAATTCGATGAATCGAATCGAATCGATCAAATTGGTCGAATGGTCGATCGAAGCGATTGGTCGAATGGTCGAATTGGTCGAATGGAATTGGTCGAATTGGTCGAATCGAATTGGTCGGATTGGTCGAATGGTCGATCGAATCGAATTCGATGAATCGAATCGAATCGATCGGATTGGTCGAATGGTCGAATGGTCGATTGAAATGATTGGTCGAATTGGTCGAATGGAATTGGTCGATTGGTCGAATTGGTCGAATCGAATTGGTCGGAATTGGCAAATGTAAACATTGATTTTCAGATTTTCCATGCAATAACGTTTCCAAAAATGTATAGGTTTGCTAATCTACCATGATTTTGAACGAAAAAACATAGTGAACCTGACTAGTTGTGCGATCTCCGGTCAAGATAACAAGCGTATTTAAATTTACAAATGATTGGCTACACGGTACGGTAATGATGGCCTGTTAAGGAGTTCCGTATGAAAAAGCACCTTTGGGGCAAGAAGTTTTTGGTGAACGAGGCTATGAAGGATGAAAGCTGCACAAGTTTAAGTCACGTGAGCTCATACGGACCAAGATATTTACACAGGGCCACATTACCCTCATGAGGAATGCAAGTTGTTATGATCGATATGATTAACCTCTGAAGAGTTGATCATCAGGCCGTACACCAGCACGCCTTTCTCTTGGGCAGACAGAGCCAAGCTCCGATCGCAGGGGAAGGCTCCGTGCAGTCCGGAAAGCAACGAAGGATGTGCAAACAACACCTGAAACCAATGCCGAACAGGTATTTCACATAAGAGCACACTAAAGATTCCATTCACGACAATCAATATACAGTACAGTATAACGGAGCAACTGTATGAACGACAGGTCCAGCCATGAACGGCACCTTTTATGACGTAATAAATAAACAGCATTTATCCTTGTTGTTTGTGTTCTTGTTAGAGCATAATTAAATAAATTACATTCGTGTTGGTCGTACCCAGGGTCAGGTCATGGGCACAACCCCTATATGAAGCAGCAGCAACAATAATGACTGCTGAGCTGAAAAAGATTAAAAGCCGGACAACTTGGGATCGACCCTTAATAGCAGCGTGGTGGAGATCTCAAAGAGGTTACCTATGCCGGACTAGCCAGAGGCCTAAATTGCTTTTCGAATCCAGACAGACTGTCTATTAGTCCTTCCTTGAATGTAGATGCACCTTTATGTGCAGGTCTCAGAGATTCTCCACTTCCCTCCTTGTATTCAAGATGATATTCTTTCATTCAACGCCTTAAACTGATTATTGATCCACACAACCTCAATTTTCGTCTTTACTACGTCCCTTGTACCACTTGTCCTTTGACCCGTCAAATGGTTCAGGCTCGATGACTTGTTCGGTGTTTCATGGATGGTGTGAGCATTTCACAATTACACACGCTTTTAATCCAAGATGTCGGTTCGTGGAAGAGCTAGGGTATTGGGTTGGAAAAGTTTGTGGTTCCAGGAATCACATTTCTCTGTGAAACATCCAATCAGTATTTATTCACACTCCGTAAAGGATTCAATCAATAATCAGTTGGATTGCTATTGATGGATTTTGTGTTTGGGATCTTCCCTAAAAAGAGCGTGGTGTTGGCTTAGCGGTTAGGGTGCCGGCTTGGGATCCGAGGATCCTGGGTTAGAATCCCGGTCGATCGCTGAATTAACGCCAGGGGGGTTGACTCGGCCTGTCATCCTTCCGAGGTCGGCAAATTGAGTACCAGTTCACTGGTAATTCCCTGTGTGGCAAGAGGTGACCAACAGGGTTGGTGGCAGGAAGGGCATCCGGCCATAAAACATTGCTTCAAAAAAGGGGACCAAGGTGCCCAAAAAAGACCAACCCCTGCTCTGCGGGTAAACATGGCCTCTAAAGGTGGTTCTTCTCCTCTTCCCTAAAAAACACGACCTGAATAAATACCTAACAGATGCAGTGGATGAAAAACAAAATCATCATCCTTGTTTTCCCATGAAAATAGAAGAGCATTCAACATTCCAAGAAGGAAAAAGAAAAACTATCAACAGGTCAAGGTGTTTTCGACCAACGAAGCCACACCATAAAGTCATTGTCGTCGTTGATATGCAACACGTGGCTATGCGTTCTTGCAGGGGTTTGGCAGTGCCGCTGAAGCAGTGCCCCCTGTAGGTTAGAGGAAGAATATGTAATTAGTTCAGGGTGCCGGCGATCGCTCGCCTACTCTTTGCGAAAAACACCGTGGGATATTTAACATCTAATGCCGGCAGACGGGACGCCTAGTTTAATGTTCATTTGAGGGACGGCACACAAATCGACGCCTAGCCCTGCTTGCGATAACAACAGGATAACAGTTCGTTTATAGCTAAGTCAGGATTCATACCCAGGCCAGACAGTTCAGAGGCATGTGTGCATACCTGCAGGAGTCCAGGATGTTCTGCCAGCCCATGCCACACAGCCATTGCGGTACAAAGTGGAGAAAGGGAGAGTGATGGATGGACCATCAATGTCTTCAAACATTACAATGCGTTGGGCAGGAGGAAGACCACATCAAATTGTTCCGGTCGATCCCATTGGCTTTCGTTGATAGTTTTAACTTGGGTGCTAATGCTGTAGTACAAGCAGCTCACGACGAAAGAGGAAATGTTCACTTTCTTACCATTATCAGCACGACTGGAAGATGTCGCCATTGCTTGTGTTCAAGAACCTCTTTCAATAGGGCAGCACTCTCTAGGCCCTGTTTCTGATCAGCAAACTGGTACAAGGTAGGGAGGGTAAAAGTGACACTGGAACAAGTAGGTATATTAAAAAAATAATCTCCGAACATGATCCACTGGAACATCACTTAAAAACCAGCGAAAGTGAAATTTGGACACAAAACAAAATGGCCGTTCACTCAAGCTGGTCTTGTTTAAATGATGATATGATGTATGCACACAACTGCATATTGGTGAGTCAGTTAACACTTATCCCGAAGGACAGTGTGATCCACAGGGATATAAAAAGAAAAAAAGAAAAAAAAAAGATTTGGCATTTGAGCAACATGCCGTGGCCGATTCATGTGGTGATAGAAAATGTACTTACCTGTACACAAATGAAGTTGAAGACACTAGTCTGCTCTGACATAAAGGTGGAATTTCTGGCTTCATTCTGAACACGAAAAGACAATCCAAACGAAACTTTTACTACTGCATTGCGTTCCAGGTGTTATTGTCACTTAAGGGTTAATGATGTGCAAACAGAACCGATAGTGTCCCCCCACCAGTCACCACCCCACCTCAACCTTTCAGGTTTATCCAGCAACCTTCCAAGGCCCAAGATCTTTGCTGACCTGCACTCATCCTCCGCCTCCCATCCCCCCTTCCCCCCCCCCCCCCCACAGAAACAACCAATCAAACTCCTCCCCTTCCTATACCCCCTCCCCACAACCTCGAGGTTTCTCTTTTCTCTCAATTCCTGTCCATTTGTTTTTTCTCACGTCCGTCCGTTCTCCCTGCGAGCCTGGTGTTGGCTTAGCGGTTAGGGTGCGGCTTGGGATCCTGGGTTCGAATCTCGGTCGATCGCTGAATTAACACCAGGGGGGTTGACTCAGCCTGTTATCCTTCCGAGGTCGGCAAATTGAGCACCTGTTCACTGGTAATTCCCTGTGTCGCAAGAGGCGACGAACAGGGTTGGTGGCAGGAAGGGCATCCGGCCGTAAAACATTGCTTCAAAAAGGGGCGGTGCCCGAAAAAGGCCAACCCCTGCTCTGCGGGGTAAAATGGCCTCTAAAGGTGGTTCGTCCGTTCTCCCTGCTTTGTACATGCACCTCCGTGAGCTTGCATTTTGAGTCAAGGTAAACACTAGATTACGGACCCAGTGTATTGCTTCTCACACAATGTCAATGGCAGCTCATACAATATACTGTATCTCCCACTCTGTACACTACACCTAATATCGACAGGAACGTGCGCACACAAGCACACCAACAGATTCGACTATAAACGTGTCACAAGGTGTAGTGAATCTACAATGACAAAACAAAACTACTACTGCCCAAGGAATAAGTACAATAATGCTGCCGTTTCACCACAACAGTGGAATTTAATTTTTCCTTCAACTTCATGATTTATGGGCCGTGAATTCAATTATCAATTTAACAAACGAGTTGATAAATGACGTATTCGTAAAGCTGACAAATTATTTATTTTTCATGAAATGATCAAATAAACGAAATTTGCGCGAAAGTTGCTTTTCAAATCAGTACTACTCATCTGGAAGCATTTATAAAACCTTCAAACCCTGATATGGTAACATTGGTCTCATCCTTATGATGATGTTGAGTCTCCTCGGGCAATGATGGCATGTGCCACCATGTTGCCTTTCTATGGCTGGTACACACGGGTAAGTGTGTGGTATAGACAGGGGCGTCGCCACTCCTCTCCGTCCCTCTGCTGGCCGTTGGGGAATTCACCCTTTTCCGCTCGTTCTGTTGGAGTCGACTGGACTCTCATCCACCAGATGTGCAGAGCCATCTTCCATTTAAACCGCATGGCTGGGGACCGTTACCCTGGTAAGGGGGGCTGACAGGTACTACACCTTGCCTACAGGTGACCTGGGATTATGCAAGGCAGGGGCATCCATCCCCATGAGGTATCAGAGGACACCAGCACACCCGTAATGAGTGGTGGCCCATAACGAGCATTATGGGAGTAGATATATTTTTTTTTATCTCTGATTTTTTAAAATTCTTTGACACTTTATAATCCTTTCCCTTTAACAGTGTTATCGAGGCATAAGAGAGAGCCGGTTGTGCTCAGGAGAATTATGGTGCAAGATGAACCATGTGAAAGTTACACTGCACAGTGCGGTGGGTTATAGGGTCAGCCAAGATGTCAGGAATAGCTTTGAGCCTCACCAGAGCAAAACGTCTTCCCAGAGCACTCTTCAGCTCTGCAGCAGGT
Organism: Myxine glutinosa; assembly: GCF_964187855.1. Lineage (NCBI taxonomy): Eukaryota > Metazoa > Chordata > Myxini > Myxiniformes > Myxinidae > Myxine > Myxine glutinosa. The sequence continues at coordinate 19,386,093 of NC_136266.1, forward strand.
CCGCAGAGACAATCCTTTTGGCATAGCCAACACATGTCCTTCGCCAGGGCATCTGCAGATAGGTAAACCACCAGGTGTGTATCAATACACAGTACAATTAAAGGAAGAGGTAAGTTGCTTCTACTCATTCGGTATATATTAAGGAAGTAGAACCTAACCAGTTCGTGGGTTGGCAGGATGGCCAGGAGGTACGCACACTCGACTATAAGTTGTCGAGACTGGGTTCGAATCCCGACCCGGAAATCTCGGTGTTTCACAGGCATGGTGATTAATAATTATCAAAGTGTGTGCCGTCCCTCCGATGGACGTGAAATGGGAGAACCGTCAGCAGACATTAGCTGGTGGACGTTAAAGACCACACGGTGTCCTTCACCCTTCACAAAGAGTAGACGAGCTATCGCCAGCGACATGAACAAATTTCAAATTCCTGCCCTGACTACTGCTGGGAAGGGAATGGCAAACCACCAAGTATAACCCTTGCTCAGGAAGCTGTTTCGGCAGCACCGACACTCTGGGAAGAGCATAATACATCAGCAGGAGAGAGAGAGAGAGAGAGAGAGAGAGAGAGAGAGAGAGAGAGAGAGAGAGAGAGAGAGAGAGAGAGAGAGAGAGAGAGAGAGAGAGACAGAGACAGAGACAGAGACAGAGACAGAGAGAGAGGGAACGCGTTGGTCAAATACATGATTCTCACAGGCATAACATTTGAATCATTTTCACAAGAGGCAGCAATACATCTTTGTAAGGAATACACAAGCAGCAAACTGTTGGGATAAATCAAACACTTTTCGACTTTCTGCAAGAGGATATGTTGGTCCAAGTGCAGCGCCTTTGTTAACCGGAGTCACATCAGGCGAAGCTGATACAAACACAAAGCCGTCCTTATTGTAACCACACTCCATTTTCCTGTTTGTCTTTTCTGTCTGTTCCCTTATATCTTGTACATCTTGAGGACGGACCATGTTAACGCCCCCAAACTTGGCAGACAATATGGGGGTCCCATGGGGGGTGTTATGGGAGGGGTGTCGAATTTGGATCAGATGATTGGTGAGGTGAGGGGGTGGGAGACGGTTGATATTTGCAACAGCTTATATGATCACAACCAAATTGAGCACATATAAAGGGGGGCAATGGGGAGTAAAATAGGGGAGGGGGTAATGTTAAGGGGAGGGGAAATTGGAGGTTCTTTTTATCGGGGTCTGGCTATTCACGTCAGTCCTACGGGCCGCAGTGCTACAAATGTGGCTTGCATAATGGGGGGCTTCATTGGGGAAAATTATGGTTTATAAAATTATGGTTTATGGTTTATGGTTATAAAATTAAGTCTTTAGCTTTTATAATCCTTGCTATAATTCATGGACTGTAGCCTGGTGTTGGCTTACGGTTAGGGTGCCGGCTTGGGATCCTAGGATCCTGGGTTCAAATCCCAGTCCATCGCTGAATTAACGCCAGGTTGACTCAGCCTGTCATCCTTCCGAGGTCGGCAAATTGAGTACCAGTTCACTGGTAATTCCCTGTGTGTCGCAAGAGGCGACTAACAGGGTTGGCGGCAGGAAGGGCATCCGGCCATAAAACATTGCTTCAAAAAGGGGACCACGGTGCCCGAAAAAGGCAAACCCCTGCTCTGCGGGGGGAAATGGCCTCTAAAGGTGGTTCTATAATTCATGGACTAGTGTGTGTGTGCGTGTGTGTGTGCGTGTGCGTGTGTGTGCATGCGTGTGTGTGTGTGTTTGTCATGCTACTTCTCCTACAGTTCTGAACCAATTACATCCAGACTCACTAAATAGGATCAGCATGACCCCAATTAGTGAATCGGGGTGTTTTATATTCAGAGGGAATTTAACCACTTTAATTGTTAGTGAGCAAACTTTTCAAGGATAGCGTAGGCCCCAACCGGAGTAGAATTTGGGGGATAGAGAGTGGGAGTTTGGGGGGGGGGAGAGGGGCTGGTTTTAGAGAGGAGACAGAGGTTAGTCGTGTTTGTTGTGTTGAGAACAGTGGGGGCGTAGCACGTGGACCCCCCCTAGTGTTTGGCATTTGTTGGTTTCACTTTCCTGGCACACTGACATTTTAACGATACCTCGTCTCTCCCTAATAGTGCTTTTTTCCACACAGTAACCTACACATGGGGTCGTTACAGACACATCCTAACGTTACAAAAATCTCAGTCCATTCCCATTTGAATCCCTTCCCAATACATGATGAATCTTTAACGGCCACAATTATTCCTCCATCGGTGTTGTTGATCAGGGAGAGTTATTGGCCCAACCCTTCCACGAACCGGCTACTCAGCCTGATGCTTGAGTCTTTTGAAACAAGGATTTGAAATTTGTTCATGGTGCAGGCAACAGATATTTGCGAAAGACACTGAGATCTTTAACATCCACCAACTAACGCCGGCAGATGGAATGCCCGGTTTAATATCCATCCTGATATGGCACACACCTGCCTGCCTGCGAAACACCAGGATGACAATTTATAGCTCGGTCGAGATTCCGACCTATGCTAGACAGCTCACAGGTGAATGTGCATCCTGCCAGCCACCTCCCGATGCATGCAAATTAAACAATAAATTAAACAGCAACACATAGATTTTGACTCAAAGAAAACTTTGCTTAAATGTTCTTTTCTTCTTGGGAGTACAATATCAGGAAAAAGTAACAAGTTATAAATACATAACAACAAGTTATGAAGAAGGCCGAGCAAGGTATGTGATCCAAATAGAAAATACTGCTGTAATGAATTATGTTATGTTTATTATGTAACATTAACATATTATGTTATTATGTAACAACAAGTTATGATTTATGGGAGCGAGACATGGGTAATGAACGTAGAGCAGCAACGAAGGCTGGAAAGGGTGGAAATGCGAATGGTTCGATGGATGTGCGGAGTATCGTTGAGAGAGAGGAAGACAAATGATGAATTGCGAAAGATGATGGGAATAGAGCCTGTGATTGATGCTGTGAAGAGGAACAGGTTGAGATGGTTTGGTCATGTATTGAGGAAGGATGAAAGTGACTGGTTGAGAAGAGTGATGGAAGTTAATGTAGAAGGAAGTAGAGGACGGGGAAGACCGAGAAAGACTTGGCTAAAGATGGTGGAAGAAGAAATGCGGGCAAGGGGGTTAACAAGGGGGGGAGATGCAGAAAATAGGGCAAAATGGAGAAGATCGTCATGGGGACCGCAAGGCTAACCCCCGCTCTAGCAGGGAAAATGGCCTTAAAATGCATGTTGTTGTTGTTGTTGTAATGAATTACTCGTTACTTCCAGAAAAAACCCACCTTTCATCAAACCTTCTGCAGCATGCAAATCCTTTTTATATGTAACCTATGGCAGAAAAGACAATTATTAACGAATCAAGAGTTTAAAATATTTTGACATTATTACTGAAGAAAATAGAATTGGAGAAATCTCCAAAAGCAAAACTGCAAATTTGAAATTTATTTTTGAAAACTGAAATTTACATCACGTGGCTCGAGTGACATTTCCGACTCAGACGCAAACACGACAAATTTTCACACAAAATTGGAACTGACCAATCCTTTCACGTTAAAGCTGGAACGTGGAATTGAAGCTTCCCCTAAACTAAAGTTATTTTAAAAGTACAAAATTAATTGTGCCATAATACTGTCATAATAATAATAAACTCGAGCGCAGTCGATGGCCGACCATCACAAATCCCCATGCTTCCCACCTAAAGAAAGTTGAACTGGAACACACTCAGCAGAGAGCATACCTCCGCCTGGTTTGCCATATCACCTTTTAAAATTCTACTAGCTGGATCCAGATCTTCACAAAATTGAATCTATTCTTCCTTGTCACACATACAACCTGTCCAACAAGTTTCGTCAAAATCCATCCATAACCTTTTGAGATTTCCTGCTATGTATCGTTTTTGGCCCGATCTCCCAATGCTGAAGAATCACATAAAAAATTAAATAATTCTCATATCCGAATCCATATTCAGATCTTCACCGAAATCGATTCGAATCGTCCTTGTCAGACACCAAATCGGTCCACCAGGTTTCGTCCAAATCCGTCCACAACTTTTTGAGATATCCTGCTATGTATCGTTTTTGTCCCTATCGCCCAATGGTGAAGAATCACTTTAAAAATTCTAGTAGCCGGATCCGAATCCGGATGTTCACCAAAATCAAATAATTTCGTCCTTGTCACATACACTACATCTCTGCCAAATCTGGTCCGAATCCGTCCACAACCTTTTGAGATATTTTGTTCACAAACGGACAGACAAACGGACAAACAGACAGACAGGGATGAAAACATAACCTCCATCCACCTTTGGTGGCAGAGGTAAAGATAGCATAAAGTTCCACCAGGAATGGTGCAATATCAAAGTTTGAGTTAAAAGTTCGTTTTTTCCATTTTTACCCCTGTGACCAAGGTCCCCACTCCCCGGGGCATGAACCCGGTTAAATCCAAATCGTTACATATTTCATGCATCCCCCAATGTTGATTTCATATACAAAGTTTCTTTTGAAATTGTGCCCATAATTGTACTTTTTGGTATTTGACCTTTTGACCCCACCCCAGTGTTCTTCCATTTTTCTTTGTTACATTGTTACTGATCTTGCATCTTCTTTCCATGGTCATAACTACCATGTTTGGTGAATTTCTGCACAACCGTTTAGGAAGAGATAGCGTGACGGACGGAGCCGATTACAATATCCCCCGTTTTTTTCAAAAGGTGTGCGGATAAAAATATAAAGGCTGTCTACATTAGTGGCTACCAAGTATGGAACACAAAACAATTAACTGAATTAAGATGTAAAACAAGATTCAAGAAGAGCCCAATGTCATACCTTATCCCCTGTGCTCCCTGGTGTTGGGCTAGCGGCTAGGGTGCTGGCTTAGGATCCTAGGATCCTGGGTTCGAATCCCGGTCGATCGCTGAATTAACGCCAGGGGGGTTGACTCAGCCTGTCATCCTTCCGAGGTCGGCCAATTGAGTACCAGTTCACTGGTAATTCCCTGTTTGTCGTTAAAGGCGGCAAAAAGGGTTGGCGTCAGGAAGGGCATCCGGCCGTAAAACATTGCTTCAAAAAGGGGACCGAAAAACAACAACAACCACGGTTCCCGAAAAAGGCCAACCCCCGCTTTGCGGGGAAAAATGGCCTCTAAAGGTGGTTTGTTTTTTTATCCTCATAATGAATGGACCGAGTGACTGTTAAATTTTGAACTGTGATGTCATGTATCTATTTGAATTCAGATACAATTTATCTGTTTCTTATATTTTAATATGCTATTTTTTGCTCTCCTCTGCTATTCGCTTATTACTTGTGAAATTAAAGATTTTTCAAGTATATTGGTTGGTCTTGTGCGTTATTCTGTCTGTCTGTTTGCCTGTTTGTTTGTCTGTCTGTCTGTCGCCTACATGTCACAATTTTAAACCGATCTTCACGAAACTTCACTAAATGGTAGAGTTGGTCATACGAAAGAAGCCTATAGATTTTTTAGGTCAAAGGTCATCTTGAGGTCACATTTATAAAATTGTCATTTTTCATCCGATTGACTTGAAAATTAAACAGCAATTGAATAGTGCATCACCGAATTGGCAAACCAACTATTTTAAGGTCAAAGGTCAACTCTAGGTCAAACTTCTAAAATCATCAATTTTCATCTGAAAAATTGTCACTTTTCATCCAATTAACTTGGAGATTAAACAGCAATTACATAGTGCATAACTGAATTTGGAAACCAACTATTTTAGAAGTCAAAAGGTCAAAGGTCAACTCATGGTCAAACTTATAATATCATCAATTTTCATCTAAAAATCAGCAATTATAATCTGATTGACCCGAGCTTTGATCATGATCGTCAGTTTTAATCTTAATGGAATGGACAATTTAATGTATCCATGGCAACTTTTCTTTTTGGTGGGGGGGGGGGGGGGGGGGGGGGTGGATTTTCTCTGCATGACATCTACTTGTTATTTGTATTTCTATGTTATTTTTGCATATGATTACAAAGACGACCTTAATTCGGCCTTTAGCCACGATGGAAGTTCATTTAAAATAAACCTTTAATTATTATTACATGTTAGGTGTGCAAAATGAAGCCAGGTGGAGTGGGTGGGGGAGTGTTGGTTGTGTCAATACTCTTGTCAGGCGGTGTGGGTACTCTAGCCAGTGAATGCTGCCGAGGCTATAATTAATCCTGGACAAGTTGTCACTCTGTCACAAGGTGGAGAAGTTTCTGCTGAGCAGTCATGAGAATCGAACTCACACCCATCAGGCCAATGCAACAAAGTTTTACCAACTCAACCACCAACTCTGCTTGGGGAGGGATCATCAATATATGTCTGGAATCATCAATGTGTTCAAATTATCACCAGCACTTTCGGGATGGAAGATGAGAATTAGGTTCAGAAATTGGCGAAATAACCGCACGCTTTCAGAAACGATTCCTGTGGAATCTGGTCCATGCCTTCCAGAGATCTTGAGAGCCAGGCAGCAGGCGGCTCCGGGCACCAGCATACTTCAATGCCACATGGAGGCACTCCGTGCCAAAGTCAAGTTCGTACTCTGAGCACTGCAAGTACAGTACACCAGATGCTCAGTACAGTAACCAGTACAGCTCATGGGCCGCTACCTTTATAGTAAAAAGTTCGTCCAAATGAGTCATTTTGTTATGATGTCATAATGAACAATAACAGATAAACAGACAGTATATGCAAGCTGAATCACCTTCAGGTATGCGTCGTGAATAATACTGAAACGAAAAGCTTGGGGCATCTCACTGGCACGATATTTAGATCGCTCCAGAGAGTCTTCCAGGAAACCTTTACCATCTACTTTCACCACAGTAGAAACCAGTGGTCTCACAACGCCTGCTGCCTGTAGACAGAACAAGCATCACACTTGGGTAAATATTGAGTGGAAAGGCAACAATAAAAATTGCCAAAGGTTATGATGAAAATATATTAGTTACTGGTGAAAATAAGCAAATAAACATATATATATATACAAATAAACACACACATATATATATATATATATATATATATATATATATATATATTGTTACGCAACCGTGATTAACACCACAGTTACGGATGGCCGATTTGCGAGACTTTACACTCCCGAGGCGAAAACTCAATGGCGGATTAAAGCTCAACACAAAGTTAAACGCGCGGAATGGCGGACACAGCAAAGCTCCGCCCGCCGCCTTATCTACTAAAATGAAACACCCAGGAAAACTGCGTTCAGATATATACAGAAAATAATATAAGGATTTATTATTTATAAGTAAAGACAGTGAAAAAGCCCGCGCCGGTAATACTAATAAATCGAATAAGCCTAAATTGGGATCCCAGACACAACAGATATCAAACACGATACGAGGGAGGTGAATACGAAAATAACACGTCTTTTTGGTTTATGCACAGTGTATTCGCGGGTACGGCCTTATCTCGTCCTTGTCGTCTTGGTGACCGCCGTCCAACACCCGGCTCCTTTCGGCCCCGATGTACCCACGAGGCCTCGCTCCAAGTTCCACAAGGCCTCGCTCCAAGCACCACGCGTCCGACGCAGGCCAGCGGCTCCACACGAGGTCGATCTCCACAAGGTCCGTGCACCAAAGGTTCAACGTAAGCTGCACAAAGCAAGCGAACTCCACTTGACTCGACTCTCTTTTGGGAGTGCTGGCAGCCAAGTGCCAACTGTTCGGTGCCAACTGCCAACTCCGACGAACTGCTCCGAACTGCTCACGAACTGTTACGAACTGCCCACGAACTGTTGCGAACTGCTCACGAACTGTTGCGAACTGCTGTTCAACGAACTGGTTCCACGAACTGCCTCCCACGAACTGGTCCCCCACGAACTGCCACGAAATGGCGTCCGACCGTCGCTAATATCTCTGGCCGATGACGTCACATTGGCGCACTCCTCAGCCAATCATAAGCCTCCCAACTCGCCGGCTCGCCCAGGTCACGCCCTCTGCACAACCACTCCACGCTCCCCGTCCGCGACCCCGCGGTGCTTGTGTTATAACACGTGCCAGGCGAGGTTTGTAGGCCTTGGAGGTGTAAACGGTGGCGGCCAATTGTGGCGGTGTTTTTGGCCTGGTTTCCTGTCCATTTATTCCGAAGTCATTGTCAGGGAAAGGAATTATTTAATGTTGCGCTAAGGACCTAACTAATGTTTATGTGGTTTGCAGTGCCATAATGGACAAAGGTTTGACTACTAGGTGAGACTCACAGGGGCGTTACCTTTAATCCCTCACTATTTAACACTCGAACCTCCAGGTAGGTCCACAATCATACATCTTCCCCCGACAAACGCCTAAACATCAAGAACTTATTACATGTAGAGTCCCTGTCACGACAGCCGAATACCTACCTATTCAGATCTACCTAGCTCTAGATGTTGCTCTACCAAATTCATAACACAGCCCCCCCCCCTGGAACCGTAGCTCCTGCAAGGTTCACCGCAGGCTCTACCATTCCAGCCTTAACACTTACTGTCACACACTTAATTAACCTATGAAATAAATCAGGAAGGGCTGTGGGAAGTGAGTCGGACTACCTACCTACACTTCCTTAACATGCTGAACCCCTTAACCATCATGCAAGTATGTACATTTTCTTCGTTGTTCCTGTGGAGGGAGGAAACAAACAACACACAACACTAACTTAACCACAAAACTTAACCATCTTTCCAAAACTCAAAACTCTAACCTTTGTACTTACCCCGGTCTACAGACCGCGTCCCCCGGTGGATGCCACAAGACACAACCTTACCTGTGGGGCCATCCCCAATGCATCCCCCTAAATTTCCACGGGCCCTGTCCAGATGTTACAGGTGAGTGACACGGCTCGGTGGATTTCGCCCACATTCATGCAACACAGACCCCTTAACCACTCATTCTCATTCCATAGGTCATCAAGGCATTTCAAAAATCAACAAAGCACTTATTTCAATACACCCCCTGCAGGACCATGGCATTGATGTCATTCACGTGTGTGTGCATTCCTCAACTAGGCAGCGGGGAGGTACCGCACAAAAAGATGGTGGGGGCGCATCAGGCTGTGGTGCCCGCAGTCCCAAAAACAAGTCAACCGACTTACAAGTTCATTGCCCCCCCCCCCCCCCTTTACCTCTTGGCCCCGTGACAGCCCAACAGCCCCTTTCCGCCGTTACCTCGCCGGTGAGGGTCTCCACACACCCCAGGCTCCTTTGCCTCCTGCTTTCGCGCAGCAACACGGGTCACCGGGGGACTTCCTCACCCCGCGGCGCCCAACCAGACCCTCCACCGACGAGCTCCAATTTCCAGTTACCACCGGCTGCCAGGGGTAATTGCCGCAGAGGGGGGCCCGCAGGCATCGCTCCTCAGAGCTTGCTCTGTACCTGCGGACACACACACCTTCCCCACCCACAAGACCCCAAAACACACTTCCTCCCCCGCTGCCATTCAATTCTCCACACAACTCAGCACAATTCAGTACAATTATTGGTGTAAAAGGTGTTACAGGGCTTGCCATGGCCTGCCACATGTGAAATCCCCCAGTTCACATTTAAACCATCACACATTTCCAAAAGCACATTTCCAAAAGCACAAGTATCGCCCCTCATTATCTCCAATAATCATCACTCACTCTCCAGGTTCCACTCTCACGACCACATCAAAACACCTAATCACAATACAAAAACATACGCCACCCACAAGACACTGTGGCTCCCATTCCATCCCCTCACCGGCCATGTCATCACTCTCACCCGCCTCCCAACTCCAATTTACATGTCCCCAATTTCCAAAGCAAGTCCTGAAGCCTGGGACAGTACTCCTTAAAACACTCACCTCAAGTGCAGGTAGCTACAGGTTGGTCAGGTCCAAAGTGCAATCCACCCATACAATTCCCAAAATTTCACATTGGGCCTACCAAATACTTCCAAATTTCTCTTTTGTCCCCACTACACTGGCAGGTATGTGGATCCGCATCCAACGGTGATCATCACTACACAACTACCTGTAGCCACGACAGCTCTGCACCTCTGCCGTGCAAGGGTCACCGGGACAAGGTGAGCAGTCAAAACGCCAACATGGCCCATGAGTGTCCATAAGGGCGCGACCCACCATCCATCCTTCGGCCCCCCTGCGAGGAACACAGCTGCAGCAGCCCCAGCTGGCCAATGTGGTGAGCACTTGCTGCCACAACACACACTACCGCACACACAACCTCGGCCCTGGCACGGTCGCAGTGCGTGGCATCCCTACAGCCACGTCCCCTGCACCTCCCCATCATCCCCCAGTCTGACTACAGAACTGCAGCCCCCCCAGTGCTCACCCACACTTGACCACACCAAGGTCCAGTCAACAGCCATGCTCCACCAGGAGACCCACCCAGAAGACATGGTCCACACACCTCGGACATGCACAGCACCACGTTGACCCTCAGGCTACACAACTACATCCCCATAACCCCGCGTCCCAAATATCAGCACAGTTGCCCCCGCAACCAGTTGAAGCTGTGTCCTGCTACCTTATTAATTTTATCACAGCCTCCAACACTTTGGTCTACACACCTGGATCAATAATGGCGTCACTGTACAGTGTCCACCATGACATTTCAAAATCCACCCTTAAATTTCCATCTAACCCACAGATTACCCATGCCAACCATTTGTCACATTTCACTAACCTCACCAAAGAAGGATGCTTTGCCATACACATGCCAGCCGAGCATGGCCCATATGCTCGGCTCGTTACACATCTCCCGATTCACATCCCCATGGCTCTCTTCCCAACCCGAGAGTCCATAAATCATAACGGAGCATCTGTGGAAGGTCACTCACACCATCACGTTCCACAGATACCCCAATGGTTGTCCGGCAGGCTATCTCCATCCCTGTCCATTCGGTTTGACCCGCGTCCATAGACCAACCACCATGCCAGGTCACCACATGCTGGTTGTCCCAGAGTCCCTGGAGGAGAGTGCCAGGCCGCATGCCCGGGTGGTCACCACATCAGTCCCAAGTTGGCCGTCCGCAGTGCCACCACCAAAGCGCGACCCACAACACCTCCCCCTAGTGGTCCTCAATATTTGCCATCCCAGGCTTGAGAAACCACCTCGGACCTCCCTGGAGGTCTTAACCCCCACCAGGGTCCGGTGACCCTGCCGGCCCGAGCCGCCGGCTCGGATGGCGCCCCGACGGACAAGGGACGCCACACTCCACCAGACCCCCCGTGGGACCCAGGTCGTACCTCGACACCCAAGGCTGGACCCCACGTCCATATCTCGCCATCACAGCCCCCCAGCTGGCCGGCATACCCAAATTTTGAAAGGGGCAACTTTTGCCCGAGGCCATCACCCATGACCTCTCCATGTCCAAATCCCGCAGCCCGGGGACCAATCCCCACCATGGCTGCTCCAAATCAATTTCCCATTGTAATTTTATTTTACAAATTTTCATTCCCACTGCCAAACCGCAGCTGCAGGGAACAACCTCTACCACCGGTTGTTCTGCCCCTCCCTGCAGTTGATCCAAATTCCCTACAGGGACCAAATCTCCAGAAGCTCTATCTCCCGATCCTCCAAGATCCAAATCCAGCCCGGAGCCAACACACTCCCCCAACTGGTTGTCCAATTTTGGAGCCTCTGTTTCCAAATAGCAGTGTACAGTGAGCGTCCCCTCGGTCATTCCAACCACCTCCTCGGACCAACTCACCTCATCACCCAGGCTCCTTTGGGCCTGAACCAGCTCTACCTCCATGGGACTGTCACAGGTCTCCAGCCGCTGGATCAAATCATCCTCATCATCATCATCATTACAAATCATTCCTGGCCCCGCCAGGCTTTGATCAATATCCCCAATAAATACCCGGTCCGGCTCTATCGCATGGACCCCCAAAAACTCTACCCCCTCTTGCTCCGCACCACCGCCCTGGTGCTGCACAATTCCAAATTCATCCCCCGGTTGGGGTGTTGTGACATCCACACGGTCCCGATAAACAACCAGGCCAGAATGTGGGAAACATTCCCCTTTCAATCCAATTTCCACCCCTATGGCTTTTTCCATCTCCCCCATTTGAGTTTCTACTTTACCCTCAAATTTCCCCAGTCTGTCCGTAATTTGGTTTTGCACTCTCCCTTCTATGCCATCAATTCGTTCCCCCAGCTGCTGTGCCATTTCCCCAATTTTTCCTTCCAATTGTTCATTCCTTTCCTTTATTTCATTCCTCCATTCCTTCCCCTGGGACTCCATTTTATTTTCCATCCCTTCAATTTTATTTTCCAACCCATCAATTTTATCATTTAATTCCCGACTGGCTCGCTCACTATCGGCCCTCTGAGCATTTATTAAATTTACTATGGTCTGGAGATCTATCGGGGCCGTCCCAGCGGCGGGGAAAGTTCCAACGCTATCCTCCATATCCCCCATTTCCGGCTCACTCCCGACGCTGACGGAGGCCTCACTGCGTACCTCCATCTCATCAATTTCCGACATCCGCTTTCCGGAAGATTGTTTCCCGCGCGCGTATTTATTTTAATAATTCCTGAAACAATTTAAATTTGACGAAGACGCGATATCGCGCTCCGTTTGCCCGATTGATTATTAAATTTCTCCGCCTCGACTATAAAAATCTTGCGTTCGAACGTCGGGCGCAATGTACGCCCGACCGTGTCGATGTCTCGCCGCGGACAAAAAAAATTTGTCCGACGGGTTCAAATCCTACACTCCTGACACCACTTGTTACGCAACCGTGATTAACACCACAGTTACGGATGGCCGATTTGCGAGACTTTACACTCCCGAGGCGAAAACTCAATGGCGGATTAAAGCTCAACACAAAGTTAAACGCGCGGAATGGCGGACACAGCAAAGCTCCGCCCGCCGCCTTATCTACTAAAATGAAACACCCAGGAAAACTGCGTTCAGATATATACAGAAAATAATATAAGGATTTATTATTTATAAGTAAAGACAGTGAAAAAGCCCGCGCCGGTAATACTAATAAATCGAATAAGCCTAAATTGGGATCCCAGACACAACAGATATCAAACACGATACGAGGGAGGTGAATACGAAAATAACACGTCTTTTTGGTTTATGCACAGTGTATTCGCGGGTACGGCCTTATCTCGTCCTTGTCGTCTTGGTGACCGCCGTCCAACACCCGGCTCCTTTCGGCCCTGATGTACCCACGAGGCCTCGCTCCAAGTTCCACAAGGCCTCGCTCCAAGCACCACGCGTCCGACGCAGGCCAGCGGCTCCACACGAGGTCGATCTCCACAAGGTCCGTGCACCAAAGGTTCAATGTAAGCTGCACAAAGCAAGCGAACTCCACTTGACTCGACTCTCTTTTGGGAGTGCTGGCAGCCAAGTGCCAACTGTTCGGTGCCAACTGCCAACTCCGACGAACTGTTGCGAACTGCTCACGAACTGTTGCGAACTGCTGTTCAACGAACTGGTTCCACGAACTGCCTCCCACGAACTGGTCCCCCACGAACTGCCACGAAATGGCGTCCGACCGTCGCTAATATCTCTGGCCGATGACGTCACATTGGCGCACTCCTCAGCCAATCATAAGCCTCCCAACTCGCCGGCTCGCCCAGGTCACGCCCTCTGCACAACCACTCCACGCTCCCCGTCCGCGACCCCGCGGTGCTTGTGTTATAACACGTGCCAGGCGAGGTTTGTAGGCCTTGGAGGTGTAAACGGTGGCGGCCAATTGTGGCGGTGTTTTTGGCCTGGTTTCCTGTCCATTTATTCCGAAGTCATTGTCAGGGAAAGGAATTATTTAATGTTGCGCTAAGGACCTAACTAATGTTTATGTGGTTTGCAGTGCCATAATGGACAAAGGTTTGACTACTAGGTGAGACTCACAGGGGCGTTACCTTTAATCCCTCACTATTTAACACTCGAACCTCCAGGTAGGTCCACAATCATACATCTTCCCCCGACAAACGCCTAAACATCAAGAACTCATTACATGTAGAGTCCCTGTCACGACAGCCGAATACCTACCTATTCAGATCTACCTAGCTCTAGATGTTGCTCTACCAAATTCATAACAATATATATATATATATATATATATATATATATATATATATATATATATATATATATATATATATATATATATATATATATATATATATATATATATATATATATATATATATATATATATATATATATATATATATATATATATATATATATATATATATATATATATATATATATATATCAGTCACTTTTCGATTTCATACCATCAGTGGTGAACCGCCATTAAGGTATCCCATCCAGCTATGCTGTACCTTAATGGGAGCGAGTTCTCCAGCTTTCAATGAGCGCAAGTAATGACGTCACTGCCATGTACATACGCTCTGCCTGTCAAGCTCTCAAGAGAACCCTCTGACAAAGCAGAATTTTGATCTTAGTTCAGATTGTCAGAGGGTTCTCTTGAGAGCTTGACAGGCAGAGCGTATGTACATGGCAGTGACGTCATTACTTGCGCTCATTGAAAGCTGGAGAACTGCACATATATTTGGATTGGTTTGCTCCCGGCTGCATCCAGGGGATTCCATATAATGAGTGGATACCAGAGGTAATGTGCCATGTGGCAGATGGCACTTATCGCTCCCATTAAGGTACAGCATAGCTGGATGGGATACCTTAATGGCGGTTCACCACTGATGGTATGAAATCGAAAAGTGACTGGTATATAACCGAAAGGTTTTCAGAGTCATAAGTGTATGCAGGACTCACTGCGTTGCCCTGATGAGCCCCAAAAAAAGGGCGAAACCAGGTCGGTAACTGTGAGTTTTACATACACTTATGACAGTGTCTGAACTAAGATCAAAATTCTGCTTTGTCAGAGGGTTCTCTTGAGAGCTTGACAGGCAGAGCGTATGTACATGGCAGTGACGTCATTACTTGCGCTCATTGAAAGCTGGAGAACTGCACATATATTTGGATATATATATATACACATATATATACAGTGGAACCTTGACTTACGAGTTTAATTCGTTCTGTGACCGAGCTCGTAACTCAATTTGCTCGTTTCTCAAATCAAATTTCCCCATTAAAATGCATTGAAATGCTATTAATCCGTTCCAGCCCGCCAAAAACCACACCAATTTTTTTTTAAATATACAGTATATATAAAAATATCTCACGCTTTATATTTCACCTGTATGCAGCATACAAGTTGGCAGGATGGCCTGGACTGGAGGTACACACACTTGACTCTAAACTGTCCAGCCTGGGTTTGAATCCCGACCCAGCTATAACCTGTCATGTCGGTGTTTCACAGGCAGGGTGATTCATCAATGTGTGTACCGCTAAACTGGGCGCCCCGTTTGCGTCCCATTAGTTGTTGGATGTTAAGGATCTCACCGTGTTTTCCACAAAGAGAAGGCGAGCTATCGCCGGCACTCTGAACAAGTTGTGGCCTGGCATGCTCTTCTCCTCTGCCGTTATATACGTCCTCCTCGGCATCTTTTTCCAGAAGAGCCCTGTCTCGTCACAGTTGAAGATTTGCTGGGGGATGTATCGTTCGGCTTCTATCAGTTCGGCAAAAGTTATAATAAAATCTTCAGCTGCCTTCACATCCGCCTCACCAAGTCGACAACACGCACACCTCGCTCATGTTGTTCGACGATTGCGTGTTTTATATCCAAGCACATCATCCTCTTCTTCTTCTCAGTACTGCCCTTGGCACTCAATTTCTTAGGACCCATGGTTAAAACTAAGAAATTTTTCAAAATAACCAAAATGCGAAAACAAAACAGCAGTGATATACGGCAGAGATGCTTGCACGGCAAGATAACCACGTGACCAGAACCCACCTGGTGGCGGGTGGCGTAAGCTCGTAACTCAAATCTCGGCTCGCATCTCAAAGCAATAAACCGCCCGAGCGACGGCTCGTATCTCGGAAAACTCGTAAGTTGGTGCACTCGTAAGTCAAGGTTCCACTGTGTATATATATATATATATATATATATATATATATATATATATATATATATATATATATATATATATATATTGTTACGGCCCGCGGATAAGATGTTATGTTTGCCGAGCGGAGGCCCCGCGGTCGTACAGTTTCCCCGATTCACCCGATCCCCGAACGTTGGCCAGATCGCGCCACAGATATTCAATATGGAAAACTCTAAAGCGACCGAATGTAAAGAGGAAGAAGAAGACGAACAGAAGAGTAACGGGATTTATTATTTACACACACAAGCAAAAGGAGCAGTCACGGTTATTTACAGGGAACAAGGAAAAAGCAGGTGACACAGTGAAAATTACTAGCTTATACAAACTTAATTAAATACCCAGGACAGAACAAACAGAACAAACTCACGCGAATGGGGAATGGAGGCAGGAACGATTGGCTGGACCGGGAGGAAGGTTCAGCTCGGACCACAAGCTGGAAGGGTTTGCAGGGCGCACAGCAAACCGGGCCTCGTCAGGCTGGGAGCGAGCAGGGTGACGTCGTGCACTTCTCTCAAGGCTTCCCCGCGCTTCTCTTTCCTCCTTGCGCACTTCTCTCTGAAGCTCGTCTCTTTGCAGAACTCAGAACTCATCTCCTTGGGGAGCGTCCCGCGGCGGGTTATATAGGCCCCGCCCCTCAACCTTCGCGAACCTCCTCGATCGCTCTTCCTCCGCCTCTTTCAAATCTTCCCCCTTGCCCCTCCCCTCCAAATCTTCCCAATCACCCATTCCTTTCAAATCTCCCCCCACACCCCTCCGCTCCGAGACTCTCCCTCGCTCCTCCCCTCCTAGACTCCCCTCTCACCCCTCCCCCTCAAAGCGTCCTCCCCGCTTCTTCCCCCTTCCAACTTTCACCTTCATCTCCCTCAACCTTCTGCCTCGCTCTTCCCCCTCGTCAAATAACACCTCACTGCGCCTCTCCCAATCACCATCAAACCTTTTGTCTGCCCCATTCTTCCCTTTCTCCAAGCTATTCTGTAATCTCCGACACACCTTCAACAGCTCTCCCTACCTCTTCCTCCTCTTCCACATCTTACCCTACCGCTCCCCCCCCCCCCCTGTTCTGTATCCGATGCTCCCCCTTCCTCTTCCTTAACAGTATGGACCTCAAACATCCGGGGCCTTCGCTCAAACTTGTCTGATCTCTCCATACAGGTTGCTTCTGACAAACCAGACGTGATCTGCTTAACAGAAACTTTCCTCCTTCATGATGTCTCTGATTCCTTGGTATCTCTCCCAGGTTACTCCCTCCTCCGGTATGATAGACCTGAGCCTCGTCCTGGAGGTGGGGTTGCTATCTTTATAAAAAACTCTCTTCCTCACTCGCCCTGCACTGCCCTCTCTCCACCTCACCCCCAGGAATACCTTTGGCTACGGCTTCCCCTTCGCTCCCACCTTTTGTTCATATGTGTGTTGTACCGTCCACCAAACAGTGATGACTCCATCTACATCTCGCTGTCTGATAATATGGACCAACTTCTATCTACCCATCCCAACTCTCTCTTCCTCATATGTGGTGATGTCAACTGTCACCATGCCAGTTGGCTGGGTGTGGGTACCGCTCTCACCAGCCATGGCTCTTCAGCAAAGGACTTCTGTGACTCACTGGGACTGACACAATCTGTCAATTTCCCGACCCGGATTTCAGTCAACGGAGCATCTTCTCTTCTGGACTTGGTTATAACTAACTTCCCTGAAAATGTCTGCTGCTCTTCTTCTGCTCCAATCGGCTCTTCTGATCATGTGCTTGTTAAAGTGGACATCTCTCTGACCATTCTCAGAGAGCCTCCTCAGCGTCGACGAGTCTGGCATTTCACTCAGGCCAACTGGCACGGTCTTCAAGCAGCCATCAATCATCTGGACTGGTCTCCCATCTCTACTGCCTCTGACATAAATTCTTCCTGGGAATTCTTCCAAAGCAAACTGCTCTCTCTCATGCACAGATTTATCCCATCTCGTCTTCTGTTGTCATACCCTTCCTCCCGTCCATGGTACACGGAATCTTGTGGTGAGGCTATTGCCCAGAAACAACTTGCTTTCGTCTCCTGGAAAGCAAATCCAACGGAAGGAAATCTCATTTCCTTTCACAAAGCCCGAAACAAGTGTGTGTCCACCCTCAGGAGAGCCAGGAAACAATATCTCTCCGTTCTCAGGACCGAACTCTCTTATCTGTCTCCCTCTTCCAAATCCTGGTGGCGTCTGGTCAAATCTGTTTCTGGTGTTTGTTCCCTCTCCATCCCCTCCCTCACCTCAAATGGCCACACGGCTGACTCCGCGCGTGAAAAAGCTGAATGCCTCAACTCTGTGTTTGCCTCTAAATCTTCTGTCCCAAACCCATCCCTCTCTGTACCCACCGTACCCAGTCGTACCCAGCTGCTCCTGGACTCTGTGTCCTTTCCTCCTGACAAGGTGGAAAAGTTTCTGTCAACCCTCGACTCGGATTCTGCAACTGGACCTGACGGCATCAGCCCACGGGTCCTAAAATCCTGTTCTTCCGCTCTTTCACTCCCTCTCTCTGTTCTCTTCACCCTCTCTTTTGCTAAAGGTCATCTTCCATCTGCTTGGAAATCTGCCAACATCACCGCTTTGCACAAAAAAGGTGCAAAAACAGATCCCAGCAACTACAGACCAATCAGCCTTCTCCCAATTATCAGCAAAGTCATGGAATCCATCATTGCTTCAGATATGAAATCTTTCCTCTTCTCCAATGGCTTGATCTCTGATCATCAATTTGGTTTCAGACCTGGACACTCGACTCTGGACATGCTGCTTCTGCTTTCTCAACAATGGATGGAGGTCCTCAATGCCAAACAGGAAATTAGAGCAGTCTCCCTTGACATATCACGTGCCTTCGATACGGTCTGGCACCCCGCTCTGCTCACCAAACTCTCCTCTTTTGGTATCAATGGAAATCTCCACGCATGGCTGGCGGACTTCCTCTCTAGTCGTAGTCAACGTGTGGCCCTGAATGGGTTTCTCTCATCTCCTCTTCCTGTTCAGGCTGGAGTTCCACAAGGCAGTGTTCTGGGCCCTGTGCTTTTTCTGGTCTTCATCAATGATCTCTCTGACTCTCTTGAAAATCCTCTGTATCTCTTTGCTGATGACTCTACTCTCTGTCGCTCCATTCTTCATCCCTCAGATCGGCAGTCTGCTGCCTCCTCACTCTCTGCAGACCTGGACAAAATCACAGACTGGGCAAACAAGTGGAACATGTCTTTCAATCCTGACAAATCTCACACTCTTACGATGTCTCTCCGAAAAGACCGACTGGACAACCCTCCCATCCACTTTCTGAATAATCCTCTCCAAGAAGTTCTGTCACTCAAGCTTTTGGGTCTCACTATCTGCTATGATCTTTCCTGGGAAAACCACATTTAAAATCTGGCCTCCAAAGCCAGTCGCCGACTAGGCATCCTCCGTCATGCAAAGTCCTTCCTTGGCACACTTGAGCTCCTCACCACATACAAGGCTTTCATCTGCAGCTCAATGGAATACTGCTCTCCCCTCTGGGCTGGTGCTCCTGCCTCACACCTAGCTTGTCTTCACGCTGTTGAAACCAAAGCATTCAGAATCATTGGAATCTCCCGCGATGAAGCGAACTCCAAGGGCCTCTCACTCACTCACCGCAGGCAGGTTGGTGGTCTTTCCATCTTCTACCGACTCCTCTCTGGCCTTGCCCCCCCAGCTCTCTCTGGGCTCTGTCCCGCAAATATTCCTACAGGTCGCACAAGATCTGCCTGCAACCCTCTTATGGTCAAACTGCCAAAATCAAGACTCTCTGCTCACCTTCACTCTTTCATTCCCCTTTTCTCCCGCCTCTGGAACAAACTCCCCCACTCCCTTCAATCCCACTCCTCCCTCCAGGTCTTTAAAACAGCTGTTCACCACCATCTCTTATCGTCCCCCATCGAAAACCTTGATCTTTTCTACCCCCGGTAATTCACCCCAGAGTCCTTGCAGTGTTCATATGTTTTAATCCTCTCCCACCTCCCCCCAAGTCCTCCCGATGTCCCTGCTCTCAAATGTTGTGTTTGTGTGCTTCCCCTTCTCTCCCCACCTTGTTTTCCGCTCCCTCTTTTTGTGTGTTTTGTTTGTCTGGTTGATTTGTTTGTGAAGTAAATGTTAGCTCTTTCACGAGCCTCGATTCAGTATTTAAAAAAAAAAAAAAAAAAAAAAAAAATCTCAAACCAAACCCCTCGTGCTTGGTTGGTTGTTCGGGGCTGGCTCACTCCTCCCCTCTATGACGAGGTGGAGACACGCCCTTCTTCTCCAAGCCTACCTCGTGGCGAATGGAGTCGCGGAGGGAACAGTTGGCAATTGCGGTTTTTGGGAATGGGAATGAAAGGGGATCTATCTATTTCACTTTGTGCAATGGAGTGTCATTTTAATGGAAGACAAAGCCTTAACCTCATACACAGAATAAGGAAATAAACTACTGAACAAGGGTATTATAGTGTCCTTCAATGTATGCTTTATGGAATTAACTACCGGAACGCCCTTTGACCTTTATACAACAGACTGGAGCAAGGAGGAGCTCAGAATAAAGCAATAATTCATAACAATTTACAATACAATACAATACAATCAAAAAAATACAATCCTCATATCCGCAACAATATATATATATATATATATATATATATATATATATATATATATATATATATATATATGTACAGTCACGTGAAAAAGTAGGTACACCCCATGTAAAGTTTTGACTTTTTCAACATATTTCAACATACAGCTGTTTGATTTTCATTTCAACAATATTGATAGATAAAGGTGATATAATATAACAAATATCATGAAACATTTACATTTTGTAGTCCATTGTATAATTTAATTAAACATAAATGCAAATTTCGCATGTGGAAAAAGTAAGTACACCGCTACATTTATCACTACTTCAAATACCTAAAATTAGAATTAGGTGCACCAGCTCAGGTGCAAATGATTAGACCACCGTTAGAGAGGATCTTGGAGGAACCTGTCTTATTTAAACCTCAAACATTTAGTTTGGTTTGCTCTTTGTTTTTGAAGTGTGCGGCGTCACAATGCCGAGATCAAAAGAGCTCTCTGAGGCCTTCAGAAACAAGGTTATATATGCCTATGAGTCTGGGAAGGGATTTAAAAAGATCTCCAAACAATTTGAAATCAATCATTCGACTGTCCAGAAGATCATCTACAAGTGGAGAAGATTCCAAACAACAGCCAACTTGTTCAGGCCAGGCCACCCCAGCAAGTTCAGCCCGAGAGCAGACCGCAAGATGCTGAAAGAAGTCTCTAAGAACCCCAGAATGTCATCACGGGACCTACAGGTAGCTCTTGCCACTGTTGATGTCAAAGTGCACGAGTCCACCATTAGAAAGAGGCTGCACAAAATTGATCTACACGGGAGGTGTGCCAGGAGGAAACCTTTGCTGCCCAGAAAGAACATCAGGGCAAGACTAAAGTTTGCCAATGAACACCGAGGCAAAGACCAGCACTTCTGGAACAATGTGCTCTCGACAGATGAGTCGATGGTATAGCTATTTGGCCACAGTACCAGAAGACATGTTTGGCGAAAACCAAAGACAGCATTTGACCACAAGAACCTGATACCAACTGCAAAGCATGATGGTGGAAATATTATGGTTTGGGGCAGCTTTGCTGCATCAGGGCCTGGGCAGCTCACCATCATAGAATCCACTATGAATTCTTCATTGTACCAGAGGGTGCTTGAGGATAATGTGAGGCCATCTCTCGGAAAGTTGAAGCTCAACCGAAGGTGGACCTTGCAACATGATAATGACCCTAAACATACCAGTAAATCCACCAAGGAATGGCTGAAAAGAAAGAAATGGAGGGTTCTGGAATGGCCAAGTCAAAGCCCGGATCTAAATCCTATCGAGATGTTGTGGGGGGGGATTTGAAACGAGCTGTGCATGTAAGAAACCCCTCAAACATCGCACAGCTGAAAGAATTCTGCTTGGAGGAGTGGGCAAAAATTTCTCCCAGTCGATGTCAGAGACTGGTAGACAGTTATAAGAAACGCCTACTTGAGGTTGTTTCTGCCAAAGGGGGCAATACCACCCATTAGAGCCAAGGGTGTACTTACTTTTTCCACATGCGAAATTTGCATTTATGTTTATTTAAATTATACAATGGACTACAAAATGTAAATGTTTCATGATATTTGTTATATTATATCACCTTTATCTATCAATATTGTTGAAATGAAGATCAAATAGCTGTATGTTGAAATATGTTGAAAAAGTCAAAACTTTATATGGGGTGTACTTACTTTTTCACATGACTGTATCCCAGAGGTTGGACCTAAAGGTTCAAACTCACCCCACACTCCATCGCTGCATTGACTACGGCCATCATAGTCTCAGTTTCTACAAAGGGTCGCACGGCATCATGAATGATCACAACGTCGGGTGGTCCTGATGCTCTTTCGGAAAGCAGATTGAGACCACTGAGGATAGAACGATGGCGACTTGACCCTGCTTGGGCAAGAGTCACCTTCGTGAACCTGGAGCTTTTCAAAATGGAGCGTGCCTCATTGGTGTGCTCTGCTGTAACCACCACAACCACTTCTTCAATCCAGGGCACGCTGAGGAGAAGACAGAACACAAACTATAATCCATTTAATAACAGCTTTGATAAAACATTGCACACATCACAATAACAATCTGGTGTTTTATAATTCTGGAACATCAGATGATTTCATTCAATTCACTGACATCAAGACAGGAAAATGACGAACTGTTTTTTGCATTTAACTTACAATAAACGTGTTATCTATATGGTCTATGGGGCAGGGGAACTCTTTTTGCATTTAACAAGGTGGGGTTAAGCAATTGGCTCATTCTGTCTGTTTCCAGAAATGTCTGTGATCGAGAAACTACTTAATTTCAATAGAATTTCATTTTTTGAACACTGCAGAACACAAATCGTAGCATAAACCGAAACAGGAACCTGTAGTTTAGCAGTACTTTGGCTCTGAATTTGGCAAATTGTACGGAATCTCATCCAGAGTGTGCATGCACACAGGGACATAAGGTAATTGTCTGTCTGTCTGTCTGGCAGTCAAACAAAATTGAAAATCATTTGTAACTTACTGTTCTTAAGAATGTCTTTTTTTTATCCAATATGGCCACCAGATCCAATATGGTTTACCGTGGGAGTTGTTGTATGCAGATGATCTGGTGTTGATTGTGGAAAGTATGGATGAACTGAAGGAAAAGATGAACAAGTGAAAGGAATGTATGGAGGAGACAAAAGGTCTGAAGGTGAATGTCGGAAAGACGAAGGTGATGGCAAGTGGTAAAGCATGTGGTGAGGTGGAAAGAACTGGGAAGTGGCCATGTGCTGTGTGCAGGAAGGGTGTCGGAGTGATCTCCATTCAATGTACAATGTGCGCTGAGTGGGTTCATCACAAATGTAGTGGTCTGAGAGGGTCATTAACCAGTGTGGCAGCTACATTCAAATGTAAGGTGTGCAAAGAGGAAGCTGCACATGGAGGAAATGTTGAGTTGGATCTTGGAGACGGCGTGAAGCTGGAAAGTGTGAAAACATTTTTCTACCTCGAAGACATGCTGAATGGAGAAGGTGGATCAGACTCGGAAACGGTTGCAAGAGTGAGATGTGCATGGAAGACGTTTCGGGAACTGAGTGGCGTGCTGATGAGGAGGGGAGTGTCATTGAAGCTGAAGGGAAAGGTGTATGCTGCATGTGTGAGAAGTGTTATGATTTATGGGAGCGAGACATGGGTAATGAACGTAGAGCAGCAACGAAGGTTGGAAAGGGTGGAAATGTGAATGGTTCGATGGATGTGCAGAGTATCGTTGAGAGAGAGGAAGACAAATGATGAATTGCGAAAAATGATGGGAATAGAGCCTGTGATTGATGCTGTGAAGAGGAACAGGTTGAGATGGTTTGGTCATGTGTTGAGGAAGGATGAAAGTGACTGGTTGAGAAGAGTGATGGAAGTGAATGTAGAAGGAAGTAGAGGACGGGGAAGACCGAGAAAGACTTGGCTAAAGATGGTGGAAGAAGAAATGCGGGCAAGGGGGTTAACAAGGGGAGATGCAGAAAATAGGGCAAAATGGAGAAGATTGTCATGGGGACCGCAAGGCTAACCCCTGCTCTAGCAGGGAAAATGGCCTTAAAATGCATGTTGTTGTTGTTTGTATGGCCACCGGACCAGTGACCGATGATGTCACTTTTATCAAACTATATGACGATGACGTCACTTTATCCCATGGGTAGTTGATCAATTAGTTAAAGTTTTGCATTGATCAGCCGTTTCAAAGATGATTTTAAAAAAGATTTACGCTGAGATCTAATATGGCAGCCCAACCACGTGATCTATGACATCATAGGTTTACACTCTGGCTCCAATTGGATAGGGGATAAGGTGGGTGAAGTTTTGTGTTGATTGGATAGTGTTTGCTTTTATATCCAAAATTACTGCCAAACCACATGACCCATGACGTCATTTTCACACTATATGCAGCAATGGTGTCAAATGACATTTGGAAAGTTTTACTTCAATAGGTTCAGCTGTTTCAGAGAAATAATAATATTTTTCCCTTTGATCCAACGTGGCTTCCAGACCATGTGACCTAAGATTTATTTGTGAACACCGTGGTATCCCCAAGGCTTGGGGAACATGTATGACGGGTTCCCCTTCGATCTGTCCAGCCGTCTGGGTGTTTTATAAAAGGTTTTAGGTTAAATCCAACGTAGCTGCCAGACGATTTGTCCTATGATGTCATAAATTTAATTCTATCTACCAAATTCTCCCTAGGTGACCCTGAAACATTTTAATACCGATTGTATGAAGTGTTGTACTTGTTGAATTATGACGTCATATGAAGTCACCGATAACATCAGTATCAACATGTTATTCCCCGAGGGGGTACTTGATAATAATGAGCCATGTTTCATTTATTTATTTTTTCCACGAAGAGGTTTTGGAGATATAGAGGTGCAAAGTTTTTCGGTTTTTTAAAGGAAATGTAATTCAGATTACTTTTTTCTTTTCATTTTCAAAATGTTTCTCAATAGAGAAAGAACAACTTCCTCATGTAAAGAATAAAATACTGAGTTCCCTTACAAGGAACTTTCACGCAGGAAGCCATTAGGTCCATCAAAGCCTGCACTATTAATGTTCAGTCACGTGTTTAGTCACGTGTTCGTCACAACAAAAAGTGTTCGTTTGTCACAATCAATTTTCATCAACCGTTGACTCGGACCTAAAATGAATGAAGGAAGGATACATTTTGAGGAGGAAAGAAAGATTTAAACATGGCAAAAAGAGGTCAGGAAATGAAAAAAAAAACAGGAAGATGAATTCGGAAAAGGAACGAAAAAGGAATCGGAAAACGAAAAAGGAAAATCGAAAAAGGAACGAAAAAGGAATCGGAAAACGAAAAAGGAACGAAAAAGGAAAATCGAAAAAGGAACGAAAAAGGAATCGGAAACCGAAAAAGGAACGAAAATGGAAAATCGAAAAAGGAACGAAAAAGGAATCGGAAAACGAAAAAGGAACGAAAAAGGAAAATCGAAAAAGGAACGAAAAAGGAATCGGAAAACGAAAAAGGAACGAAAAAGGAAAATCGAAAAAGGAACGAAAAAGGAATCGGAAAACGAAAAAGGAACGAAAAAGGAAAATCGAAAAAGGAACGAAAAAGGAATCGGAAAACGAAAAAGGAACGAAAAAGGAAAATCGAAAAAGGAACGAAAAAGGAATCGGAAAACGAAAAAGGAAAAAGGAAAATCGAAAAAGGAACGAAACAGGAATCGGAAAACGAAAAAGGAACGAAAAAGGAAAATCGAAAAAGGAACGAAAAATGGAATTCGGAAAAGGACCGAAAAACGAATCGAAAGAAAACTTGAGGGAAAAGGAAAATAAAGAAAAGTTGAGGAATACGGAGAAGGAATTTGGAGAAGTTTATGAATACGGAGAATGAAAGTAAAATCAAAACGTATTGGAAATATTAATCAACGAAGGAATAAAAGAGAAGGAATAAAGGGAATGGAAAAATCAAGGAAGAGAAAATATAAGGATGAATAAGGTAAGAATAAGGAGGAAGAAGAATATATTTATAAGGAAGAAAAGTAATTAAAAGAATAATCCACAGAGTTAAAATGAAGAGAAAGAAGGAGGTATAAATTGAGAATGTATAAAGAATGAAGGGAAAGGAATGGACGGTAGCGGCACCTGTCGAACGCAATCAGAGTGTGCGAGAACAAGGCTCGGCCGAGCAGGGAGCAGAACTGTTTGGGTTTGGGGGCTCGGAGACGCTCGCCACAACCACCAGCGGGGAGAACAGCGGAAACTCGAATCCCGACGTGGGTCCCGTCCATTGTGAACCCCTTGGCTTGTCTGGAATGCCCGCCCTGAGGGCTGACTCAGGACTGTCTGGAATTTCTGCCCTCAGGGCTCTTTCTCTTGTTCTCCAGCGGACCGGGTCTGGATGTTCGTCCTTTTCTATTTAAACTAATTTTGGAGTTGTCGGGGTTTTTTTTGGAGGTGGGGAGGTTGGATGGGCATGTAACATGATGGCGCTGCAATGACATAAACTTCAGCCGAAAGTAACGGTCACGAACTACATTGTCATGGTTTGCGCAAGCTGTATGAAGAACAACGTGGTACGATGGAGGAATCCCTGGGTGTGTGCAAGTCTCCTGGCCTTTAGGAAATAAATTAGGGATGGATCCAGAAAAATTTCAGACAATGTGAAAGACGAGAGTAATTCATGTCGCTCCTTGTGAGCATATGACTATGAGAAGATAACAGTATGAAGTAGAGTTGGCTTAAACGCTGAACTGGTAACGCTTCCCCCCACCCCAACCCCTCCTCTGCTTCCTCGTTCCCCTAACCCCCTCCACCTCCTCCTCTGCTCCTACTCCCTCGTTCCCCTCTCCACTCCTCTTGACTTCTGCTCCCTCGTTCCCCTCCCCACTCCTGCTCCCACGTTCCCCTCTCCACTCCACCCCTCTTCTACTTCCTCGTTCCCATCCCCACTCCACCCCTCCGCTGCTCCATTGGTACCCTCCCCACACCACCCCACCCCTCGTTCCCCTCCCAACTCCACCTCCTCCTCTGCTCCCTCGTTCCCCTCTCCACTCCACCCCTCTTCTGCTCCCTCGTTCTCCTCCCCACTCCACTCCTCCTCTGCTCCCTTGTTCCCCTCCCCACTCCACCCCTCCTCTTCTCCCTTGTTCCCCTCCCCACACCACCCCACCCCTCGTTCCGCTCCCAACTCCACCTCCTCCTCTGCTC
Organism: Myxine glutinosa; assembly: GCF_964187855.1. Lineage (NCBI taxonomy): Eukaryota > Metazoa > Chordata > Myxini > Myxiniformes > Myxinidae > Myxine > Myxine glutinosa. Next base: position 19,413,345 of record NC_136266.1, read on the forward strand.
CCTCGTTCCCCTCTCCACTCCACCCCTCGTTCTCCTCCCCACTCCACCCCTCCTCTGCTCCCTCGTTCCCCTCCCCACTCCACCTCCTCCTCTGCTCCCTCGTTCTCCTCCCCACTCCACCCCTCCTCTGCTCCCTCGTTCCCCTCCTCACTCCACCCCTCTTCTGCTCCCTCGTTCCCCTCCCCACTTCAACCCCTTTTCTGCTCCCTCGTTCCCCTCCCCACTCCACCCCCTCCTCTGCTCCCTTGTTCCCCTCCCTACTCCACCCCCTCCTCTGCTCCCTCGTTCCCCTCCTCACTCCACCCCTCTTCTGCTCCCTCGTTCCCCTCTCCACTCCACTCCTCTTCTGCTCCCTCATTCCCCTCTCCACTCCATCCCCTCCTCTGCTCCCTCGTTTTCCTCCAGCTCCTCTTCTGTTCACCCGTTCCCCTCCCCACTCCACCCCTCTTCTGCTCCCTCGTGCTCCACCCCTCCCTCTGCTCCCTCGTTCCCCACCCCCTCCCCCAACTCCTCCTCTGCTCCCTCGTTCCCCTCCCCACTCCACCTCTGCTCCCTGGTTCCCCTCCCTACTCCACCCCTCCTCTGCTCCCTCGTTCTCCTCTCCACTCCACCCCCCCCTCTGCTCCCTCATTCTCCTCCAACTCCTTTTCTATTCACTCGTTCCCCTCCCCCCAACCCCTCCTCTGCTCCCTCGTTCCCCTCCCCACTCCACCTCCACCTCTGCTCCCTGGTTCGGAGAAAGCTTGGATTCGGAAGAGGGTCAGAGAGAGGTATTCAGGATTGCAAAGCAGATAGCGAAAGAGAGGTGTGATGTGATGGGGGTGAGTTGCTTGAAGGATGAAGTGGGACAAATCGTTGTGGGCCCAGATGGAATTAAAGGAAGATGGAAAAGATATATGGAAATGCTGTTGAATACAGAGAATGAATGGGATAGCAACATCGAGAGTAACCCAGTTTTAGGACCGGCAGAGAAGATAACTGAGAAGGAAGTTGAGGAAGTGATAAAAGCAATAAAAATTAAAAAAAACACCTTTAGAGGCCATTTTTCCCCGCAAGCGGGGGTTGGCCTTTTTCGGGAACCGTGGTTGTTGTTGTTTTTCGGTCCCCTTTTTGAAGCAATGTTTTACGTCCGGATGCCCTTCCTGACGCCAACCCTTTTTGCCGCCTTTAACGACAAACAGGGAATTACCAGTGAACTGGTCCTCAATTAGCCGACCTCGGAAGGATGACAGGCTGAGTCAACCCCCCTGGCGTTAATTCAGCGATCGACCAGGATTCGAACCCAGGATCCTAGGATCCTAAGCCGGCACCTTAGCCGCTAGCCCAACACCAGGGTTCGAGGGGTTCGAAGATAAAAGCAATGAAGAGTAGAAAAGCGGGAGGGCCGACGGGAGTTGTGGGAGATATGTTAAAGTCAGCAGGAAGTTGGGGTGTGAAGAGAATGACAGAGATCTGTAATCTGGTGGTGAAAGAAGGCCGCATTCCATTGGATTTGGAACTGAGTACCCTCGTCCCTCTATACAAGGGGAAAGGTGACCCTCTGGAGTGTGCCTCATACCGAGCGATAAAGTTATTGGAGCATGGAATGAAGGTATTGGAAAGGGTGTTGGAGAGGAGGATAAGGAAGAAGGTGAAGATCGACGAAATGCAGTTTGGATTTATGCCAGGAAGAGGAACGACAGACGCGCTCTTTATTGTGAGGCAGTTGCAGGAGAAGTACATGGGGAAGACGAAGAAGTTGTTTCTTGGGTTTGTTGATCTGGAGAAAGCATTGGATAGGGATCCACGTGAAGTATTGACATGGGCATTGAGGCAGTTAGGAGTGGAGGAATGGTTGATCAGAGTAGTGATGGCAATGTACAAAAGAGCGGCACAGCTGTAAGAACGAAGGACGGGAACAGTGGTGAGTTTGAGGTGAAGGTGGGAGCGCATCAGGGGTCGGTACTAAATCCACGACTATTTGTAGCTGTGATGGAGGTGCTGGCTCAGAACATAAAGGAGGGTTTACCGTGTGAGTTGTTGTATGCAGATGATCTGGTGTTGATTGCGGAAAGTATGGATGCACTGAAGGAAAAGATGAACAAGTGGAAGGAATGTATGGAGACAAAAGGTCTGAAGGTGAATATAGGAAAGACGAAGGTGATGGCAAGTGGTAAAGCATGTGGTGAGGTGGAAAGAACTGGGAGGTGGCCGTGTGCTGTGTGCAGGAAGGGTGTCGGAGTGAACTCCATTCAATGTACAATGTGTGCTGAGTGGGTTCATCAAAAATGTAGGTCTGAGAGGGTCATTAACCAGTGTGGCAGCTACATTCAAATGTAAGGTGTGCTCAGAGGGAGCTGCAGATGGAGGAAATGTTGAGTTGGATCTTGGAGATGGCGTGAAACTGGAATGTGTGAAAACATTTTGCTACCTCGGAGACATGCTGAATGGAGAAGGTGGATCAGACTCGGCAACGGTTGCAAGAGTGAGATGTGCATGGAAGAAGTTTCGGGAACTGAGTGGCGTGCTGATGAGGAGGGGAGTGTCGTTGAAGCTGAAGGGAAAGGTGTATGCTGCATGTGTGAGAAGTGTTATGATTTATGGGAGCGAGACATGGGTAATGAACTTAGAGCATCAACGAAGGCTGGAAAGAGTGGAAATGTGAATGGTTCGGTGGATGTGCGGAGTATCGTTGAGAGAGAGAAAGACAAATGATGAATTGCGAAAGATGATGGGAATAGAGCCTGTGATTCATGCTGTGAAGAGGAACAGGTTGAGAGGGTTTGGTCATGTGTTGAGGAAGGATGAAAGTGACTGGTTGAGAAGTGATGGAAATGAATGTAGAAGGAAGTAGAGGACGGGGAAGACCGAGAAAGACTTGGATAAAGATGGTGGAAGAAGAAATGCAGGCAAGGGGGTTAACAAGGAGAGATGCAGAAAATAGGGCAAAATGGAGAAGATTGTCATGGGGACCGCAAGGCTAACCCCCGCTCTAGCAGGGAAAATGGCCTTAAAATGCATGTTGTTGTTGTTGTTGTTGTTGTTGTTGTTGTTGTTGTGTATCTCCAGTGATAACATTGTACGTTTATCAACACCTTCATATCTGATTGTTATTTTATCGCAACATATCTCAACAGCATCCGAATGAAAAGTGTGAGATACTCTTATAAATCATTGTCCAGAACGCAGACACTTCGACGCCAACGTTTGGCAGAAAGAAGAAAAGGAGGAAGATATTAATCCGAACGTGATCTGTTCAGGATTTCCTGCTCAAGTCGAGGTAGATATCATTTAACAAGGACTTCAAAAGAACGAGCAGTTATGTAAGCGCACTCGATGGGCTCTTTGAATAGGGAACATCCTGTCTGCAGGTAGTATGTACAGGTGTCACAAAGAAATAAAAGGAACAAAAGAACGCTCTCGATTGTAGTCCCCGAGAGGGTCTTCTTTGCCCCTTTTCCGCCCATCGTGTCCGGTCTGCGGGTGTCCGGGTCATGGCTTTTTGCCAACAGTTTTGTCTTTGTGTGCTGTCTGTCACAGGGAATATAAGCTTTCAGTGTGCATGGAACTGGCAGGAAGTCACTCAGACCGAAGCCTTGAGGAGTTGTCGACCGTTATTGGCATCCAAAAGAGGTCACCATTATGACGTCAAAAGTGCAACTGTCAGACAAAAGGACTCCGCGTTGCCTCTCCTTGAAACTTTTAAAGAGCAAAATTAAATCCAAAACTTTGACTTGTCCACAAACTTTCTGGGGACCTCGTCTGTTCACTCGGTATTTTGAAAGTAGAGCTTTTACGAAAACATTTGCAATTTGGTGGTTGTCCATGATGAAACTTCTATGTACAGACCTGTTGCGGACATAGTCGAATATTCAGATGCGTTGAGACAAATGTGTTTGCGAAATTGACTTGAGGACTTTAAAGATCCTGAGAGATTAGTCCAAAGAGACATGGTCGCAGATACCATATACCATATACCATATGGTTTCATCAAGCAAAAAGCAATCATCAGCATCATTTAGGAGAAGTGTGTTGTGCAAATAGATCCCACAATGGTCTGCACATTCCATGTAAAATCCCAAAAAGTCATCCCAAACAAGTTTAAATTAAGGACTTTGACGATCCTGCGAGATTAGTCCAAAGAGACAAGGTCGCAGATACCATATACGATATACCATACACCAGATACCAGATATCATATGGTTTCATCAAGCAAAAAGCAATCATCAGCCTCATTTAGGAGAAGTGTGTTGTGCAAATACATCCCACAATGGTCTGCATATTCCACGTAAAATCCCAAACAAGTCTAAATTAAGGACTTTGAAGATCCTGAATTGACTTGAGGACGTTGAAGACCACGCGAGATTAGTTCAGAGACAAGGTACCATAGTTTAACAAACCCAAAACGATGCCCACTCCCATTGCAGTGAATCTCTCTGTGGTGTAAATGTGTGATGTAAATAGATCCCAGTGATCTTCACATTCTGTTAAAATCCACGGAAATCTTCGCAAAGAAAGAGTTTAAATTAATAGGGAACTCATTGTCCCACGTCAATGAGCGCTGTATTTCCGCAGTCAGGCCTGCAGCTCGATGCTTTCTGAACACTGACAGCTTCATGACAGCCCCATGACAATCCGCCCCCTGTCCCCTTTTATCCCCCGGCACAATGCCTTTCGCTTTGGCGCCATTAACGCACCAACACCCCTTTCACGAGGCCGCGCTCGGGTGTCGCCGGCGAGGATTGGTCTCGAACTTCGGGTGCATTTTACAGAAACTGCGCGATGAGAACCGGACCTGCTGCCTCTGGGTACCAAGAGAACCAAGACCGAAGAGAACTTTGACCTTCGGCACAAACTAACTTTCCTTAAAGGTCAAAAAGTTCCCTGTGGACTGACGTCCCTTTCATCCCTAGCATCGTCTGTCTTAGCACCGCAGAACTGGGTCCAGACTAACATTGGTCTATGTCTCCAGCTCAAAGGTGAACAAAGACCCGTGAAAGTCGGACAGTCAGTCACGACCTCAACCTGGTGGCACCAGAACATCCATTCTTTTCCTGCTTTATAACTCGGTCTATTTATTTTGAATTTGTGTCTTTGCTCTTTCACCTCACTTGTTCTTTAGTGGTGACGTCACTTCCTGAAGGTGCTTTTATGGGTGCACATCTTCTATTATTTTAGCTTGTTTGTCTGTGAGCAAGTGTTAGGTTAATTCAACTTTGTTTTGATTTCTTAAAAACTGAGGGTAAATATATAACCATCAAAATTGTTGCTTGAAATTTGATGGTTTTATTAGTCCTGCTACAGAAGGTGGATATGGTTTATATTGCCGCACCTGTTTGTGAGCACAATATCTCAAAAGGTTACAGATGGATTTGGACGAAACTTGGTGGACAGGTTGGGTGTGTGACAAGGACAAATTGTCTCAATTTTGGTGACGATTCAAATCCAGATATGACAATTTTTTTAAATTTTTAAAATGTGATTCTTCACTATTGACAGATGTGGCCAAAAACGATGGATATTTCTTGCTTGCATTGGTCCGGTCTTCCAAGCCAAGCGCGATAATATTAATATGTTTCAAAGGACTGAATCTAGGGAGTCCATGGCAAAGCGAGGAAGGGAGGAGTTGACAGGAGAGAAAAATCCAGACAATCCCTCATCGTCGTTGCCAAATGTTGTGTTGAAGAAGGGACATGACCGCATAGATGAGTGTTAAAGTGACTGCTTTAGTCATCCACATAACGTCGGTTATCTCCCGACCAAAATGTCTGGGTGCCGTAATACATAATCGTCGTAAAGCAAACATTAATTCACAGCACCGATGTAACGTGCCAGTGTGCGGGCATAACGGATTGTGAACTAATTAACAAAAACACCTTTTTGATCATAACTTGAACAAGTACAGACACATTCAAAGTACACCGCCCCCATGCCAAATAATTAAATATCCCACAGCGTGGCATTGCCGGGGAGCCTCCGGCGCCCAGCAATACCGCAGTGCAGCTCGTAGAGGCTGCATTGGGAGGGAGAGGTGTACACTAATTGATTGATTAATTGTGTAATTAAAATCAATAAAAGATTATCACAAAATATTTTCTTAATCAATTGGCTAATAGCATAACGAAACCACCAGTGCTTCATCCGAAGATGTATTTTTTAGAAATTTAATTAAATAAGTCATTAATAAAAAATTAAATAATTAATTGATTAATCAATAAATAATTAATCGATTAAATGATTAATCAATAAATCAAAAATATCCTTGATAGCCACATCACTTGGTCACTGTCATGTCCAAATATTAGCTTCCAAGCTCAAAAGGTGCCTGAGATATTGGCCAAATGAGAAAGAAAATAAAGAAATGATTAATAATGAAAATAAATAAATAATAATCATGAAAAAATTAAATTATAAATCAATTCGGTCACAGAACACATAAACCACCACCATTTCATCAAAATCTGTAACTGAATTTTTTTTAATTTTTTTTTAGTAATTAATCGAATAATTAAAGAACTAATCGATTAATTGATTAATTAATAAATCAAAAATAGCCTTTGCAGCTAAATCACCTGGTCATTGGCATGTCCAAATATCAGCTTCCCAACTCAAAAGGTGCCTGAGTTAATGGTCAGAAGAGAAAGGAAATTTGATTAATGAAATAAGTACTTAATTAATCACTAATAATTAAATAACTCCTCAATTAATGGATTAATCAAAAAACAAAAAATATCATTTTTGAGAAAGGACTTGCTCACTATTGTGCCGAAATTTCAGCTTCCTCGCTCAAAGGATGGCTGAGATATCGCCCGGACAAACAAACAAACAAGAAAGAAAAGAAAGAAAACAAGTACAGATACATTAAAAGTACACCGCCCCCATGCCAAATCATTAAATATCCAACAGCGCGGCATTGCCGGGGCACCCCATGCGCCCAGCAATACCGCAGTGCAGCTCATAGAGGCTGCATTGGGAAGGAGAGGTGTACACTAATTGATTGATTAATCATATAATTGAAATCAATAAAAGATTATCACAACATATTTTCTTAATCAATTGTTAATAGCATAACTAAACCACTAGTGCTTCATCCGAAGATGTATCTTTTAGAAATTTAATTAAATAATTCATCAACAAAAAATTAAATAATTGTTTGATTAATCATTAAATAATTAATTGATTAATCAACAAGTACAGATACATTCAAAGTACACCGCCCCCATGACAAATAATTAAATATCCTCCAGCGCGGCATTGCCGGGGCGCCTCAGGCGCCCGGCAATACTGCAGTGCAGCTCAGAGGCTGCATTGGGAGGGAGAGGTGTACAATAATTGATTGATTAATTGCATAATTAAAATCAACAAAAGATTACCACAAAATATTTTCTTAATCAATTAGCTAATGGCACAACTAAACCACTACTGCTTCATCCGAAGAGTGTGACCAAGGGTTGGCATCAGGAGGGGCATCCGGCCATAAAAACATTGCCTCAAACAGGGAACCATGATTTTCATGGGGCCCGCAAGGCTAACCCCCGCTCTAGCGGGGAAAATGGCCTTAAAACGATCATTCATTCATTCAATCAATAAATAATTAATCGATTAAATGATTAATCAATAAATCAAAAATATCCTTGATAGCCACATCACTTGGTCACTGTCATGTCCAAATATTAGCTTCCCAGCTCAAAAGGTGCCTGAGATATTGGCCAAATGAGAAAGAAAATAAATGAATGATTAATAATGAAAATAAATAAATAATAATCATGAAAAAATTAAATTATTAATCAATTCGGTCACAGAACACATAAACCAACACCATTTCATCAGAATCTGTAAGTAAAAAAAAAAAATTTTTTAGTCATTAATCGAATAATTAAATAATTAATCGATTAATTAATTAATACATCAAAAATAGCCTTTGCAGCCAAATCACCTCAAAAGGTGCCTGAGTTGATGGTCAGAAGAGAAAGGAAATTTGATTTATTAAATAAGTACTTAATTAATCGCTAATAATTAAATAACTCCTCAATTAATTGATTAATCAAAAAACAAAAAATACCGTTTTTGACAAAGGACTTGCTCACTATTGTGCCGAAATTTCAGCTTCCTAGCTCAAAGAATGGCTGAGATATCGCCCGGACAAACAAACAAACAAGAAAACAAACAAGTACACATACATTCAAAGTACACCGCCCCATGCCAAATAATTAAATATGCTGCAGCGCGGCATTGCCGGGGCGCCTCCGGCGCCCGGCAATACCGCAGTGCAGCTCATTGAGGCTGCATTGGGAGGGAGAGGTGTACACTAATTGATTGATTAATTGTATAATTAAAATCAATAAAAGATTATCACAAAATATTTTCATAATCAATTGGCTAATCGCATAACTAAACCAGTAGTGCTTCATCCGAAGATGTATCTTTTAGAAATTTAATTAAATAAGTCATTTATAAAAAATTAAATAATTAATTGATTACTCAATAAATAATTAATCGATTAATCAATAAATACTTAATAGATGAAATGATTAATCAATAAATCAAAAATATCCTTGATAGCCACATCACTTGGTCACTCATGTCCAAATATTAGCTTCCCAGCTCAAAAGGTGCCTGAGATATTGGCCAAATGAGAAAGAAAATAAATAAATGATTAATAATGAAAATAAATAAATAATAATCATAAAAAAATTAAATTATTAATCAATTTGGTCAGAGAACACATAAACTACCACTATTTCATCAGAATCTGTAACTTAAAAAAAAAAATTTTTTTTGTCATTAATCGAATAATTAAATAATTAATCGATTAATTGATTAATTAATAAATCAAAAATATCCTTTGCAGCCAAATCACCTGGTCATTGGCATGTCCAAATATCAGCTTCCTAACTCAAAAGGTGCCTGAGTTAATAATGGTCAGAAGATAAATGAAATTTAATTAATTAAATAAGTACTTAATTAAACGCTAATAATTAAATAACTCCTCAATTAATTGATTATTCAAAAAACAAAAAATACCGTATTTGACAAAGGACTTGCTCACTACTGTGCCGAAATTTCAGCTTCCTAGCTCAAAGGATGGCTGAGATATCGTCCGGACAACCAAGAAAGAAAACAAACAAGTACAAATACATTCAAAGTACACCGCCCCATGCCAAATAATTAAATATGCTGCAGCGCGGCATTGCCGGGGCGCCTCTGGCGCCCGGCAATACCGCAGTGCAGCTCATTGAGGCTGCATTGGGAGGGAGAGGTGTACACTAATTGATTGATTAATTGTATAATTAAAATCAATAAAAGATTATCACAAAATATTTTCATAATCAATTGGCTAATCGCATAACTAAACCACTAGTGCTTCATCCGAAGATGTATCTTTTAGAAATTTAATTAAATAAGTCATTTATAAAAAATTAAATAATTAATTGATTACTCAATAAATAATTAATCGATTAATCAATAAATAATTAATAGATGAAATGATTAATCAATAAATCAAAAATATCCTTGATAGCCACATCACTTGGTCACTCATGTCCAAATATTAGCTTCCCAGCTCAAAAGGTGCCTGAGATATTGGCCAAATGAGAAAGAAAATAAATAAATGATTAATAATGAAAATAAATAAATAATAATCATAAAAAAATTAAATTATTAATCAATTTGGTCAGAGAACACATAAACTACCACTATTTCATCAGAATCTGTAACTTTAAAAAAAAAAAATTTTTTGTCATTAATCGAATAATTAAATAATTAATCGATTAATTGATTAATTAATAAATCAAAAATATCCTTTGCAGCCAAATCACCTGGTCATTGGCATGTCCAAATATCAGCTTCCTAACTCAAAAGGTGCCTGAGTTAATAATGGTCAGAAGAGAAATGAAATTTAATTAATTAAATAAGTACTTAATTAAACGCTAATAATTAAATAACTCCTCAATTAATTGATTATTCAAAAAACAAAAAATACCGTATTTGACAAAGGACTTGCTCACTACTGTGCCGAAATTTCAGCTTCCTAGCTCAAAGGATGGCTGAGATATCGCCCGGACAACCAAGAAAACAAGAAAGAAAACAAACAAGAAAACAAACAAGAAAACAAACAAGAAACCAGAGTGAAAACTGAGTACTCTCTTTCAGCGTGCGTCACTGCCGAGCCCCCTTCGGTGCCCGGCAATGACGATTTGCAATGCCTGGAGGTGGCATAGGAAAGGAGCGGTGTACAACAAGTACACATACATTCAAAGTACACCGCCCCATGCCAAATAATTAAATATGCTGCAGCGCGGCATTGCCGGGGCGCCTCTGGCGCCCGGCAATACCGCAGTGCAGCTCATTAAGGCTGCATTGGGAGGGAGGGGTGTACACTAATTGATTGATTAATTGTATAATTAAAATCAATAAAAGATTATCACAAAATATTTTCATAATCAATTGGCTAATCGCATAACTAAACCACTAGTGCTTCATCCGAAGATGTATCTTTTAGAAATTTAATTAAATAAGTCATTTATAAAAAATTAAATAATTAATTGATTACTCAATAAATAATTAATCGATTAATCAATAAATAATTAATAGATGAAATGATTAATCAATAAATCAAAAATATCCTTGATAGCCACATCACTTGGTCACTCATGTCCAAATATTAGCTTTCCAGCTCAAAAGGTGCCTGAGATATTGGCCAAATGAGAAAGAAAATAAATAAATGATTAATAATGAAAATAAATAAATAATAATCATAAAAAAATTAAATTATTAATCAATTTGGTCAGAGAACACATAAACTACCACTATTTCATCAGAATCTGTAACTTTAAAAAAAAAAATTTTTTTGTCATTAATCGAATAATTAAATAATTAATCGATTAATTGATTAATTAATAAATCAAAAATATCCTTTGCAGCCAAATCACCTGGTCATTGGCATGTCCAAATATCAGCTTCCTAACTCAAAAGGTGCCTGAGTTAATAATGGTCAGAAGAGAAATGAAATTTAATTAATTAAATAAGTACTTAATTAAACGCTAATAATTAAATAACTCCTCAATTAATTGATTATTCAAAAAACAAAAAATACCGTATTTGACAAAGGACTTGCTCACTACTGTGCCGAAATTTCAGCTTCCTAGCTCAAAGGATGGCTGAGATATCGTCCGGACAACCAAGAAAGAAAACAAACAAGTACACATACATTCAAAGTACACCGCCCCATGCCAAATAATTAAATATGCTGCAGCGCGGCATTGCCGGGGCGCCTCTGGCGCCCGGCAATACCGCAGTGCAGCTCATTGAGGCTGCATTGGGAGGGAGAGGTGTACACTAATTGATTGATTAATTGTATAATTAAAATCAATAAAAGATTATCACAAAATATTTTCATAATCAATTGGCTAATCGCATAACTAAACCAGTAGTGCTTCATCCGAAGATGTATCTTTTAGAAATTTAATTAAATAAGTCATTTATAAAAAATTAAATAATTAATTGATTACTCAATAAATAATTAATCGATTAATCAATAAATACTTAATAGATGAAATGATTAATCAATAAATCAAAAATATCCTTGATAGCCACATCACTTGGTCACTCATGTCCAAATATTAGCTTCCCAGCTCAAAAGGTGCCTGAGATATTGGCCAAATGAGAAAGAAAATAAATAAATGATTAATAATGAAAATAAATAAATAATAATCATAAAAAAATTAAATTATTAATCAATTTGGTCAGAGAACACATAAACTACCACTATTTCATCAGAATCTGTAACTTAAAAAAAAAAAATTTTTTTGTCATTAATCGAATAATTAAATAATTAATCGATTAATTGATTAATTAATAAATCAAAAAATATCCTTTGCAGCCAAATCACCTGGTCATTGGCATGTCCAAATATCAGCTTCCTAACTCAAAAGGTGCCTGAGTTAATAATGGTCAGAAGATAAATGAAATTTAATTAATTAAATAAGTACTTAATTAAACGCTAATAATTAAATAACTCCTCAATTAATTGATTATTCAAAAAACAAAAAATACCGTATTTGACAAATGACTTGCTCACTACTGTGCCGAAATTTCAGCTTCCTAGCTCAAAGGATGGCTGAGATATCGTCCGGACAACCAAGAAAGAAAACAAACAAGTACAAATACATTCAAAGTACACCGCCCCATGCCAAATAATTAAATATGCTGCAGCGCGGCATTGCCGGGGCGCCTCTGGCGCCCGGCAATACCGCAGTGCAGCTCATTGAGGCTGCATTGGGAGGGAGAGGTGTACACTAATTGATTGATTAATTGTATAATTAAAATCAATAAAAGATTATCACAAAATATTTTCATAATCAATTGGCTAATCGCATAACTAAACCACTAGTGCTTCATCCGAAGATGTATCTTTTAGAAATTTAATTAAATAAGTCATTTATAAAAAATTAAATAATTAATTGATTACTCAATAAATAATTAATCGATTAATCAATAAATAATTAATAGATGAAATGATTAATCAATAAATCAAAAATATCCTTGATAGCCACATCACTTGGTCACTCATGTCCAAATATTAGCTTCCCAGCTCAAAAGGTGCCTGAGATATTGGCCAAATGAGAAAGAAAATAAATAAATGATTAATAATGAAAATAAATAAATAATAATCATAAAAAAATTAAATTATTAATCAATTTGGTCAGAGAACACATAAACTACCACTATTTCATCAGAATCTGTAACTTTAAAAAAAAAAAATTTTTTGTCATTAATCGAATAATTAAATAATTAATCGATTAATTGATTAATTAATAAATCAAAAATATCCTTTGCAGCCAAATCACCTGGTCATTGGCATGTCCAAATATCAGCTTCCTAACTCAAAAGGTGCCTGAGTTAATAATGGTCAGAAGAGAAATGAAATTTAATTAATTAAATAAGTACTTAATTAAACGCTAATAATTAAATAACTCCTCAATTAATTGATTATTCAAAAAACAAATAATACCGTATTTGACAAAGGACTTGCTCACTACTGTGCCGAAATTTCAGCTTCCTAGCTCAAAGGATGGCTGAGATATCGCCCGGACAACCAAGAAAACAAGAAAGAAAACAAACAAGAAAACAAACAAGAAACCAGAGTGAAAACTGAGTACTCTCTTTCAGCGTGCGTCACTGCCGAGCCCCCTTCGGTGCCCGGCAATGACGATTTGCAATGCCTGGAGATGGCATAGGAAAGGAGCGGTGTACAACAAACAAGAAAACAAGAAAACAAACAAGAAACCAGAGTGAAAACTGAGTACTCTCTTTCAGCGTGCGTCACTGCCGAGTCCCCTTTGGTGCCCGGCAATGACGATTTGCAATGCCTGGAGATGGCATAGGAAAGGAGCGGTGTACAACAAACAAGAAACCAGAGTGAAAACTGAGTACTCTCTTTCAGCGTGCGTCACTGCCGAGCCCCCTTTGGTGCCCGGCAATGACGATTTGCAATGCCTGGAGATGGCATAGGAAAGGAGCGGTGTACAACAAGTACACATACATTCAAAGTACACCGCCCCATGCCAAATAATTAAATATGCTGCAGCGCGGCATTGCCGGGGCGCCTCCGGCGCCCGGCAATACCGCAGTGCAGCTCATTGAGGCTGCATTGGGAGGGAGAGGTGTACACTAATTGATTGATTAATTGTATAATTAAAATCAATAAAAGATTATCACAAAATATTTTCATAATCAATTGGCTAATCGCATAACTAAACCAGTAGTGCTTCATCCGAAGATGTATCTTTTAGAAATTTAATTAAATAAGTCATTTATAAAAAATTAAATAATTAATTGATTACTCAATAAATAATTAATCGATTAATCAATAAATACTTAATAGATGAAATGATTAATCAATAAATCAAAAATATCCTTGATAGCCACATCACTTGGTCACTCATGTCCAAATATTAGCTTCCCAGCTCAAAAGGTGCCTGAGATATTGGCCAAATGAGAAAGAAAATAAATAAATGATTAATAATGAAAATAAATAAATAATAATCATAAAAAAATTAAATTATTAATCAATTTGGTCAGAGAACACATAAACTACCACTATTTCATCAGAATCTGTAACTTAAAAAAAAAAATTTTTTTTGTCATTAATCGAATAATTAAATAATTAATCGATTAATTGATTAATTAATAAATCAAAAATATCCTTTGCAGCCAAATCACCTGGTCATTGGCATGTCCAAATATCAGCTTCCTAACTCAAAAGGTGCCTGAGTTAATAATGGTCAGAAGATAAATGAAATTTAATTAATTAAATAAGTACTTAATTAAACGCTAATAATTAAATAACTCCTCAATTAATTGATTATTCAAAAAACAAAAAATACCGTATTTGACAAAGGACTTGCTCACTACTGTGCCGAAATTTCAGCTTCCTAGCTCAAAGGATGGCTGAGATATCGTCCGGACAACCAAGAAAGAAAACAAACAAGTACACATACATTCAAAGTACACCGCCCCATGCCAAATAATTAAATATGCTGCAGCGCGGCATTGCCGGGGCGCCTCCGGCGCCCGGCAATACCGCAGTGCAGCTCATTGAGGCTGCATTGGGAGGGAGAGGTGTACACTAATTGATTGATTAATTGTATAATTAAAATCAATAAAAGATTATCACAAAATATTTTCATAATCAATTGGCTAATCGCATAACTAAACCAGTAGTGCTTCATCCGAAGATGTATCTTTTAGAAATTTAATTAAATAAGTCATTTATAAAAAATTAAATAATTAATTGATTACTCAATAAATAATTAATCGATTAATCAATAAATACTTAATAGATGAAATGATTAATCAATAAATCAAAAATATCCTTGATAGCCACATCACTTGGTCACTCATGTCCAAATATTAGCTTCCCAGCTCAAAAGGTGCCTGAGATATTGGCCAAATGAGAAAGAAAATAAATAAATGATTAATAATGAAAATAAATAAATAATAATCATAAAAAAATTAAATTATTAATCAATTTGGTCAGAGAACACATAAACTACCACTATTTCATCAGAATCTGTAACTTAAAAAAAAAAAAATTTTTTGTCATTAATCGAATAATTAAATAATTAATCGATTAATTGATTAATTAATAAATTAAAAATATCCTTTGCAGCCAAATCACCTGGTCATTGGCATGTCCAAATATCAGCTTCCTAACTCAAAAGGTGCCTGAGTTAATAATGGTCAGAAGATAAATGAAATTTAATTAATTAAATAAGTACTTAATTAAACGCTAATAATTAAATAACTCCTCAATTAATTGATTATTCAAAAAACAAAAAATACCGTATTTGACCAAGGACTTGCTCACTACTGTGCCGAAATTTCAGCTTCCTAGCTCAAAGGATGGCTGAGATATCGTCCGGACAACCAAGAAAGAAAACAAACAAACAAGAAAACAAGAAAACAAACAAGAAACCAGAGTGAAAACTGAGTACTCTCTTTCAGCGTGCGTCACTGCCGAGCCCCCTTTGGTGCCCGGCAATGACGATTTGCAATGCCTGGAGATGGCATAGGAAAGGAGCGGTGTACAACAAGTACACATACATTCAAAGTACACCGCCCCATGCCAAATAATTAAATATGCTGCAGCGCGGCATTGCCGGGGCGCCTCCGGCGCCCGGCAATACCGCAGTGCAGCTCATTGAGGCTGCATTGGGAGGGAGAGGTGTACACTAATTGATTGATTAATTGTATAATTAAAATCAATAAAAGATTATCACAAAATATTTTCATAATCAATTGGCTAATCGCATAACTAAACCAGTAGTGCTTCATCCGAAGATGTATCTTTTAGAAATTTAATTAAATAAGTCATTTATAAAAAATTAAATAATTAATTGATTACTCAATAAATAATTAATCGATTAATCAATAAATACTTAATAGATGAAATGATTAATCAATAAATCAAAAATATCCTTGATAGCCACATCACTTGGTCACTCATGTCCAAATATTAGCTTCCCAGCTCAAAAGGTGCCTGAGATATTGGCCAAATGAGAAAGAAAATAAATAAATGATTAATAATGAAAATAAATAAATAATAATCATAAAAAAATTAAATTATTAATCAATTTGGTCAGAGAACACATAAACTACCACTATTTCATCAGAATCTGTAACTTAAAAAAAAAAATTTTTTTTGTCATTAATCGAATAATT
This sequence comes from Myxine glutinosa, assembly GCF_964187855.1. Classification (NCBI taxonomy): domain Eukaryota; kingdom Metazoa; phylum Chordata; class Myxini; order Myxiniformes; family Myxinidae; genus Myxine; species Myxine glutinosa. The sequence continues at coordinate 19,429,548 of NC_136266.1, forward strand.
AAATAATTAATCGATTAATTGATTAATTAATAAATCAAAAAATATCCTTTGCAGCCAAATCACCTGGTCATTGGCATGTCCAAATATCAGCTTCCTAACTCAAAAGGTGCCTGAGTTAATAATGGTCAGAAGATAAATGAAATTTAATTAATTAAATAAGTACTTAATTAAACGCTAATAATTAAATAACTCCTCAATTAATTGATTATTCAAAAAACAAAAAATACCGTATTTGACAAAGGACTTGCTCACTACTGTGCCGAAATTTCAGCTTCCTAGCTCAAAGGATGGCTGAGATATCGTCCGGACAACCAAGAAAACAAACAAACAAGAAAACAAGAAAACAAACAAGAAACCAGAGTGAAAACTGAGTACTCTCTTTCAGCGTGCGTCACTGCCGAGCCCCCTTTGGTGCCCGGCAATGACGATTTGCAATGCCTGGAGATGGCATAGGAAAGGAGCGGTGTACAACAAGTACACATACATTCAAAGTACACCGCCCCATGCCAAATAATTAAATATGCTGCAGCGCGGCATTGCCGGGGCGCCTCCGGCGCCCGGCAATACCGCAGTGCAGCTCATTGAGGCTGCATTGGGAGGGAGAGGTGTACACTAATTGATTGATTAATTGTACAATTAAAATCAATAAAAGATTATCACAAAATATTTTCATAATCAATTGGCTAATCGCATAACTAAACCAGTAGTGCTTCATCCGAAGATGTATCTTTTAGAAATTTAATTAAATAAGTCATTTATAAAAAAATTAATAATTAATTGATTACTCAATAAATAATTAATCGATTAATCAATAAATACTTAATAGATGAAATGATTAATCAATAAATCAAAAATATCCTTGATAGCCACATCACTTGGTCACTCATGTCCAAATATTAGCTTCCCAGCTCAAAAGGTGCCTGAGATATTAGCCAAATGAGAAAGAAAATAAATAAATGATTAATAATGAAAATAAATAAATAATAATCATAAAAAAATTAAATTATTAATCAATTTGGTCAGAGAACACATAAACTACCACTATTTCATCAGAATCTGTAACTTAAAAAAAAAAATTTTTTTTTGTCATTAATCGAATAATTAAATAATTAATCGATTAATTGATTAATTAATAAATCAAAAATATCCTTTGCAGCCAAATCACCTGGTCATTGGCATGTCCAAATATCAGCTTCCTAACTGAAAAGGTGCCTGAGTTAATAATGGTCAGAAGAGAAATGAAATTTAATTAATTAAATAAGTACTTAATTAAACGCTAATAATTAAATAACTCCTCAATTAATTGATTATTCAAAAAACAAAAAATACCGTATTTGACAAAGGACTTGCTCACGACTGTGCCGAAATTTCAGCTTCCTAGCTCAAAGGATGGCTGAGATATCGTCCGGACAACCAAGAAAGAAAACAAACAAACAAACAAACAAACAAACAAGTACACATACATTCAAAGTACACCGCCCCATGCCAAATAATTAAATATGCTGCAGCGCGGCATTGCCGGGGCGCCTCCGGCGCCCGGCAATACCGCAGTGCAGCTCATTGAGGCTGCATTGGGAGGGAGAGGTGTACACTAATTGATTGATTAATTGTATAATTAAAATCAATAAAAGATTATCACAAAATATTTTCATAATCAATTGGCTAATCGCATAACTAAACCAGTAGTGCTTCATCCGAAGATGTATCTTTTAGAAATTTAATTAAATAAGTCATTTATAAAAAATTAAATAATTAATTGATTACTCAATAAATAATTAATCGATTAATCAATAAATACTTAATAGATGAAATGATTAATCAATAAATCAAAAATATCCTTGATAGCCACATCACTTGGTCACTCATGTCCAAATATTAGCTTCCCAGCTCAAAAGGTGCCTGAGATATTGGCCAAATGAGAAAGAAAATAAATAAATGATTAATAATGAAAATAAATAAATAATAATCATAAAAAAATTAAATTATTAATCAATTTGGTCAGAGAACACATAAACTACCACTATTTCATCAGAATCTGTAACTTAAAAAAAAAAATTTTTTTTGTCATTAATCGAATAATTAAATAATTAATCGATTAATTGATTAATTAATAAATCAAAAATATCCTTTGCAGCCAAATCACCTGGTCATTGGCATGTCCAAATATCAGCTTCCTAACTCAAAAGGTGCCTGAGTTAATAATGGTCAGAAGATAAATGAAATTTAATTAATTAAATAAGTACTTAATTAAACGCTAATAATTAAATAACTCCTCAATTAATTGATTATTCAAAAAACAAAAAATACCGTATTTGACAAAGGACTTGCTCACTACTGTGCCGAAATTTCAGCTTCCTAGCTCAAAGGATGGCTGAGATATCGTCCGGACAACCAAGAAAGAAAACAAACAAACAAGAAAACAAGAAAACAAACAAGAAACCAGAGTGAAAACTGAGTACTCTCTTTCAGCGTGCGTCACTGCCGAGCCCCCTTCGGTGCCCGGCAATGACGATTTGCAATGCCTGGAGGTGGCATAGGAAAGGAGCGGTGTACAACAAACAAGAAACCAGAGTGAAAACTGAGTACTCTCTTTCAGCGTGCGTCACTGCCGAGCCCCCTTTGGTGCCCGGCAATGACGATTTGCAATGCCTGGAGATGGCATAGGAAAGGAGCGGTGTACAACAAGTACAAATACATTCAAAGTACACCGCCCCATGCCAAATAATTAAATATGCTGCAGCGCGGCATTGCCGGGGCGCCTCCGGCGCCCGGCAATACCGCAGTGCAGCTCATTGAGGCTGCATTGGGAGGGAGAGGTGTACACTAATTGATTGATTAATTGTATAATTAAAATCAATAAAAGATTATCACAAAGTATTTTCATAATCAATTGGCTAATCGCATAACTAAACCAGTAGTGCTTCATCCGAAGATGTATCTTTTAGAAATTTAATTAAATAAGTCATTTATAAAAAATTAAATAATTAATTGATTACTCAATAAATAATTTATCGATTAATCAATAAATACTTAATAGATGAAATGATTAATCAATAAATCAAAAATATCCTTGATAGCCACATCACTTGGTCACTCATGTCCAAATATTAGCTTCCCAGCTCAAAAGGTGCCTGAGATATTGGCCAAATGAGAAAGAAAATAAATAAATGATTAATAATGAAAATAAATAAATAATAATCATAAAAAAATTAAATTATTAATCAATTTGGTCAGAGAACACATAAACTACCACTATTTCATCAGAATCTGTAACTTTAAAAAAAAAAATTTTTTGTCATTAATCGAATAATTAAATAATTAATCGATTAATTGATTAATTAATAAATCAAAAATAACCTTTGCAGCCAAATCACCTGGTCATTGGCATGTCCAAATATCAGCTTCCTAACTCAAAAGGTGCCTGAGTTAATAATGGTCAGAAGAGAAATGAAATTTAATTAATTAAATAAGTACTTAATTAAACGCTAATAATTAAATAACTCCTCAATTAATTGATTATTCAAAAAACAAAAAATACCGTATTTGACAAAGGACTTGCTCACTACTGTGCCGAAATTTCAGCTTCCTAGCTCAAAGGATGGCTGAGATATCGTCCGGACAACCAAGAAAGAAAACAAACAAGTACACATACATTCAAAGTACACCGCCCCATGCCAAATAATTAAATATGCTGCAGCGCGGCATTGCCGGGGCGCCTCCGGCGCCCGGCAATACCGCAGTGCAGCTCATTGAGGCTGCATTGGGAGGGAGAGGTGTACACTAATTGATTGATTAATTGTATAATTAAAATCAATAAAAGATTATCACAAAATATTTTCATAATCAATTGGCTAATCGCATAACTAAACCAGTAGTGCTTCATCCGAAGATGTATCTTTTAGAAATTTAATTAAATAAGTCATTTATAAAAAATTAAATAATTAATTGATTACTCAATAAATAATTAATCGATTAATCAATAAATACTTAATAGATGAAATGATTAATCAATAAATCAAAAATATCCTTGATAGCCACATCACTTGGTCACTCATGTCCAAATATTAGCTTCCCAGCTCAAAAGGTGCCTGAGATATTGGCCAAATGAGAAAGAAAATAAATAAATGATTAATAATGAAAATAAATAAATAATAATCATAAAAAAATTAAATTATTAATCAATTTGGTCAGAGAACACATAAACTACCACTATTTCATCAGAATCTGTAACTTTAAAAAAAAAAAATTTTTTGTCATTAATCGAATAATTAAATAATTAATCGATTAATTGATTAATTAATAAATCAAAAATATCCTTTGCAGCCAAATCACCTGGTCATTGGCATGTCCACATATCAGCTTCCTAACTCAAAAGGTGCCTGAGTTAATAATGGTCAGAAGATAAATGAAATTTAATTAATTAAATAAGTACTTAATTAAACGCTAATAATTAAATAACTCCTCAATTAATTGATTATTCAAAAAACAAAAAATACCGTATTTGACAAAGGACTTGCTCACTACTGTGCCGAAATTTCAGCTTCCTAGCTCAAAGGATGGCTGAGATATCGTCCGGACAACCAAGAAAGAAAACAAACAAACAAGAAAACAAGAAAACAAACAAGAAACCAGAGTGAAAACTGAGTACTCTCTTTCAGCGTGCGTCACTGCCGAGCCCCCTTTGGTGCCCGGCAATGACGATTTGCAATGCCTGGAGATGGCATAGGAAAGGAGCGGTGTACAACAAGTACAAATACATTCAAAGTACACCGCCCCATGCCAAATAATTAAATATGCTGCAGCGCGGCATTGCCGGGGCGCCTCTGGCGCCCGGCAATACCGCAGTGCAGCTCATTGAGGCTGCATTGGGAGGGAGAGGTGTACACTAATTGATTGATTAATTGTATAATTAAAATCAATAAAAGATTATCACAAAATATTTTCATAATCAATTGGCTAATCGCATAACTAAACCACTAGTGCTTCATCCGAAGATGTATCTTTTAGAAATTTAATTAAATAAGTCATTTATAAAAAATTAAATAATTAATTGATTACTCAATAAATAATTAATCGATTAATCAATAAATAATTAATAGATGAAATGATTAATCAATAAATCAAAAATATCCTTGATAGCCACATCACTTGGTCACTCATGTCCAAATATTAGCTTCCCAGCTCAAAAGGTGCCTGAGATATTGGCCAAATGAGAAAGAAAATAAATAAATGATTAATAATGAAAATAAATAAATAATAATCATAAAAAAATTAAATTATTAATCAATTTGGTCAGAGAACACATAAACTACCACTATTTCATCAGAATCTGTAACTTTAAAAAAAAAAATTTTTTTGTCATTAATCGAATAATTAAATAATTAATCGATTAATTGATTAATTAATAAATCAAAAATATCCTTTGCAGCCAAATCACCTGGTCATTGGCATGTCCAAATATCAGCTTCCTAACTCAAAAGGTGCCTGAGTTAATAATGGTCAGAAGAGAAATGAAATTTAATTAATTAAATAAGTACTTAATTAAACGCTAATAATTAAATAACTCCTCAATTAATTGATTATTCAAAAAACAAAAAATACCGTATTTGACAAAGGACTTGCTCACTACTGTGCCGAAATTTCAGCTTCCTAGCTCAAAGGATGGCTGAGATATCGCCCGGACAACCAAGAAAACAAGAAAGAAAACAAACAAGAAAACAAACAAGAAAACAAACAAGAAACCAGAGTGAAAACTGAGTACTCTCTTTCAGCGTGCGTCACTGCCGAGCCCCCTTCGGTGCCCGGCAATGACGATTTGCAATGCCTGGAGGTGGCATAGGAAAGGAGCGGTGTACAACAAGTACACATACATTCAAAGTACACCGCCCCATGCCAAATAATTAAATATGCTGCAGCGCGGCATTGCCGGGGCGCCTCTGGCGCCCGGCAATACCGCAGTGCAGCTCATTGAGGCTGCATTGGGAGGGAGAGGTGTACACTAATTGATTGATTAATTGTATAATTAAAATCAATAAAAGATTATCACAAAATATTTTCATAATCAATTGGCTAATCGCATAACTAAACCACTAGTGCTTCATCCGAAGATGTATCTTTTAGAAATTTAATTAAATAAGTCATTTATAAAAAATTAAATAATTAATTGATTACTCAATAAATAATTAATCGATTAATCAATAAATAATTAATAGATGAAATGATTAATCAATAAATCAAAAATATCCTTGATAGCCACATCACTTGGTCACTCATGTCCAAATATTAGCTTCCCAGCTCAAAAGGTGCCTGAGATATTGGCCAAATGAGAAAGAAAATAAATAAATGATTAATAATGAAAATAAATAAATAATAATCATAAAAAAATTAAATTATTAATCAATTTGGTCAGAGAACACATAAACTACCACTATTTCATCAGAATCTGTAACTTTAAAAAAAAAAATTTTTTTGTCATTAATCGAATAATTAAATAAATTAATCGATTAATTGATTAATTAATAAATCAAAAATATCCTTTGCAGCCAAATCACCTGGTCATTGGCATGTCCAAATATCAGCTTCCTAACTCAAAAGGTGCCTGAGTTAATAATGGTCAGAAGAGAAATGAAATTTAATTAATTAAATAAGTACTTAATTAAACGCTAATAATTAAATAACTCCTCAATTAATTGATTATTCAAAAAACAAAAAATACCGTATTTGACAAAGGACTTGCTCACTACTGTGCCGAAATTTCAGCTTCCTAGCTCAAAGGATGGCTGAGATATCGCCCGGACAACCAAGAAAACAAGAAAGAAAACAAACAAGAAAACAAACAAGAAAACAAACAAGAAACCAGAGTGAAAACTGAGTACTCTCTTTCAGCGTGCGTCACTGCCGAGCCCCCTTCGGTGCCCGGCAATGACGATTTGCAATGCCTGGAGGTGGCATAGGAAAGGAGCGGTGTACAACAAACAAACAAGAAACCAGAGTGAAAACTGAGTACTCTCTTTCAGCGTGCGTCACTGCCGAGCCCCCTTTGGTGCCCGGCAATGACGATTTGCAATGCCTGGAGATGGCATAGGAAAGGAGCGGTGTACAACAAGTACACATACATTCAAAGTACACCGCCCCATGCCAAATAATTAAATATGCTGCAGCGCGGCATTGCCGGGGCGCCTCCGGCGCCCGGCAATACCGCAGTGCAGCTCATTGAGGCTGCATTGGGAGGGAGAGGTGTACACTAATTGATTGATTAATTGTATAATTAAAATCAATAAAAGATTATCACAAAATATTTTCATAATCAATTGGCTAATCGCATAACTAAACCAGTAGTGCTTCATCCGAAGATGTATCTTTTAGAAATTTAATTAAATAAGTCATTTATAAAAAATTAAATAATTAATTGATTACTCAATAAATAATTAATCGATTAATCAATAAATACTTAATAGATGAAATGATTAATCAATAAATCAAAAATATCCTTGATAGCCACATCACTTGGTCACTCATGTCCAAATATTAGCTTCCCAGCTCAAAAGGTGCCTGAGATATTGGCCAAATGAGAAAGAAAATAAATAAATGATTAATAATGAAAATAAATAAATAATAATCATAAAAAAATTAAATTATTAATCAATTTGGTCAGAGAACACATAAACTACCACTATTTCATCAGAATCTGTAACTTAAAAAAAAAAAAATTTTTTGTCATTAATCGAATAATTAAATAATTAATCGATTAATTGATTAATTAATAAATCAAAAATATCCTTTGCAGCCAAATCACCTGGTCATTGGCATGTCCAAATATCAGCTTCCTAACTCAAAAGGTGCCTGAGTTAATAATGGTCAGAAGATAAATGAAATTTAATTAATTAAATAAGTACTTAATTAAACGCTAATAATTAAATAACTCCTCAATTAATTGATTATTCAAAAAACAAAAAATACCGTATTTGACAAAGGACTTGCTCACTACTGTGCCGAAATTTCAGCTTCCTAGCTCAAAGGATGGCTGAGATATCGTCCGGACAACCAAGAAAACAAGAAAACAAACAAGTACAAATACATTCAAAGTACACCGCCCCATGCCAAATAATTAAATATGCTGCAGCGCGGCATTGCCGGGGCGCCTCTGGCGCCCGGCAATACCGCAGTGCAGCTCATTGAGGCTGCATTGGGAGGGAGAGGTGTACACTAATTGATTGATTAATTGTATAATTAAAATCAATAAAAGATTATCACAAAATATTTTCATAATCAATTGGCTAATCACATAACTAAACCACTAGTGCTTCATCCGAAGATGTATCTTTTAGAAATTTAATTAAATAAGTCATTTATAAAAAATTAAATAATTAATTGATAACTCAATAAATAATTAATCGATTAATCAATAAATAATTAATAGATGAAATGATTAATCAATAAATCAAAAATGTCCTTGATAGCCACATCACTTGGTCACTCATGTCCAAATATTAGCTTCCCAGCTCAAAAGGTGCCTGAGATATTGGCCAAATGAGAAAGAAAATAAATAAATGATTAATAATGAAAATAAATAAATAATAATCATAAAAAAATTAAATTATTAATCAATTTGGTCAGAGAACACATAAACTACCAGTATTTCATCAGAATCTGTAACTAAAAAAAAAAATTTTTTTTGTCATTAATCGAATAATTAAATAATTAATCGATTAATTGATTAATTAATAAATCAAAAATATCCTTTGCAGCCAAATCACCTGGTCATTGGCATGTCCAAATATCAGCTTCCTAACTCAAAAGGTGCCTGAGTTAATGGTCAGAAGAGAAAGGAAATTTGATTAATTAAATAAGTACTTAATTAATCGCTAATAATTAAATAACTCCTCAATTTATTGATTAATCAAAAAAAAAAAATACCGTTTTTGACAAAGGACTTGCTCACTATTGTGCCGAAATTTCAGCTTCCTAGCTCAAAGGATGGCTGAGATATCGTCCGGACAACCAAGAAAGAAAACAAACAAACAAACAAACAAGTACACATACATTCAAAGTACACCGCCCCATGCCAAATAATTAAATATGCTGCAGCGCGGCATTGCCGGGGCGCCTCCGGCGCCCGGCAATACCGCAGTGCAGCTCATTGAGGCTGCATTGGGAGGGAGAGGTGTACACTAATTGATTGATTAATTGTATAATTAAAATCAATAAAAGATTATCACAAAATATTTTCATAATCAATTGGCTAATCGCATAACTAAACCAGTAGTGCTTCATCCGAAGATGTATCTTTTAGAAATTTAATTAAATAAGTCATTTATAAAAAATTAAATAATTAATTGATTACTCAATAAATAATTAATCGATTAATCAATAAATACTTAATAGATGAAATGATTAATCAATAAATCAAAAATATCCTTGATAGCCACATCACTTGGTCACTCATGTCCAAATATTAGCTTCCCAGCTCAAAAGGTGCCTGAGATATTGGCCAAATGAGAAAGAAAATAAATAAATGATTAATAATGAAAATAAATAAATAATAATCATAAAAAAATTAAATTATTAATCAATTTGGTCAGAGAACACATAAACTACCACTATTTCATCAGAATCTGTAACTTAAAAAAAAAAATTTTTTTTGTCATTAATCGAATAATTAAATAATTAATCGATTAATTGATTAATTAATAAATCAAAAAATATCCTTTGCAGCCAAATCACCTGGTCATTGGCATGTCCAAATATCAGCTTCCTAACTCAAAAGGTGCCTGAGTTAATAATGGTCAGAAGATAAATGAAATTTAATTAATTAAATAAGTACTTAATTAAACGCTAATAATTAAATAACTCCTCAATTAATTGATTATTCAAAAAACAAAAAATACCGTATTTGACAAAGGACTTGCTCACTACTGTGCCGAAATTTCAGCTTCCTAGCTCAAAGGATGGCTGAGATATCGTCCGGACAACCAAGAAAGAAAACAAACAAACAAGAAAACAAGAAAACAAACAAGAAACCAGAGTGAAAACTGAGTACTCTCTTTCAGCGTGCGTCACTGCCGAGCCCCCTTTGGTGCCCGGCAATGACGATTTGCAATGCCTGGAGATGGCATAGGAAAGGAGCGGTGTACAACAAGAAACCAGAGTGAAAACTGATTACTCTCTTTCAGCGTGCGTCACTGCCGAGCCCCCTTTGGTGCCCGGCAATGACGATTTGCAATGCCTGGAGATGGCATAGGAAAGGAGCGGTGTACAACAAGAAACCAGAGTGAAAACTGAGTACTCTCTTTCAGCGTGCGTCACTGCCGAGCCCCCTTCGGTGCCCGGCAATGACGATTTGCAATGCCTGGAGGTGGCATAGGAAAGGAGCGGTGTACAACAAGTACACATACATTCAAAGTACACCGCCCCATGCCAAATAATTAAATATGCTGCAGCGCGGCATTGCCGGGGCGCCTCCGGCGCCCGGCAATACCGCAGTGCAGCTCATTAAGGCTGCATTGGGAGGGAGAGGTGTACACTAATTGATTGATTAATTGTATAATTAAAATCAATAAAAGATTATCACAAAATATTTTCATAATCAATTGGCTAATCGCATAACTAAACCACTAGTGCTTCATCCGAAGATGTATCTTTTAGAAATTTAATTAAATAAGTCATTTATAAAAAATTAAATAATTAATTGATTACTCAATAAATAATTAATCGATTAATCAATAAATAATTAATAGATGAAATGATTAATCAATAAATCAAAAATATCCTTGATAGCCACATCACTTGGTCACTTATGTCCAAATATTAGCTTCCCAGCTCAAAAGGTGCCTGAGATATTGGCCAAATGAGAAAGAAAATAAATAAATGATTAATAATGAAAATAAATAAATAATAATCATAAAAAAATTAAATTGGTAATCAATTTGGTCAGAGAACACATAAACTACCACTATTTCATCAGAATCTGTAACTTAAAAAAAAAAATTTTTTGGGTCATTAATCGAATAATTAAATAATTAATCGATTAATTGATTAATTAATAAATCAAAAATATCCTTTGCAGCCAAATCACCTGGTCATTGGCATGTCCAAATATCAGCTTCCTAACTCAAAAGGTGCCTGAGTTAATAATGGTCAGAAGAGAAATGAAATTTAATTAATTAAATAAGTACTTAATTAAACGCTAATAATTAAATAACTCCTCAATTAATTGATTATTCAAAAAACAAAAAATACCGTATTTGACAAAGGACTTGCTCACGACTGTGCCGAAATTTCAGCTTCCTAGCTCAAAGGATGGCTGAGATATCGTCCGGACAACCAAGAAAGAAAACAAACAAGTACACATACATTCAAAGTACACCGCCCCATGCCAAATAATTAAATATGCTGCAGCGCGGCATTGCCGGGGCGCCTCCGGCGCCCGGCAATACCGCAGTGCAGCTCATTAAGGCTGCATTGGGAGGGAGAGGTGTACACTAATTGATTGATTAATTGTATAATTAAAATCAATAAAAGATTATCACAAAATATTTTCATAATCAATTGGCTAATCGCATAACTAAACCACTAGTGCTTCATCCGAAGATGTATCTTTTAGAAATTTAATTAAATAAGTCATTTATAAAAAATTAAATAATTAATTGATTACTCAATAAATAATTAATCGATTAATCAATAAATAATTAATAGATGAAATGATTAATCAATAAATCAAAAATATCCTTGATAGCCACATCACTTGGTCACTTATGTCCAAATATTAGCTTCCCAGCTCAAAAGGTGCCTGAGATATTGGCCAAATGAGAAAGAAAATAAATAAATGATTAATAATGAAAATAAATAAATAATAATCATAAAAAAATTAAATTGGTAATCAATTTGGTCAGAGAACACATAAACTACCACTATTTCATCAGAATCTGTAACTTTAAAAAAAAAATTTTTTGGGTCATTAATTGAATAATTAAATAATTAATCGATTAATTGATTAATTAATAAATCAAAAATATCCTTTGCAGCCAAATCACCTGGTCATTGGCATGTCCAAATAAAAGCTTCCTAACTCAAAAGGTGCCTGAGTTAATAATGGTCAGAAGAGAAATGAAATTTAATTAATTAAATAAGTACTTAATTAAACGCTAATAATTAAATAACTCCTCAATTAATTGATTATTCAAAAAACAAAAAATACCGTATTTGACAAAGGACTTGCTCACGACTGTGCCGAAATTTCAGCTTCCTAGCTCAAAGGATGGCTGAGATATCGTCCGGACAACCAAGAAAGAAAACAAATAAGTCATTTATAAAAAATTAAATAATTAATTGATTACTCAATAAATAATTAATCGATTAATCAATAAATACTTAATAGATGAAATGATTAATCAATAAATCAAAAATATCCTTGATAGCCACATCACTTGGTCACTCATGTCCAAATATTAGCTTCCCAGCTCAAAAGGTGCCTGAGATATTGGCCAAATGAGAAAGAAAATAAATAAATGACAAGTACACATACATTCAAAGTACACCGCCCCATGCCAAATAATTAAATATGCTGCAGCGCGGCATTGCCGGGGCGCCTCCGGCGCCCGGCAATACCGCAGTGCAGCTCATTGAGGCTGCATTGGGAGGGAGAGGTGTACACTAATTGATTGATTAATTGTATAATTAAAATCAATAAAAGATTATCACAAAATATTTTCATAATCAATTGGCTAATCGCATAACTAAACCACTGGTGCTTCATCCGAAGATGTATCTTTTAGAAATTTAATTAAATAAGTCATTTATAAAAAATTCATTGATTACTCAATAAATAATTAATCGATTAATCAATAAATAATTAATAGATGAAATGATTAATCAATAAATCAAAAATATCCTTGATAGCCACATCACTTGGTCACTCATGTCCAAATATTAGCTTCCCAGCTCAAAAGGTGCCTGAGATATTGGCCAAATGAGAAAGAAAATAAATAAATGATTAATAATGAATATAAATAAATAATAATCATAAAAAAATTAAATTATTAATCAATTTGGTCAGAGAACACATAAACTACCACTATTTCATCAGAATCTGTAACTTTAAAAAAAAAAATTTTTTTTGTCATTAATCGAATAATTAAATAATTAATCGATTAATTGATTAATTAATAAATCAAAAATATCATTTGCAGCCAAATCACCTGGTCATTGGCATGTCCAAATATCAGCTTCCTAACTCAAAAGGTGCCTGAGTTAATGGTCAGAAGAGAAAGGAAATTTAATTAATTAAATAAGAACTTAATTAATCGCTAATAATTAAATAGCTCCTTAATTTATTGATTAATCAAAAAAAAAAAATACCGTATTTGACAAAGGACTTGCTCACTACTGTGCCGAAATTTCAGCTTCCTAGCTCAAAGGATGGCTGAGATATCGTCCGGACAACCAAGAAAGAAAACAAACAAGTACACATACATTCAAAGTACACCGCCCCATGCCAAATAATTAAATATGCTGCAGCGCGGCATTGCCGGGGCGCCTCCGGCGCCCGGCAATACCGCAGTGCAGCTCATTAAGGCTGCATTGGGAGGGAGAGGTGTACACTAATTGATTGATTAATTGTATAATTAAAATCAATAAAAGATTATCACAAAATATTTTCATAATCAATTGGCTAATCGCATAACTAAACCACTAGTGCTTCATCCGAAGATGTATCTTTTAGAAATTTAATTAAATAAGTCATTTATAAAAAATTAAATAATTAATTGATTACTCAATAAATAATTAATCGATTAATCAATAAATAATTAATAGATGAAATGATTAATCAATAAATCAAAAATATCCTTGATAGCCACATCACTTGGTCACTTATGTCCAAATATTAGCTTCCCAGCTCAAAAGGTGCCTGAGATATTGGCCAAATGAGAAAGAAAATAAATAAATGATTAATAATGAAAATAAATAAATAATAATCATAAAAAAATTAAATTGGTAATCAATTTGGTCAGAGAACACATAAACTACCACTATTTCATCAGAATCTGTAACTTAAAAAAAAAATTTTTTTGGGTCATTAATCGAATAATTAAATAATTAATCGATTAATTGATTAATTAATAAATCAAAAATATCCTTTGCAGCCAAATCACCTGGTCATTGGCATGTCCAAATATCAGCTTCCTAACTCAAAAGGTGCCTGAGTTAATAATGGTCAGAAGAGAAATGAAATTTAATTAATTAAATAAGTACTTAATTAAACGCTAATAATTAAATAACTCCTCAATTAATTGATTATTCAAAAAACAAAAAATACCGTTTTTGACAAAGGACTTGCTCACTCTTGTGCCGAAATTTCAGCTTCCTAGCTCAAAGGATGGCTGAGATATCGTCCGGACAACCAAGAAAGAAAACAAACAAGTACACATACATTCAAAGTACACCGCCCCATGCCAAATAATTAAATATGCTGCAGCGCGGCATTGCCGGGGCGCCTCCGGCGCCCGGCAATACCGCAGTGCAGCTCATTGAGGCTGCATTGGGAGGGAGAGGTGTACACTAATTGATTGATTAATTATATAATTAAAATCAATAAAAGATTATCACAAAATATTTTCATAATCAATTGGCTAATCTCATAACTAAACCACTAGTGCTTCATCCGAAGATGTGTCTTTTAGAAATTTAATTAAATAAGTCATTTATAAAAAATTAAATAATTAATTGATTACTCAATAAATAATTAATCGATTAATCAATAAATAATTAATAGATGAAATGATTAATCAATAAATCAAAAATAATTAATTGATTACTCAATAAATAATTAATCGATTAATCAATAAATACTTAATAGATGAAATGATTAATCAATAAATCAAAAATATCCTTGATAGCCACATCACTTGGTCACTCATGTCCAAATATTAGCTTCCCAGCTCAAAAGGTGCCTGAGATATTGGCCAAATGAGAAAGAAAATAAATAAATGATTAATAATGAAAATAAATAAATAATAATCATAAAAAAATTAAATTATTAATCAATTTGGTCAGAGAACACATAAACTACCACTATTTCATCAGAATCTGTAACTTAAAAAAAAAAATTTTTTTTGTCATTAATCGAATAATTAAATAATTAATCGATTAATTGATTAATTAATAAATCAAACAAGTACACATACATTCAAAGTACACCGCCCCATGCCAAATAATTAAATATGCTGCAGCGCGGCATTGCCGGGGCGCCTCCGGCGCCCGGCAATACCGCAGTGCAGCTCATTAAGGCTGCATTGGGAGGGAGAGGTGTACACTAATTGATTGATTAATTGTATAATTAAAATCAATAAAAGATTATCACAAAATATTTTCATAATCAATTGGCTAATCGCATAACTAAACCACTAGTGCTTCATCCGAAGATGTATCTTTTAGAAATTTAATTAAATAAGTCATTTATAAAAAATTAAATAATTAATTGATTACTCAATAAATAATTAATCGATTAATCAATAAATAATTAATAGATGAAATGATTAATCAATAAATCAAAAATATCCTTGATAGCCACATCACTTGGTCACTTATGTCCAAATATTAGCTTCCCAGCTCAAAAGGTGCCTGAGATATTGGCCAAATGAGAAAGAAAATAAATAAATGATTAATAATGAAAATAAATAAATAATAATCATAAAAAAATTAAATTATTAATCAATTTGGTCAGAGAACACATAAACTACCACTATTTCATCAGAATCTGTAACTTAAAAAAAAAATTTTTTTGGGTCATTAATCGAATAATTAAATAATTAATCGATTAATTGATTAATTAATAAATCAAAAATATCCTTTGCAGCCAAATCACCTGGTCATTGGCATGTCCAAATATCAGCTTCCTAACTCAAAAGGTGCCTGAGTTAATAATGGTCAGAAGAGAAATGAAATTTAATTAATTAAATAAGTACTTAATTAAACGCTAATAATTAAATAACTCCTCAATTAATTGATTATTCAAAAAACAAAAAATACCGTATTTGACAAAGGACTTGCTCACGACTGTGCCGAAATTTCAGCTTCCTAGCTCAAAGGATGGCTGAGATATCGTCCGGACAACCAAGAAAGAAAACAAACAAGAAAGAAAACAAACAAACAAGAAACCAGAGTGAAAACTGAGTACTCTCTTTCAGCGTGCGTCACTGCCGAGCCCCCTTTGGTGCCCGGCAATGACGATTTGCAATGCCTGGAGATGGCATAGGAAAGGAGCGGTGTACAAAAATATCCTTTGCAGCCAAATCACCTGGTCATTGGCATGTCCAAATATCAGCTTCCTAACTCAAAAGGTGCCTGAGTTAATAATGGTCAGAAGATAAATGAAATTTAATTAATTAAATAAGTACTTAATTAAACGCTAATAATTAAATAACTCCTCAATTAATTGATTATTCAAAAAACAAAAAATACCGTATTTGACAAAGGACTTGCTCACTACTGTGCCGAAATTTCAGCTTCCTAGCTCAAAGGATGGCTGAGATATCGTCCGGACAACCAAGAAAGAAAACAAACAAACAAGAAAACAAGTACACATACATTCAAAGTACACCGCCCCATGCCAAATAATTAAATATGCTGCAGCGCGGCATTGCCGGGGCGCCTCCGGCGCCTGGCAATACCGCAGTGCAGCTCATTGAGGCTGCATTGGGAGGGAGAGGTGTACACTAATTGATTGATTAATTGTATAATTAAAATCAATAAAAGATTATCACAAAATATTTTCATAATCAATTGGCTAATCGCATAACTAAACCAGTAGTGCTTCATCCGAAGATGTATCTTTTAGAAATTTAATTAAATAAGTCATTTATAAAAAATTAAATAATTAATTGATTACTCAATAAATAATTAATCGATTAATCAATAAATACTTAATAGATGAAATGATTAATCAATAAATCAAAAATATCCTTGATAGCCACATCACTTGGTCACTCATGTCCAAATATTAGCTTCCCAGCTCAAAAGGTGCCTGAGATATTGGCCAAATGAGAAAGAAAATAAATAAATGATTAATAATGAAAATAAATAAATAATAATCATAAAAAAATGAAATTATTAATCAATTTGGTCAGAGAACACATAAACTACCACTATTTCATCAGAATCTGTAACTTTAAAAAAAAAAATTTTTTTGTCATTAATCGAATAATTAAATAATTAATCGATTAATTGATTAATTAATAAATCAAAAATATCCTTTGCAGCCAAATCACCTGGTCATTGGCATGTCCAAATATCAGCTTCCTAACTCAAAAGGTGCCTGAGTTAATAATGGTCAGAAGAGAAATGAAATTTAATTAATTAAATAAGTACTTAATTAAACGCTAATAATTAAATAACTCCTCAATTAATTGATTATTCAAAAAACAAAAAATACCGTACTTGACAAAGGACTTGCTCACTACTGTGCCGAAATTTCAGCTTCCTAGCTCAAAGGATGGCTGAGATATCGCCCGGACAACCAAGAAAGAAAACAAACAAACAAGAAAACAAGAAAACAAACAAGAAACCAGAGTGAAAACTGAGTACTCTCTTTCAGCGTGCGTCACTGCCGAGCCCCCTTTGGTGCCCGGCAATGACGATTTGCAATGCCTGGAGATGGCATAGGAAAGGAGCGGTGTACAACAAGAAAACAAACAAGAAACCAGAGTGAAAACTGAGTACTCTCTTTCAGCGTGCGTCACTGCCGAGCCCCCTTTGGTGCCCGGCAATGACGATTTGCAATGCCTGGAGATGGCATAGGAAAGGAGCGGTGTACAACAAACAAGAAAACAAGAAAACAAACAAGAAACCAGAGTGAAAACTGAGTACTCTCTTTCAGCGTGCGTCACTGCCGAGCCCCCTTTGGTGCCCGGCAATGACGATTTGCAATGCCTGGAGATGGCATAGGAAAGGAGCGGTGTACAACAAACAAGAAAGAAAGCAAGAAAACAAACAAGAAACCAGAGTGAAAACTGAGTACTCTCTTTCAGCGTGCGTCACTGCCGAGCCCCCTTCGGTGCCCAGCAATGACGATTTGCAATGCCTGGAGATGGCATAGGAAAGGAGCGGTGTACAACAAACAAGAAACCAGAGTGAAAACTGAGTACTCTCTTTCAGCGTGCGTCACTGCCGAGCCCCCTTTGGTGCCCGGCAATGACGATTTGCAATGCCTGGAGATGGCATAGGAAAGGAGCGGTGTACAACAAACAAGAAACCAGAGTGAAAACTGAGTACTCTCTTTCAGCGTGCGTCACTGCCGAGCCCCCTTTGGTGCCCGGCAATGACGATTTGCAATGCCTGGAGATGGCATAGGAAAGGAGCGGTGTACAACAAGTACACATACATTCAAAGTACACCGCCCCATGCCAAATAATTAAATATGCTGCAGCGCGGCATTGCCGGGGCGCCTCCGGCGCCCGGCAATACCGCAGTGCAGCTCATTGAGGCTGCATTGGGAGGGAGAGGTGTACACTAATTGATTGATTAATTGTATAATTAAAATCAATAAAAGATTATCACAAAATATTTTCATAATCAATTGGCTAATCGCATAACTAAACCACTAGTGCTTCATCCGAAGATGTATCTTTTAGAAATTTAATTAAATGTCATTTATAAAAAATTAAATAATTAATTGATTACTCAATAAATAATTAATCGATTAATCAATAAATAATTCATAGATGAAATGATTAATCAACAACAACAACAACATGCATTTTAAAAGGCCATTTTCCCTGCTAGAGCGGGGGTTAGCCTTGCGGTCCCCATGACAATCTTCTCCATTTTGCCCTATTTTCTGCATCTCTCCTTGTTAACCCCCTTGCCCGCATTTCTTCTTCCACCATCTTTAGCCAAGTCTTTTTCGGTCTTCCCCGTCCTCTGCTTCCTTCTACATTCATTTCCATCACTCTTCTCAACCAGTCACTTTCATCCTTCCTCAACACATGACCAAACCATCTCAACCTGTTCCTCTTCACAGCATCAATCACAGGCTCTATTCCCATCATCTTTCGCAATTCATCATTTGTCTTCCTCTCTCTCAACGATACTCCGCACATCCACCGAACCATTCGCATTTCCACCCTTTCCAACCTTCGTTGCTGCTCTATGTTCATTACCCATGTCTCGCTCCCATAAATCATAACACTTCTCACACATGCAGCATACACCTTTCCCTTCAGCTTCAACGACACTCCCCTCATCATCAGCACGCCACCCAGTTCCCGAAACTTCTTCCATGCACATCTCACTCGAGCAACCGTTGCCGAGTCTGATCCACCTTCTCCATTCAGCATGTCTCCGAGGTAGCAAAATGTTTTCACACCTTCCAGCTTCACGCCGTCTCCAAGATCCAACTCAACATTTCCTCCATCTGCAGCTCCCTCTGTGCACACCTTACATTTGAATGTAGCTGCCACACTGGTTAATGACCCTCTCAGACCACTACATTTTTGATGAACCCACTCAGCGCACATTGTACATTGAATGGAGTTCACTCCGACACCCTTCCTACACACAGCACAGGGCCACTTCCCAGTTCTTTCCACCTCACCACATGCTTTACCACTTGCCATCACCTTCGTCTTTCCGATATTCACCTTCAGACCTTTTGTCTCCATACATTCCTTCCACGTGTTCATCTTTTCCTTCAATCCATCCATACTTTCCGCAAACACCACCAGATCATCTGCATACAACAACTCCCACGGTAAACCCTCCTTTACGTTCTGAGCCAGCACCTCCATCACAGCTACAAATAGTAGTGGACTTAGTACCGACCCCTGATGCATTCCCACCTTCACCTCAAACTCACCACTGTTCCCGTCCTTCGTCCTTACAGCTGTGTGCGCTCTTTTGTACATTGCCATCACTACTCTGATCAACCATTCCTCCACTCCTAACTTCCTCAATGCCCATGTCAATACTTTGCGTGGTACCCTATCGAATGCTTTCTCCAGATCAACAAACACAAGAAACAACTTCTTCCTCTTCTCCATGTACTTCTCCTGCAACTGCCTCACAATGAAAAGCGCGTCTGTCGTTCCTCTTCCTGGCATGAATCCAAACTGCATTTCGTCGATCTTCACTTTCTTCCTTATCCTCCTCTCCAACACCCTTTCCAATACCTTCATTGCATGCTCCAATAACTTTATCGCTCGGTACGAGCCACACTCCAGAGGGTCACCTTTCCCCTTGTATAATTAAGATGAAATGATTAATCAATAAATCAAAAATATCCTTGATAGCCACATCACTTGGTCACTCATGTCCAAATATTAGCTTCCCAGCTCAAAAGGTGCCTGAGATATTGGCCAAATGAAAAAAAAAACCAAAAAAAAAACCACCTTTAGAGGCCATTTTTCCCCGCAAGCGGGGGTTGGCCTTTTTCGGGAACCGTGGTTGTTGTTGTTTTTCGGTCCCCTTTTTGAAGCAATGTTTTACGGCCGGATGCCCTTCCTGACGCCACCCCTTTTTGCCGCTTTCAACGACAAACAGGGAATTACCAGTGAACTGGTCCTCAATTAGCCGACCTCGGAAGGATGACAGGCTGAGTCAACCCCCCTGGCGTTAATTCAGCGATCGACCGGGATTCGAACCCAGGATCCTAGGATCCTAAGCTGGCACCCTAGCCGCAAGCCCAACACCAGGGTAATCGATGAATGAAAATCACCAGGGAAATCTCATGGCCAAATGAGAAAGAAAATAAATAAATGATTAATAATGAAAATAAATAAATAATAATCATAAAAAATTAAATTATTAATCAATTTGGTCAGAGAACACATAAACTACCACTATTTCATCAGAATCTGTAACTTAAAAAAACAATTTTTTTTTCTCATTAATCGAATAATTAAATAATTCATCGATTATTTGATTAATTAATAAATCAAAAATATCCTTTGCAGCCAAATCACCTGGTCATTGGCATGTCCAAATATCAGCTTCCTAACTCAAAAGGTGCCTGAGTTAATGGTCAGAAGAGAAAGGAAATTTGATTAATTAAATAAGTACTTAATTAATCGCTAATAATTAAATAACTCCTCAATTTATTGATTAATCAAAAAAAAAAATACCGTTTTTGACAAAGGACTTGCTCACTATTGTGCCGAAATTTCAGCTTCCTAGCTCAAAGGATGGCTGAGATATCGCCCGGACAAACAAACAAGAAAACAAACAAACAACCAGAGTGAAAACTGAGTACTCTCTTTCTTTCAGCGTGCGTCACTGCCGAGCCCCCTTCGGTGCCCAGCAATGACGATTTGCAATGCCTGGAGATGGCATAGGAAAGGAGCGGTGTACAACAAGTACAGATACATTCAAAGTACACCGACCCCATGCCAAATAATTAAATATCCTACAGCGCGGCATTGCCGGGGCGCCTCTGGCGCCCGGCAATACCGCAGTGCACCTCATAGAGGCTGCATTGGGAGGGAGAGGTGTACGCTAATTGATTGATTAATTGTATAATTAAAATCAATAAAAGATTATCACAAAATATTTTCTTAATCAATTGGCTAATAGCATAACTAAACCACAAGTGCTTTATCCGAAGATGTATCTTTTAGAAATTTAATTATAGAAGTCAATAATAAAAAATTAAATAATTAATTGATTAATCAATAAATTAATCAATTAATCAATAAATAATTATTAATCGATTAAATGATTAATCAATCAATCAAAAATATCCTTGATAGCCACATCACTTGGTCACTGCCATGTCCAAATATTAGCTTCCCAGCTCAAAAGGTGCCTGAGATATTGGCCAAATGAGATAGAAAATAAATAAATGATTAGTAATGAAAATAAATAAATAATAATCATTAAAAAATTAAATTATTAATCAATTCGGTCAGAGAACACATGAACCACCACCATTTCATCAGAATCTGTAACTGAAAAAAAACAAAACATTTTAGTCATAAATCGAATAATTAAATAATTAATCGATTAATTGATTAATTAATAAATCAAAAATAGCCTTTGCAGCCAAATCACCTGGTCATTGGCATGTCCAAATATCAGCTTCCTAACTCAAAAGGTGCCTGAGTTAATGGTCAGAAGAGAAAGGAAATGTAATTAATTAAATAAGTACTTAATTAATCGCTAATAATTAAATAACTCCTCAATTTATTGATTAATCAAAAAACAAAAAATATCGTTTTTGACAAAGGACTTGCTCACTATTGTGCCGAAATTTCAGCTTCCGAGCTCAAAGGATGGCTGAGATATCGTCCGGACAAACAAACAAACAAACAAGAAAACAAGTACACATACATTCAAAGTACACCGCCCCATGCCAAATAATTAAATATGCTGCAGCGCGGCATTGCCGGGGCGCCTCTGGCGCCCGGCAATACCGCAGTGCAGCTCATTGAGGCTGCATTGGGAGGGAGAGGTGTACACTAATTGATTGATTAATTGTATAATTAAAATCAATAAAAGATTATCACAAAATATTTTCATAATCAATTGGCTAATCGCATAACTAAACCAGTAGTGCTTCATCCGAAGATGTATCTTTTAGAAATTTAATTAAATAAGTCATTTATAAAAAATTAAATAATTAATTGATTACTCAATAAATAATTAATCGATTAATCAATAAATACTTAATAGATGAAATGATTAATCAATAAATCAAAAATATCCTTGATAGCCACATCACTTGGTCACTCATGTCCAAATATTAGCTTCCCAGCTCAAAAGGTGCCTGAGATATTGGCCAAATGAGAAAGAAAATAAATAAATGATTAATAATGAAAATAAATAAATAATAATCATAAAAAAATTAAATTATTAATCAATTTGGTCAGAGAACACATAAACTACCACTATTTCATCAGAATCTGTAACTTAAAAAAAAAAAATTTTTTTGTCATTAATCGAATAATTAAATAATTAATCGATTAATTGATTAATTAATAAATCAAAAATAACCTTTGCAGCCAAATCACCTGGTCATTGGCATGTCCAAATATCAGCTTCCTAACTCAAAAGGTGCCTGAGTTAATAATGGTCAGAAGATAAATGAAATTTAATTAATTAAATAAGTACTTAATTAAACGCTAATAATTAAATAACTCCTCAATTAATTGATTATTCAAAAAACAAAAAATACCGTATTTGACAAAGGACTTGCTCACTACTGTGCCGAAATTTCAGCTTCCTAGCTCAAAGGATGGCTGAGATATCGTCCGGACAACCAAGAAAACAAACAAGAAACCAGAGTGAAAACTGAGTACTCTCTTTCAGCGTGCGTCACTGCCGAGCCCCCTTCGGTGCCCGGCAATGACGATTTGCAATGCCTGGAGGTGGCATAGGAAAGGAGCGGTGTACAACAAGAAAACAAGAAAGAAACCAGAGTGAAAACTGAGTACTCTCTTTCAGCGTGCGTCACTGCCGAGCCCCCTTCGGTGCCCGGCAATGACGATTTGCAATGCCTGGAGACGGCATAGGAAAGGTGCGGTGTACAACAAGTAAAGATACATTCAAAGTAGTAGGGAGATCTCACGAGATCATGGCGAGGTCACATCTTTTCGAAGCTGCTCCATGCGCTCACGCTTTCGAAGCTAAGTTATATTTCTCAATTGTGTTTTTGTCGAGACTGTATCTATCTTTCGGTGTATGTACCTATAGCGTATCTTTTGGAAAATTTTCGGTGCTAATTTTTCGTACATGTATACACAATCGTCGGTTAATGGTATCGAGTATTCTGCGGCCTAGTACTCGTAGGCTTAGACTACCGTACCGTATCCGACCTTGTGGTTTGTTTTTCTCTCAGCGATTCGTCGAATGCGCTGAAATTATTTTCGTTCTCTGTTTCGTACCAGTCGTTCACCCCGTACCTCCTTGTTTAATATCTGTACTCACAAAACAAACAAAAAAAACAACCCCCAAAAAAATATTTCCTTCCCAGGTCTTATTCGTTTATTTGTTGTTCTTTTTGTTCGTTCGTTCTTCGTTCGCGATCACGCGGTAAGAAATGTATAATCTCTCCCCTGAACAACTATTTTCTCTCAAATATTATAACACCCTTTTCTTCTTTTCCTACAAAAGGATGCTTTCGTCTTGCTCACCAAATCTATTCATTCCAAAAAATATATATAATACCATCTCTTACAGTTCCTCCTTTCTACATTCCCTAAACTATCCAGAACTCCATCCCTCCTCCAGTGTCCTCAAACGTATTTTTGACTCGAAGGTCTCAAACTCATTTTGCAAAAAATGTTCGTTTCCCATGAATCGTACACTTTTCAAAATCCAATCTCACCCCTCCCCTCTAAATCCTCCCCATCACCCATCCCTTTCAAATCTCCCCCCTTGCCCCTTCCCTCCCCTCCCTCCTAAACTCCTCCCACACCCCTCCCCTCCGAGACTCTCCCTCGCTCCTCCCCTCCTAGACTCCCCTCTCACCCCTCCTCCTCAAAGCATCCTCCCTGCTTCTTCCTCCTTCCAACTTTCACCTTCATCTCCCCAAACCTTCTGCCTTGCTCTTCCCCCTCCTCAAATAACACCTCACTGTGCCTCACCCAATCTCCATCAAACCTTTTGTCCGCCCCATTCTTCCCTTTCTCCAAGCTATTCTGAAATCTCTGACACACCTTCAACAGCTCTCCCTACCTCTTCCTCCTCTTCCACATCTTACCCTACGCCTCCCCCCCCTGTTCTGGACCCGATGCTCCCCCTTCCTCTTCATTAACGGTATGGACCTCAAACATCCGGGGCCTTCGCTCAAACTTGACTGACCTTTCCATACAGGTTGCTTCTGACAAACCAGATGTGATCTGCTTAACAGAAACTTTCCTCCTTCATGATGTCTCTGATGCCTTGGTATCTCTCCCAGGTTACTCCCTCCTCCGGTATGATAGACCTGAGCCTCGTCCTGGAGGTGGGGTTGCTATCTTTATAAAAAAACTCTCTTCCTCACTCGCCCTCCACTGCCCTCTCTCCACCTCACCCCCAGGAATACCTTTGGCTACGGCTTCCCCTTCGCTCCCACCTTTTGTTCATATGTGTGTTGTACCGTCCACCAATCAGCGATGACTCCATCTACATCTCACTGTCTGATAATATGGACCAACTTCTATCTACCCATCCCAACTCTCTCTTCCTCATATGTGGTGATTTCAATTGTCACCATGCCAGTTGGCTGGGTGTGGGTACCTCTCTCACCAGCCATGGCTCTTCAGCAAAGGACTTCTGCGACTCACTGGGACTGACACAATCTGTCAATTTCCCGACCTGGATCTCAGTCAACGGAGCATCTTCTCTTCTGGATTTGGTTATGACAAACTTCCCTGAAAATGTCTGCTGCTCTTCTTCTGCTCCAATCGGCTCATCTGATCATGTGCTTGTCAAAGTGGACATCTCTCTGACCATTCTCAGAGAGCCTCCTCAGCGTCGACGAGTCTGGCATTTCACTCAGGCCAACTGGCACGGTCTTCAAGCAGCCATCAATCATCTGGACTGGTCTCCCATCTCTACCGCCTCTGACATCAACTCATCCTGGGAATTCTTTCAAAGTAAATTGCTCTCTCTCATGCACAGATTTATACCATCTCGTCTTCAGTTGTCATACCCTTCCTCCCGTCCATGGTACACGGAATCTTGTGGTGAGGCTGTTGCCCTGAAACAACTTGCTTTCGTCTCCTGGAAAGCAAATCCAACGGAAGGAAATCTCATTTCCTTTCACAAAGCCCGAAACAAGTGTGTGTCCACCCTCAGGAGAGCCAGGAAACAATATCTCACCATTCTCAAGACCGAACTCTCTTATCTGTCTCCCTCTTCCAAATCCTGGTGGCGTCTGGTCAAATCTGTTTCTGGTGTTTGTTCCCCCTCCATCCCCTCCCTCACCTCAAATGGCTTAACGGCTGACTCCGCACGTGAAAAAGCTGAATGTCTCAACTCTGTGTTTGCCTCTAAATCTTGTGTCCCAAACCCATCCCTCTCTGTACCCACCGTACCCAGTCGTACCCAGCTGCTCCTGGACTCTGTGTCCTTTCCTCCTGACAAGGTGGAAAAGTTTCTGTCAACCCTCGACTCTGATTCTGCAACTGGTCCTGACGGCATCAGCCCACGGGTCCTAAAATCATGTTCTTCTGCCCTTTCACTCCCTCTTTCTGTTCTCTTCACCCTCTCTTTTGCTCAAGGTCATCTGCCATCTGCTTGGAAATCAGCCAACATCACCGCTTTGCACAAAAAAGGTGCAAAAACAGATCCCAGCAACTACAGACCAATCAGCCTTCTCCCAATTATCAGCAAAGTCATGGAATCCATCATTGCTTCAGATATTAAATCTTTCCTCTTCTCCAATGGCTTGATCTCTGATCATCAATTTGGTTTCAGACCTGGTCACTCTACTCTGGACATGCTGCTTCTGCTTTCTCAACAATGGATGGAGGTCCTCAACGCCAAACAGGAAATTAGAGCTGTCTCCCTTGACATTTCACGTGCCTTCGATACGGTCTGGCACCCTGCTCTGCTCTCCAAACTCTCCTCCTTTGGTATCCATGGAAATCTCCACGCATGGCTGGCGGACTTCCTCTCTGGTCGTAGTCAACGTGTGGCCCTGAATGGGTTTCTCTCATCTCCTCTTCCTGTTCAGGCTGGAGTTCCCCAAGGTAGTGTTCTGGGCCCTGTGCTTTTTCTGGTCTTCATCAATGATCTCTCTGACTCTCTTGAAAATCCTCTCTATCTCTTTGCTGACGACTCTACTCTCTGTCGCTCCATTCCTCATCCCTCAGATCGGCAGTCTGCAGCCTCCTCACTCTCTGCAGACCTGGACAAAATCACAGACTGGTCAAACAAGTGGAACATGTCTTTCAATCCTGACAAATCTCACACTCTTACAATGTCTCTCCGAAAGGACCGACTGGACAACCCTCCCATCTACTTTCTCAACAATCCTCTCCAAGAAGTTCTGTCGCTCAAGCTTTTGGGTCTCACTATCTGCCATGATCTTTCTTGGGAAAACCACATTTCCAAGCTGGCCTCCAAAGCCAGTCGCCGACTGGGCATCCTCCGTCGTGCGAAGTCCTTCCTTGGCACACCTGAGCTCCTCACCACATACAAGGCTTTCATCCGCAGCTCAATGGAATACTGTTCCCCCCTCTGGGCTGGTGCTCCTGCCTCACACCTTGCTTGGCTTCACGCTGTTGAGGACAAAGCTTTCAGAATCATTGGAATCTCCTGCAATGTAGTCAACGCCGAGGGCCTTTCACTCACTCACCGCAGGCAGGTTGGTGGTCTTTCTGTCTTCTACCGACTCCTCTCCGGCCTTGCTCCCCCAGCTCTCTCTGTGCTCTGTCCCCCCAATATTCCTTCAGGTCGCACAAGATCTGCCTGCAACCCTCTTATGGTTAAACTGCCAAAGTCTAGGCTCTCTGCTCACCTTCACTCTTTCATTCCCCTTTTCTCCCGCCTCTGGAACAAACTCCCCCACTCCCTTCAATCCCACTCCTCCCTCCAGGTCTTTAAAACAGCTGTTCACCACCATCTCTTATCGTCCCCCATCGAAAACCTTGATCTTTTCTACCCCCGGTAATTCACCCCAGAGTCCTTGCAGTGTTCATATGTTTTAATCCTCTCCCACCTCCCCCCAAGTCCTCCCGATGTCCCTGCTCTCAAATGTTGTGTTTGTGTCCTTCCCCCTCTTCCCCCTCTCTTTTGTGTCCTTCCCCCTCTCTCCCCATCTTGTCTGCCGCTCCCCTTGTTTTTTGTGTTTTGTGTGTCGGTTTGTCTTTTTGTGTGATTAATGTTAGCTCTTTCACGAGCCTCGATCTTGTATACAAAAAACAAACAAAAAAAAAAACAAAAAAATTAAAAATAATAAAAATAAAAATAAAAAGTACACCGCCACCATGCCAAATAATTAAATATGCTACAGCCCGGCAATACCGCAGTGCAGCTCATAGAGGCTGCATTGGGAGGGAGAGGTGTACACTAATTGATTAATTGTATAATTAAAATCAATAAAAGATTATCACAAAATATTTTCTTAATCAATTGGCTAATAGTATAACTAAACCACACGTGCTTCATCCGAAGATGTATCTTTTAGAAATTTAATTAAATAAGTCATTAATAAAAAATTAAATAATTAATTGATTCACCAATAAATAATTAATCGATTAAATGATTAATCAATAAATCAAAAATATCCTTGATAGCCACATCACTTGGTCACTGTCATGTCCAAATATTAGCTTCCCAGCTCAAAAGGTGCCTGAGATATTGGCCAAATGAGAAAGAAAATAAATAAATGATTAATAATGAAAATAAATAAATAATAATCATTAAAAAATTAAATTATTAATCAATTCGGTCACAGAACACATAAACCACCACCTTTTCATCAGAATCTGTAACTGAAAAATGTTTTTTTTTTTTAGTAATTAATCAAATAATTAACTAATTACTCGATTAATTGATTAATCAATAAATCAAAAATATCCTTCATAGCCACATCACTTGGTCACTCATGTCCAAATATTAGCTTCCGAGCACAAAAGGTGCCTGAGATATTGGCCAAATGAGAAAGAAAATAAATAATGATTAATAAATGAAAAGAAATAAATAATAATCATTAAAAAATTAAATTATTAATCAATTCGGTCATAGAACACATAATAGTGGGGCAACTTAGCATAACAATTGTGCATTTTGTGAGGAAAGCACCAAATTTGGCACACTACTAGACTATCCTATTATGAACAGATTTGGATATTGGGCCATCTCAAATTCAGCCCCTGATGGCTGTGGCCGCCATTTTCCAAAATGACACCTTCAGCTTGTTCCAACGAATTGCATCATCAATTGGCTTGGTCCTTTCCACCAGGCATTTTCTGGTGAAAGCCTGGAACTGCTCTTGGCCAATCTTCTTCACATTCCTGACAGTCTCAACTGCAGCAGGACCTGCAATTTCCTTTGTGTCAAGGACAACCAGATCCATGCTCTCTTCCTCAAAGGGGTTGCCAAGCTCTTCTATGACGCTGACAAGGGCGCGGACATCCTTGGCGAAAGGGGTCTGCACACTTGGTGTCTGGTCGTGATGACGTGTGTCCTCTCGCCTCCCCCAGTGTTGATGGCCATCTTGGAACTCTTCTATGGCCCTGGCAACTTCTGGTCCGGCAATCATCCAACGCCGCAGGGCACTTGGGTTGTCAGTGAGGCCGACTGCTCCACCATCTCCTTTGATGCAGGCGTTATTCTGTTAATGCGCCTGGTCGATTGGGATCGAAGAGAACACCTTCTTCGTCTTCTGTACAGTGAAGTTGCCAGCCCTGAATTCTCTGGCTACATCTGGGTGCTTCATTGGGAGTGCAACCATGTCCCTCAGGTGAACAGGGACCCACCTGGCATAGTGTGTGTGGTCTAAGGCATGGAACCATGGGACCAGTTCCGTCAGGGCATCAAGGTACATCGTGAATGAAGCCTGCCACAGAGAACGCACGTAGACCAGTACCAACATCTCTAGTTCCAGCACAGTTGCCCAGTACTGAAAGTTGGGAATGTCTTCTCCTCTCTGGTGACACCAGTCTTCGAACTCAGGCAGGTCTTCTGCATCATCAGCACATGTCATACAGTGGCGTTCATACGCACGGTGTTGCAGGATGTGCAGTGCCGCTGCAGTGATTTGATGAGCTCTTCTTGTGCGGGTGACGTGGGCAGCTCGCAGGAAGGAGTCGGCCGTCCCTGGCGTTGCAATCTCAGCTTGCAAATCTGCAAATCTTGCAAAAATCAAATCTCTGAATCTGAGATGGCCCAATATCCAGATCTTTTCATAATATGATAGTCTACAAGTGTGCCAAATTTGGTGCTTTCCTCACAAAATGCACAATTGTTATGCTATATTTAGCTTAGCTGCCGGACTATAAACCACCACCATTTCATCAGAATCTGTAACATAAAAAAAAAAAAAAAGTCATTAATCGAATAATTAAATAATTAATCGATTAATTGATTAATTGATTAATTAATAAATCAAAAATAGCCTTTGCAGCCAAATCACCTGGTCATTGGCATGTCCAAATATCAGCTTCCTCACTCAAAAGGTGCCTGAGTTAATGGTCAGAAGAGAAAGGAAATTTGATGAATTAAATAAGTACTTAATTAATCGCTAATAATTAAATAACTCCTCAATTAATTGATTAATCAAAAAACAAAAAATATCGTTTTTGACAAAGGACTTGCTCACTATTGTGCCGAAATTTCAGCTTCCGAGCTCAAAGGATGGCTGAGATATCGCCCGGACAAACAAACAAGAAAACAAGAAAACGTCATGCGTAGCACGATACTTGCAAAATACGCCCTCCCCCAAAAGTTTACCATTGATACAGCAAATTGGCCATTTCATGAAGATTTAAATTTACAATCTTGATCAAAGCTCGGGTCAACAGGATGAAAAGTGACTTTTAGAAATTTGGCCCATGTTGACCTTTTGGCCTATGTTGACCTCAAGAACACTTGGTGGTTGAAATCAGTGACCAGATATGCAAGTGGTCTTCAAATTTCAAGTCAATTGGATGAAAATTGAGGATTTTAGAAATTTGGCCTATGTTGACCATTTGGCCTATGTTGACCTCAAAAATACTTGGTGGTTGAATTCAGTGAACAGATATGCAAGTGGTCTTCAAATTTCAAGTCAATTGGATGAAAATTGAGGATTTTAGAAATTTGGCCTATGTTGACCTTTTGGCCTAAGTTGACTTCAAGAATACTTGGTGGTTGAATTCAGTGACCAGATATGCAAGTCCTCTTCAAATTTCAAGTCAATTGGATGAAAATTGAGGATTTTAGAAATTTGGCCTATGTTGACCTTTTGGCCTATGTTCACCTAAAATATAATTTGTGGTTGAATTCAGTGACGAGATATGCAAGTCCTTTTCAAATTTCAAGTCAATTGGATGAAATTTGAGGATTTTAGAAATTTGGCCTATGTTGACCATTTGGCCTATGTTGACCTCAAGAATACTTGGTGGTTGAATTCAGTGACCAGATGTGCAAGTCCTCTCCAAATTTCAAGTCAATTGGATGAAAATTGAGGATTTTAGAAATTTGGCCTATGTTGACCATTTGGCCTATGCTGACCTCAAAAATTATTGGTGGTTGAATTCAATGACCAGATATGCAAGTGGTCTTCAAATTTCAAGTCAATCGGATGAAAATTGAGGATTTTAGAAATTTAGCAAAGTTGGTGACCTTTGGCCTATGTTGACCTTTTGACCTATTGACCCCAAAAACAATAGGCTTCTGGCATTTGACCAACTCTACCACTTGGTGAAGTTTGGTGAAGATCGGTTGGAAATTGTGACCTGTAGGCCGGTGACAAACTAACAAACAGAGTCACAAACACAACCGACCAATTTACTTGAAAAATCTTCGATTTTGCAAGTAACAAGAAAACAAACAACGAGAGTGAAAACTGAGTACTCCCTTTCAGCGTGCGTCACTGCCGAGCCCCCTTCGGTGCCCGGCAATGACGATTTGCAATGCCTGGAGATGGCATAGGAAAGGTGCGGTGTACAATAATTTTCCTCTGATTTTTCACGACGTTAAGTTTTATGGATAGATTGTGGTTGGGGACACATTCTCCTAATTTACATTTTATACCAAAATGTTGAAGACCAAGGTCATGTGGTGGTCCAAACAAAATAAGCATTATTAGATTTAGGCCAAAGGTAAGGCTGGAGGAGGCTTACCCTTGGCAATCGCTTTGTAATTGAGTTTTATTGACATATAGTTACCTCTGCCACCCCTGTCTGTCCGTTTGTTTGTGAACAAGATATCTCAAAAAATTGTGGACGGATTCAGACGAAATTTGGCAGAGAGGTAGTGGATGTGACAAGGACTAAATGATTAGATTTTGTTGAAGATCCGGATTTGTATTCGGCTACAAGAATTTTTAAAGTGATTCTTCACCATTGGGAGATAGGACGAAAAACGATATCTATATAATAATAGCGTAAGGACTCGACTTTGTTATCCCTTTTACGCCGCACCCAGTGACCCGATGCCCATGGCACTAATCTATATAATAATAGCATAAGGACTCGACTTTGTTATCCCTTTTACGCCGCACCCAGTGACCCGATGCCCACGGCACTAATGGATTTACGATCTACGAACCGCGCTCTTTGTTTATCACGTACAGCCATATTCGAAAAATCTGAATTAGCTGACGTTGGGGCCCAAAAGCATCCGATTAACTGCCGATACGACTCCATCTTATTGGCGTCTGCTGGGTGAAGGCGAAGCAAGCCGTCCGCTGATTGGACAGTCGAAGGCGACAGCAAGCCGTCCACTGAGTGGACAATCCTGAGCATGCATTTGTGCCGGTGTCATCGATCGCGGTGTACGCTAACCTCATCAGGTGGGTTTACCATAATTTCTTCCATATACTGTGATTACAACGAAGTGAAACCGATCAGCAGCCCATCAGTATCATATAAAGCAATAAATAACAAGGCTTCAGCTTCTGAAAGCTTAAAACAAAGTGTACTTCGCCGAGTGACGAAAAGTAGGCGTAGGCCTAGGCCCTACCTATCCAGTTGTTGTGTTTCCGTTGTGGCCATGATCTCAACAAATGGCGTAGGCCATGTGGTGTAGGGTAGGTCATGATCAGCCCCCCCACCCCCCTTTCGTTTCACCAACTCCTGCATCTGCCACCGTTCATGATTATCAAAGTAGGCTTTACAAGCTTTACCCTGTCGTTGTTCATATACGCACTCTTCATTCTCATCTTTCTTCCTAACTCTTACTCGGACAAGCAAATCCCCTATGCCATCCATAATGGTACACTCTATCCATACACCACATCCTCCCTTCTGTGGATGTTCCACGGGTTTCGGCTAGTATAGCAGGATATCTCAAAAAGTTATGGATGGATTTGGACGAAACTTCTTGGACAAGATGTGTGTGTGACAAAGAAGAATCTATTCAATTTTGGTGAAGATCCCGATCCGGCTGCTATAATTTTTTAAGTGATTCTTCACCATTGGGAGATAGGGCCAAAAACGATATGTCGCAGGATATCTCAAAAAGTTATGGATGGATTTGGACGAAACTTCTTGGACAGGTTGTGTGTGTGACAAAGAAGAATCTATTCAATTTGGTGAAGATCCGGATCCAGCTAGTACAATTTTTTTAAGTGATTCTTCACCATTGAGTGATATAGGCAAACCAGGCGGAGGTACACTCGGAACCCGTTAATAGCCGGCGAAGCCGGTGCTGTCAATAAATGCGTACGTATTATGTCGAAAACCAGATTATGCCTTGGCTTGAGAATTCCGAAGCTCAATGGAGGCCGCCATCTTGCGGATGCGGAAGTATGCATAACAAATTGAAAAACGTTCAATAGGAGTTTCTTTCACCCGTCTTTGTTTGATTCACAATCTTATGCACCTACAATTTATTATTAAAATACTGTTGCGAATATGGAATTTGACCTCCATATCCGCTTGTAAATATTCCCCTATCTTCTCCGATACTCCCCAACTCTCCCCTTACCCCATTCCCTAGTCCCATTGTCTGTAAACAACACCCATTAGAGCCGATCTTCCCCTTCATTCCCCCATTAAATGTCGTGCCCAGGTCCCCCGCACCACACGTAGACAATTATAGGACATCTTGCTAGTTATTCTTAATCTATGTCAGTTAAGGACTTGTTTCCATTAATTATGACTCTTCGTTGCACCAGAATGTGATGATATGGCACCAGTAGGAGTTTAGGACCTTCCCATACCTCCCCGCATCTCTTCCCATCATCTCAAGCTCCAACAACAACCACAACAACAGCGGCTTTGCGTCCTCACTCCGGCTCGGTTGGCCGCCATTGAACATGTGCTCGACGGGGTTACCCAGAAGGGGGCTCCCTGTCGGCCCCTCGTCAAGGGCGGAGCCGGTAACCCCCGCACCCAATGAGAAGCCATGGGCCGATGCCATATGGGGCGGAGCTAACGAGCGAGGGCGTGACTCCCCGCCGGATATACGCGGCCCCGCGCCGGACGTGACGAGAGATGCGCCCCGAGCTTGGAAGGAAAAGACGCCACCCTCCCGAGCGCTGAGCGACCTCCCCAGCTTGAGACCAAAGTCGCGACCCACAAGCGCTGTGATACCTTCACGCATCTCTGGACACCACCGTACGTGATCCTGCCCTGAGCACAGGTGCACCTGGAGCGATCGCTACCCGCTTTCCTGGCCATCAAACCCCGTGTGAGTGAGCCTTGTCCCGCGTTTACCTGTCGTCTGTCCGGGGATAATATAAGTGTGTTTAAGTGCCCACCTTCCTATGTTTCCCTCTTGTCCCTGTAATCTAAACCTTCCGCAATTGTAATAACAACCTTTGAGAACCGTATCCCTGGTGTCGTATTGTGTGATTGTAATCCAGCCGGGTGTCTTCTTTTTCTTATTGAGCCAGCATAGCGCGATTAGTCAACCCCGGGTGCAATCGGGGTAACTTGTACGGATACGGCGGCCACCACCGCTCGGTCAATATAACATCTAAAAGCCGCGTCTGTAACAATTGGTAGTCAGGAGATGGGATTCGGACCTGGGACTAAATTTGTTAGGCCCAAATTTTGGAACACCAATTGTGTTATTACCGTAACAATTGGTGTCGGGAGTGAGATTCGAGGCCCGACCAAATTTTGAAAAAAAAAAAACGAATAGAGGAAAAAAAAAAATTTGGTCAAAATTTGGAGCGGCCGAAATTTGTTTTGTTTTACGAAACTCGAATTTTGCAAGTCGCGCTATGGCGGATCAAGACGGCTGGGGTCCGGTAAAGGAGAGTGAGGTAGGGTCGATCCAGGACCAAATTGAGGGACAAGAGGAGAGCGAAGCAGTGAGGGCGGCAGGTTCGCAAAATAGCGCCGTCACGCACGAAGTAGCGGGCGCGCAAAAAGGCGCCTCGCACGAGCGTGCGGTAGCCGAGCCGGCTGTATCAGCGGGCTTTAACATGCAGCCGATTGACATGCAGGCCCTCATTGCGCAGTTACAGGCAGCTGTACAGATGAGTATGGGGAGCCAAATTGAGCGATTGGGTGAGCGGTTGGGGAACCGGATGGATGCTCAGGGTGAGCGATTGGAGGGCCAAATGGGGGTAATGAGGGACGAAGCGAGGGGTACCGGTGAGAAGTTAGACAATAATTTTGAGGAGTTAGACAAGAAAATTGGGAAGTTAGACAATAATTTTGAGGAGTTAGACAAGAAAATTGGGAAGTTAGACAATAATTTTGAGGGGTTAGACAACGGGATAAAAGAAGTGAAAAATGGGTTAGAGGGGTTAGAAAACAGTATGGAAGGCAAATTGAGGGACATGAGGGACCAAGCGGAAAGGGAAGTTAAACAAATGGAGCAGCAGATAGAGGGGGTCAGAATGGGGGTAGAAACCAAACTGGATGCTCACAGGGAGGAAATGGAGCAGATGAGGGTGGCATCTGGGCAGGAGATGCAAGTGATGGGAGAGGAGATCAGAAGAGGAGTGAGTGAGGAGGTCGGAGGAGTGCGCGAGGAGGTGAGGCACTGTAAGGAGCGCATGGAGAAAGAGGTGAGAAAGGGGACTGTAAAATTGCAAGGTGGTATAGAGGAGTTGACGCTGGGAGTAGAACAACTGACAGTGGGACAAAAGGAGTTGGGGGACCAGGTAAAGAAGAACACAGCGGTAATAGAGGGTTTAAAATCGACACAGAAAGAGATGAAAAAGGACGTAGGGGTAATTAAA
Source organism: Myxine glutinosa (assembly GCF_964187855.1). Lineage (NCBI taxonomy): Eukaryota > Metazoa > Chordata > Myxini > Myxiniformes > Myxinidae > Myxine > Myxine glutinosa. The sequence goes on from NC_136266.1 coordinate 19,465,309, forward strand.
AAAGAGTGCCAGACGGTACATGAGGACCTGACGAGGAAAATGGACAAGGTGGTAGAGGTAATGGAGGTTAAAGAGCGGGAGGTGCGGGAGCACATAGAAAAAAATAAAGTGGAGTTAGAGGAAGAACTTAAAGGGGCGCACGAAGAGATGAAGGAGATGAAGCAAAAATTAGAAGAAGTGGGAGAAGAGGTGAGTGAAATTAAGAAGGGACGGACAGAAACTAAGAGAGAAATCCAGGAGGAGGTGATGGAATGTGTACAAGGTCTGTGTTCAAATCATGATGCGGTGCTCACTAACCAAATAAAAAGTTTGCAGGTGGCAGAGAAGGTGCGACGAGGTACGGAGGTGAGTGGCAATGTACATGATGTGAGGGGAGATTCAGTCGGCTTGGGGATTGGTTTGGATCCGGGTGTTCGTGAAAGGCCGTTGGTGAGGTGTGTGACAGGACAGGTGTGCGAAAAAAGGGGTGTGCGAGAATGTCCGACCATGGGGTGTGTGAGGAAAAAGTGCACGCCGAGGAGTGAGTGTGCCGTCAGGAGTGAGCCGGTCGAAGCGCGTGTGCGAGGGGGTACATGGAAGCGCGGTGTGGTGAGTGTTACGGAGGAAGTAACGAGAGAGTGTACACCTGTGGTGAGTGTTACGGAGGAAGTAACGAGAGAGTGTACACCTGTGGTGAGTGTTACGGAGGAAGTAACGAGAGAGTGTACACCTGTGGTGAGTGTTACAGAGGATGTAACGAGAAAGTGTACGTCTGTGGTGAGTGTTACAGAGGGTGTAACGGGAGAGTGTGCGCGAGAAAGGTGTGTAACGGACGGGTGCATGAGGAAAGAGTGTGCCGTCGAAAGTAAGGGTGAGTGCGCTGTCAAGAGTGGTGGTGAGAGTAGTGAGTGACAAGGAGAGTGAGCTGGTTGTGACAGGTGAGCGAGGATGTACACCTGGGATGGAAGGATGCACACCTGGAATGGTAGAGCGTGTGTGGGAAGGCACATTTGAGTTGGTAGTGAGGCACGTGGTTGGGTGTGCGAATGAGGGCACACCTGTGATTGTCACAGAGGAAGTGACCGAGGAGGGGGCGCGAAGAGGTGTATTGGTGAGGTGTGCGAGCAACGAATGTGTGCCAAAGTGTTCGGTGGTCAGGTGTGTGACCAAGTCGGTGAGCGGAGTGAGTGTACCGAGGTGTGAAAGAAAAGGTACGAGGAGAATGGGAACGGCTGCATGTATGAGCAAGAAAGAGGTAGCGTATGCATGTAAGCCTGCAGGTGAAGCGTCGACGGTAACCGGGTTAAAGGTTAGGTCGACTTTTAGCCGGATCGGGCCCTCGGTGCGTGCCGGGCTTCGCGTGCCGCGAGAACCAGCGGAGATCCGAGCCACGGCGGGTTCGAAAGGACCGCCGTGCGCGATCCACGCTGGGCCTCGCGTGGAGCGGCCGCGTCCGGGCTCCACAAGGCGGAGCGGGCAGCTCGATAGGAAGGGTCGTCATGGCGACCACTTTCTATTGAGACGTGCCGGCAGGTCGAGATCGGGACATTGGATGGCTCCACGCCGAAGTGGTGCATGGGATCTCGGCCCGGGTAAGCCTCCGTCCCTGCCCCGAATGCGGGACGTATCCAGCCGCTGGCAAAAAAAAACGACCCGCGTTCATTGCTCGGCTGTACGAAGCCGGGCTGTAGATGTGAATTGGCGCACCGAGAGGATGTAATAAGTAGACGGGTGATGTGAATTGGCGCACCGAGAGGATGTAATAAGTAGACGGGTGATGGTGATAGTGATAGTAGTGATTTGAAACGAAATTTAGAAAAGTGAATAGAATTGGCAGTAAATGGAAAATTTTTGAATTGTTGGATTTGGACGAGCGAAATTGGTAGTGAGAGACCCCCGATGTGGTGGGATGGCAAATCCACCATCCCTCACAGGTGGGGGCAAAGGAGCACTAGATTATGGGGTGTATGGCAGTGAAAACTAGCCCGGGTGGGTTAGGATATGGTGTGTAGGGATCTAGCGAAGATTGACATTAGGTAACGTTAAGTTTAGTTAGTGACTGATACCTGTAGTGGGGACGCAGGTAGATTAGTATGGATGATAATGACGAGGGAGCGCAATAGTTAAAGGGACGACTGGGAAGCGCAAGTTTCAGAAGGGAGTAGTTAGCTGAGATGATGCCGTGTTTGTGAGAATTGAACAGGTGTGATTGCACAGGTGTGCAACTGGACAGGTGTGTGGAGCAGTGTATGAGTAGTGAGTGTGTGGATCAGCGCGAATGCGCTTGGGGAGAGAAGGGTGCAGGTGGCACCAGGTGTGAGAGCACAGGTGTGCAGGTACAGGTGTGTGGAGAGAGTTGGAGTGAGTGGTACGGAGTGGTGTGCATGGTGCGAAGGTGTGGATGGGGGAAGAGTGGACCCCTTTCACGAGCACCCGGGGCGGGTAGTGTAAGTGTTAGGTAGAGGGTGCAGGTAAATTGTGGTTGGATATTGGCATTTGTGGTGCGGTTGCAGAATGGTGTTGTGAATGGGTGCATTAGTGTTGTGGAAATGGCTGGGCGTGTAGCCTGTTAGTGTGTGTAGTTGGTTGGGCACTCCACCACTGTGAGGATGTCGGCCAGGTGAGGCCGCAGGTGGGCTCTGGGAGCCGGTAGTTGTGAGTGGGTGCCTGAGGATCCCGGGTGTGGATCGGGCAGCCCAGTGCCAGAGAGGGCACGGAGTGGGGAGAGAGCCAGAGGGCCTTCCCCAGGTAGTTAGGTTAGGGTGAGGAGCAGGTAAGCTCGGAGGCAACTGCAGTGGTGGAGGTGTGCAGGTGGGTAGACCCACTGGGAGAGGTACACGCCGCAGCCCAGAAATTGTGCGAGGGCACCGGGAGATGAATCGGGGGAGTGAGACCCCAAATTGAAGAGCACCACAGTTTGGCCAATGGGAATTGGTTTTTAGAACCCATAGCGTAAGAGGGCCAATGGTTTGGCCGGAGAAAGACCCCGGGTAGTGTAAAGTTGTTAAAGTCATTTAGGAAATAGTTAGGATTGATGAACCTGTCGCACCATACGCAGCCACTTACCTGTGGTGATGATGAGGACTCCACACCTGTGTTTTCTTTGTTTTGTGCAGGAAATGAGAATTGCTGTGGATTTGTGAGACGCATCACGACGTGGATGAGACATTGGGGTGATTCCATCTCTCCCTCCCTAGGAGGGACTGATGATGAATTGGTGATGGCAAATTTTGATGTTGAGTTGGAGATGGCAAATTTTGATGAGAGTTGAAAATGGCAAATTTGATTGGTTAGGAGGGAGAGAAGACGAATTTGGTATATGGGAGGAACGGGGAAGACAGTAGGGATGTTTGTTGATTTGTAAAGTAGATGTTTATGGGTAGTGTTGTGTTGTGTGGATACAGTAAGGGGTAAGGGAGGGGCCATGTAGGTTACCTGGTGGGGGGGGGGCGTACGATAGGAACGTACCTGTCTCACCTGGTTCCCATGTGCCCCCAGTGTGCATCACCTTACATTGCGTGCACTTTTGCGCCCTTACCACCTTACTCACTTGTCTGCTTCTTTTGTCTCCCACCTCCGAGGATCTGGCTTTGGGGTAGAGAGAGAGGAGAGAGAGGTGCTGGCTGCGCAGTTGTGGGCCTGCACTTTCGCTGTTCGCTGCCTGGATCGGTACACCATATGGACCGCAATGTTTGTGGCCACCCACAATGGACCGCAGTTCGTTTGCGGCCAAGCACCACCCAGGGATGGACCTATGGATCAACGTGGCACCTATGCCATACAGGTGAACCACTAATAGTTAACACCACCAAGTGCACCACAAGAAGAGCAAGAGACACCTGCAGGGTTAGGGGTTGTCGAATTTATTTTTATTTCATTGAACAATGGTGACTGCACCGATTGGTGGTGGGGTGGTGCTGTTGATGCTCGGAAAGGGTGCTCTGCACGTTATTAAAGGCCGTCGGCCACAGAGCACTCGTGGGTTGGTGTATCGATGTTGGCAAGCGCGCTCTCTCTATGCATAACATCTGCATGTGTTCCTCCAAAGACAGGTCCTGGATCGTAGTGTAAATATCAGCGTAGTCTTGTAAATAATGCTCCCTACCGGCTGTATGTTTAGTTTGAGGATTCTTTCCGGATTCGGTTATCCTGTGGGTGTGTTTCTGAGAGGAGAAGGGTGCAACGTCGCAGGGGGACATATTTACTCATTTGTGAATATCTATAAAACTGTCGCACTCAGGGTAGAGTTAATAGTAGAGGGAACTACATTGCGTGCCACACTAAAGTAGGTAAAATTTATCGGGTCGGGACGCCCCGAGGGTAGAGAAGGGTGCAATGTTGCGAATATGGAATTTGACCTCCATATCCGCTTGTAAATATTCCCCTATCTTCTCCGATACTCCCCAACTCTCCCCTTACCCCATTCCCTAGTCCCATTGTCTGTAAACAACACCCATTAGAGCCGATCTTCCCCTTCATTCCCCCATTAAATGTCGTGCCCAGGTCCCCCGCACCACACGTAGACAATTATAGGACATCTTGCTAGTTATTCTTAATCTATGTCAGTTAAGGACTTGTTTCCATTAATTATGACTCTTCGTTGCACCAGAATGTGATGATATGGCACCAGTAGGAGTTTAGGACCTTCCCATACCTCCCCGCATCTCTTCCCATCATCTCAAGCTCCAACAACAACCACAACAACAGCGGCTTTGCGTCCTCACTCCGGCTCGGTTGGCCGCCATTGAACATGTGCTCGACGGGGTTACCCAGAAGGGGGCTCCCTGTCGGCCCCTCGTCAAGGGCGGAGCCGGTAACCCCCGCACCCAATGAGAAGCCATGGGCCGATGCCATATGGGGCGGAGCTAACGAGCGAGGGCGTGACTCCCCGCCGGATATACGCGGCCCCGCGCCGGACGTGACGAGAGATGCGCCCCGAGCTTGGAAGGAAAAGACGCCACCCTCCCGAGCGCTGAGCGACCTCCCCAGCTTGAGACCAAAGTCGCGACCCACAAGCGCTGTGATACCTTCACGCATCTCTGGACACCACCGTACGTGATCCTGCCCTGAGCACAGGTGCACCTGGAGCGATCGCTACCCGCTTTCCTGGCCATCAAACCCCGTGTGAGTGAGCCTTGTCCCGCGTTTACCTGTCGTCTGTCCGGGGATAATATAAGTGTGTTTAAGTGCCCACCTTCCTATGTTTCCCTCTTGTCCCTGTAATCTAAACCTTCCGCAATTGTAATAACAACCTTTGAGAACCGTATCCCTGGTGTCGTATTGTGTGATTGTAATCCAGCCGGGTGTCTTCTTTTTCTTATTGAGCCAGCATAGCGCGATTAGTCAACCCCGGGTGCAATCGGGGTAACTTGTACGGATACGGCGGCCATCCCGCTCGGCCCACCATACCATCAAAGTCGTATCTGTAACAATACTTTATGACCAACCTCGGCCCGCACGGGCCTGGTTATCTTCAACAAAAAGCGTCACCAAACACCGGAACCAATGAGATTCGAGCATTTGAAAAAATATTTCTAAAACCAAATCACGCAATGGAGGCCGTCATCGACCGGATGCGGACGTTTGCATAAAACAATTGCGAAAAAGTTCAATAGGAGTTTGTTTCACCCGTCTTTCTTTGATTCACAATCTAATGCACCTCTAATTTGTAATTAAAATACGTCAAGACCAACCTCGTTATCTTCAACGAAAATCGTCACCAAACACAGGAACCAATGAGATTCGAGCATTTGAAAAATATTTTAAAAAAGCTTATTACGCATTTCGGAGGGTGAAAACGGTGTCAAATATTCTAAAATTGATGAAGAATTATTTTTTAGAAATCTCGCGGCCGTAGGGGATAGTTTTTCACGGCCAGAAATACTGTACAAGCGGTTTACATAAAGAAAGAAAGCTCGGTTTGATTAACGACAGTCACACATTGACATTGCCGTTGAAACGGCGCCATCGTCTGATCTGTCGGCACTGATCTTACTGCAAGCTAACTTCTTCTGGTGGAGGAAGCTGCCGTGCCCGGAGAGAACCAGCCCTGACAGCGACTGAAGTTAGAAGACTACACACATACTGTGAAAACGTATGTTAAGCCCAGTTAAAATTTCTTCAAATAGGCCTTAAGCTAGCACATCGTATAGTTACTTCCTTAAGCTTCTTGTGACATTTATTGTATGTAGGTATTGGGGAGGACTGTCTGCTCTTCTCTTTTACCAAGTCTTAGCAGGTACGGTACCTACACCGACCTACTATCAACTACCTAACCTACTGATGCCATCGTGATGGGTAAAATAGTGGCAAGAGGCTTTGGCTTCGCCGGCTCATTGCGGCCTTGCAGTCGGGTACTAGTAGCCGGCGCAGCCGGTGTTGTGAATGAACGCGTATGTATTATGTTGAAAAGCCAGATTTTGCTGAATTAGTCAGGTTCACTATGTTTTTTCGTTCAAAATCATGGTAGATTAGCAAACCTATACATTTTTGGAAACGTTATTACATGGAAAATCTGAAAATCAATGTTTACATTTGCCAATTCCGACCAATTCGATTCGACCAATCGACCAATTCCATTCGACCAATTCGACCATTCGACCAATCGCTTCGATCGACCATTCGACCAATTCGATCGATTCGATTCGATTCATCGAATTCGATTCGATCGACCATTCGACCAATTCGATTTGCCAATCAATTTGACCGACCTTTGCTTGTGTGGAACGGACTGTGAAAACGATGCGGACTATATTGTCGGATACGACACACAGGACAGTGATGACGAACTCTAAATGGCATATTCTGTAAAGGTGGGCGCGATTCGGAAAATTTTAAGTCCGCTTACCGCTTATCCGCTCCGCCAGCCCGTGTAGTCCGATTCGCTTATCCGCTTCAGCGGCCGAAAATCTTAGTCCGCTTACTGCTTATCCGCTTCGATTCGATTTTTTTAAAGCGCTTCAACGTTTTTAAAGTGATTTTTGACGTTTCTAAAGGGAATTTAATGCTTTTTAAGCCTAAATAGCCATTTCTAACTACTACAAAGACAAACAAAGCTTTTAAGATCAAAAATATACATTTTTATTGAAATAAAATTTATTCAAAATGTTGTTGTTGTTGTTGACCGCCGGGTTGTGGATGTCGCTGTGCTGGGACTGCTGGTTTGCGTCGCTCGTGTGCCTGTCCCTGGCACTGCCGCTGGGCTGGAGAGTCAGAAATCTCTCCATCTTGACGTTATTGCCGCTCTAGCGTCCAATAAAATATTCAGTTTTCACTTATTATTCACTTAAATAAATATTCACAATTCTAGAGTAACGGCTCAGGCTAACAGCTGATTTGGCGAATCGCGATGCGCTTTAATTTTTCGGTAGTCCGCTTACGCTTATCCGCTTCGGTTTCCGGGGGTTGTTCCGATTCGCTTATCCGCTTCGAAAACGTTAGTCCGCTGCAGCGGATAAGCGGATAAGCGGACTTTCGAAGCGGACCGCCCACCTTTGATATTCTGTAATCGTGTATGTTTGATGCCATTGACTGCCTGTGTATATTTTGTCATTGACTGCTTTTGTAGATGTGAAGTTATACTGACTGCATGTGTATATATGATTTTGCTGACTGCCTGTGTATGTTTGGTGATATGAATTATTGTGACACATTTTGATGTTATTAACTGCCTGTACAAAATGATAACATATATTTGATTATGCAACTTATCGCGAATATAAAGACAGTATTTTGCAATTCAAAACCTTTGATTCATGTCTTACCATTCCCCATAGCACTAATTTGATACTTTCATTGGATTCCTTGTCCCTGAAAATATAGGTTTAGTATATTTTAAAAAGTTTTTAGGGTAATTAGAGGCAGAAATAGAACAAAATATGTATTTTACAGTGGCCATTTTGAAAATCCAAAATGGCCGCCATACAGGTATCTCTCCAAATGTAAACATTGATTTTTAGTTTACTTATGCTATAACCTTTCCAAAAATGTATAGGTTTGCTAATCTACCATGATTTTGAACGAAATATAATTTATTGACATAGTGAACCTGACTAAATCCTTTGAGAATTTCGAAGCTATGACGCACCAAATCGCTCCGTGGAGGCCGCCATCTTGCGGATGCAGAAGTATGCATAAAAAATTGCGAAAAAGTTCAATAGGAGTTTGTTTCACCCGTCTTTTTATGATTCACAATCTTATGCACCTCTAATTTGTAATTACAATACTTTAACACCAACCTCGTTCCCTGGGCCCACACGGGCCCTGGTTATCTTCAACGAAAATCGTCACCAAACACCGGAACCAATGAGATTCGAGCATTTGAAAAACTATTTCAAAAAAGCTTATTACCTTTTGGACGCTGAAAACGGCGTCAAATATTCTAAAATCGACGAAGAATTATTTTTTAGAAATCTCGCGGCCTTAGGGGATAGTTTTTCACGGCCGGAAATATCCGAAGTTGAGATGGAATTCACCGAATTAATCAAGAAGGAAGTTTTATAAATTTTAATCTCATCTCATCCAGAATGCAAATGTTGTCATTTTGAACCAGGTACGGCACCTACTACATCTACCTACTACCAACTACCTAACCTCCTGATGCCATAGTGATGGGTAAAATAGTGGCAAGAGGCTTTGGCTTCGCCGGCTCATTGCGGCTTTGCAGTCGGGTACTAGTATGTGATCCACGGGAGCCAGGAAAATCGACCGTGTGCTCAATGAGACCATGAATTACCTTTCTTCCAGCGCGAGCGTGGTGGCCGCCATCTTGGACTGTGTCGGGTGACGAGTGAAACTCGGTCAATTTTTAAAAAGATACTTTTTCGTAATAAAACAACACATATGTAATAATACTTATACAATTTTTATTATACAAAACAATATACAAAAAACATAGAAATCAAGAAATATTGTTCAAAATACAAAAGCCATTTGCATGGGTTAGTGGGGAAAACGCCTTGCTTTGCTGCAGACGCGGATACGAAACGAAACGTCGATGGAGTCATCACTGGTGGGTGGTGGTGTTTATACAATGTTTATGCATACAGTATGCTCTCCACCGAGTGCCGTTATAGTTTAAATTGATTTTCTCAGGATGCACACGATGCGTAGAGTACTTACTGGACACAGTGAGATTTCAGCTGCACGTTGGATAACACGACGATAAAAGAATGGAGAAACCAGCCTCATTGCCAGCAACTACACCAATACACCATCTCTCCTCAGGTTCGATGTCGAAGGGTACAGTCTAATCTCTTACACATACAAAGGTTCAACACCCTAGAGGAGAAAAGGAAAACGCAATAAAGAAGTTTTTAAAAATCGACTCAAAAAATGTACTTTGTAAACAACCAATCAGCCAAACAACCAGCTCGAATCAAGATTTAAAAAAAAATTAATCTTTGCTGTTTCGTCTTTACACCAGTGTTGTATCCATTTATATTTAGCACTAAAATGATAAACTCTCTTACTCCATTAATTTGATATTGTGGATTAAAAGTAAGAATAACATATAAGGCGGTGTGTTGTCACACTGCGCTGTTTGCTCAAACAAAATTTAATTTATTATCATTTTTCGTTTATTCGCACAAGAAATCGTTTTCAACTCTCAAGTCTGTTTAACATCATTCGTGAGAAGATCATGCTAGCACAATTACAAACATCGATCGCTTATTGTAATTCCTTTTTAAAACTCATTTTCCACAAAGAGAGAATCATATACCGTAACTATTTATTAGTCTAGTCAAATTTCTGGGAAACGTGAATTCATGAGGCATTTTTGAGTAAAAGCAAGCAAACCACTTTTTCTGGGGTAGTTTTTCGTGCTGAATACGAATCTGTTGTTTGCCAAGCCCAAAAATGCGTAATTAGGTCACTAATCAAGGTCAAAGGTCAATGAGTGCAAAATTCAAAATTTTTGAAAAAATGTTTTATTTTACATCACCTATCTGTACATTTCAATTATTTTACAGTATTTTGTCTGGTAAGGTTGCTAAAGCTTTTCACAATTATGAAAGTAAAGGGAATTGTGAAGGGAAAAAATCAGATTTTTGTGAATATATCCGTAATGAAGCAACTTTTCGTTTTTTGACATACTGTTTTAATTCACTTGAATTGTTGCCTTAAATACCATCAGTGAAGTGGTTTACCTGAGTCCTATATAATAGCAAGATTGTTTTCTACACTAAATGTCAATATTTGACTAATTAGCCACTTAATTAAGGCTAACGGTCACAAGGCGCAAAGTGCACTTACATGGCACAAGGCGCAAAATGCACTTCATGGCAAACATGTTTGGAGTGCAGGCAGTTGATCATTATCACATGTATTCTTAATTAATCCTGAATCAATTGCAGTCTGTCAGACTGATTGGCTGGAAGGAGGAGCCATCCAGGGGAATGCCAATTAGCTTAACTGTGTAAGCTCTGACCCCCCCCCCCCCCCCTACTTTGGCCTGTTTCGACATGGTGTTTCACTGGCATTGCACTTGCAGGCCTCAGTGCAGAACTGTTTCCCCCACTTCCGACAAGAGCAACTATCAGAACTGCAACCTTTCTTGCAACCACACTGAGTAAGTTCTCGGCATCCCTTTGGAATTGACGGTAAAGTTGTAAGAACCGGTGACAACTTGTCATCAACGAGTTTCCATCCACAATCAGTCGGCGGTGGCAGATCTGTCATTGGATTACTGGCCTCTCTCCAAATTAAACTTTGGTAGTTTGCACGCTCTATGTGGAACTTTGCTGCATCACTAGATGGAGGTAGGGTCTCCGTTGCATGGCATTTGTTGAACAGTTTAATGCGGGCTTGATTACAGTTCTCAGATGGTTCCTTGTAGATATGGCAAATGAACTTTTCAGCATCTTCTGTGACCTTCTTTGATGGTGTCGGAAACTGCTGTTGTTGGATCTTTTCAACTGCTGTTGGTATATCCAACGTTGACGTATTGGATGGTTTGATGTCTCCAAGACCGCTTTCAGCAGATGGCCCCCTCTGCCAGGCAGCTAACTGAGTAGCGTGAAATGTATTTTTGCCATCTAGAGTAGAGTCATTGATGTCAATATTGTCGCCAGAAAAATGCACAAATCGTCCCGAAACCAGGTTGCTGGTAACAACTGCCCCAGTTTCTTGATCAAGCGCTTTCAGAGTGTTTTCAGCCATGGCAGTGTCATACCTAAGAACCCGGTTATAGCTGATTATGTGCCCAGCATTATGGAATAGCTCAACTAATTTCTTTGATCGAGTTGACTGGTGCAGCGTCATACCCATTCCAACGTGTTTAGGCGGTGCCTTCTTGTCTCCACATACACCATAGACCATGTCTTGTCCAATGCTAAGGACCCTTGTCTTCTTCACCCAACCAGTTTCAGACATCTCACTTTCGTCAAACTCAGCATCGACACTACTTTGGCCTCCAAGCAAGATATTCACAAACATGAGTACAGATGGTGGTACACTTGCCAACTCTGCTTTTTCGCTTACATCGCAACCTTCGAATGCAGGATGTGACATGATATCACTGCGGAGTTGCAGAGCAACGTGCACTAAAGACAGAAAATGATCATCCTGTTGTCTAAATATGGGAATATAGTCTGCACTGTTCTGACCGCACACCATTTCTGAAAGAGGTATGTGACTGAAATGTCGTGGAAGAAGCAAAGTTTGTTTCTCTGAAGGCGCCAAATTTCTTAGCACAAGAAATTCATAAATGTCCCCAATGCAATTCGACAAAGTTTCTTTAAAAGTCCCCAGTATACTAAGATACGATGTAGGAATTGTGCCGTCGCACTCACTGGCTAACTCTTTGTACCTCTCGAACACTGCAGATAGTTCAAATACGTGCCCTTTCTCAGCAGAGTGACGCAGCTCTTGACACAACCATGATATCGCCATGTCTGCTGATTTGCTTTCAGTTTCCGCCCTTTTGACATCCCTAAAGAATTTACTAAGACAGTTAACATGGTAACATGCCTCAGCTGAGATTAAATCATTCTCATTTGCAGTACGGACTAAGATGTTATGTACAAATTTAGCTTTTTCCGTAATTTCATTACTCATTTTGAAGGTTGTGACACGACTTGTCTTCTGCTTCTTGTCAAAGTTCTGGCAGAACATACACAATGTCCAGTTTATCTTAGTAGTACTACTGCGTAAAAACGGACATGCTTCAGCCGAAACACTCTTTCTTTCAGGATCTTTTTCGTTTTTCGATTGTTCCTTGGCTAGCTTAGCATTTATTTTCCCCTTGTGTGTGTATGCAGAGTAACATAGCTTATGCCATTTAAGTTTGGGGAGACTTTCTGGAGGCTCTGCAAAGAGAGTCGAAAGCCTGTCCACGGCTGATCGAAATTCATAGTGTCTAAGTTTGCATCGGAGCTCGGTCACCTCTCTGATGGCAGCAATACCCTGGTTTGTCTGGTTGAAAATCGTATCTTTGACCTGGCTAGTTCCCTGACAAATGATACAAAGTTCAAACGACACATCCTCACGCTGTCGCTTGAGGCTGGCAATAGGTTCCATGGTTGGCCTGAGGGGAGAAACAGAAACCAAACTAAGCACCAGGCACGCATGTTCTGACCATGAAAACTACAACGTTGTATGATATACTGCAACAGCCTTTAAATGATCGAATAAGCGCAGGCAGTGTTGGCCCGGGTTTTAATCTTATTCTCAAAGACACAAAGTAAAGCTTCTTCAAGACAAAACATCTAACCGATATCACTAATTCATTAGTGGTAGATGCATTAGGCACTCATCGTCAATGCCCATGCCCTGCCTGTCTTTTTACTACTGTTAGGTAAATGTACATGTATGTAGACCTGCCTATGATGTGAGATGTCAAGCATACATTACACATTTGTATGTACATGTATCTCACCAAAGAAGAATGCATTCCTTTACTTTCATTTGATTTTATATTTCATTTTTTAACAATCTTAAAAAGACCCTTACCTGTACTCCTGAAATGTTTAATGCCTGATGCCTAGGGTACGAACTAGATGGCTTATGCTAGGCTATTAGATTCATTCTTCATCATTAAGGGTCTATTGAAGAACACCCTGCTCTGTCTGAATGGAAATGATTTGACAAACATGGCAAATGCATTGGGGTCAGAAAGATGAAGCCACTTTCACTGTTGAGTGAAAGGGATGGTTTCAAGTGCAAGTAACTGTTACGTCATTGCAAGACTTTCGCACTCATTGACCTTTGACCTATGTTGTTTACCGGTGACATTTAGATTCTGTCTTTATAAAATCTATCTCTAGAGTCTAGACCATCAATAGGAGCATAAAAACTCTGCCCCATTGTGCATTTAGAGGTTAAACTGCAAGCAAATTACGCAAAAACTAATTGTCGCCCCTTACAGAGATAAAGGCAAATGAGCATAGATGTGTCCTCACGTTTTCCTTTAAAAATAAGATTTTGAAAAGCTTTAGCAACCTTACTAGACAAAATATTGTAAAATAATTGAAATGTACAGATAGGGGATGTAAAATAAAGCATTTTTTCAAAAAAATTTAATTTTGCACTCATTGACCTTTGACCTTGATTAGTGACCTAATTACGCATTTTTGGGCTTGGCAAACAACAGATTCATATTCAGCATGAAAAACTACCCCAGAAAAAGTGGTTTGTTTGCTTTTACTCAAAAATGCCTCAATCATTCTATAAAGGCACATTTTCAGATTTTTTGACTAGGCTATATTAACAATTCAATATTATAAGCAGTCCTAAAGATTATTTTGCAGGATGAAATATCGGATGAAAGATTCATTACAGAAAGTTGAAAGATCAATATGTTCACATCAACAACAACAACAACGACGACTTTCAAGTCACGTTGCTTGCCTTAGCCAATAGCAAGACACTTGATGTCGGTTACAAGCATGGTGACTAGCAAAGAAGCTATTTACGAAATAACTGAACATAAAAATGGATATAACCTTTTTAAAGTAACATTAACTTTTTGAAACTTTAAAACAAATGTCATAACACAATTATAAGTTAATTAAACACATACCGAAAAGGTACCATCAATGCTAAGATGTCTTCAAGTGTCTAGTATTTAAGCAAAGCCAGCTAAGTATTAAATCGGATGTGTGGTTGGATTTGGTGGTGGTACGCGGTCGGCGATCACCTGCTGGCCAGATGCTGAACCCCCAACTCTGCTGCACGGATCCACATGCCCACCAGGAGACAGTGACAAGGCTACAAGGCTACAAGACAGACACTGCAACCAACCAACCGCAACCAACCAACCGCACATCCAAAACGGCGCTGCACATGGCAGTTTGCTTTCTTTTCTTGTATTTTTGATTTCTTGTACACGATCCCAACTGTCAAGTCGAGTTTCTTGATCCCCACGACTTTCTGGGCCCTGCAGCCACGTCCACAACGACGACCTTGCTCCATCAATTCCTCTTCAACCTGCACAACTTCCATGCATATTCAATGAAGGCCGGTTGGCCCATCATGCCTGTGCTTTACTCTGGGCCATCCACACATTTTAATTCCGCTATTGAAAGAGGACGGAGGTTACGTTTCACCCCTGTCTGTTTGTCTGTCTGTTTGTCTGTCTGTGAGCACGATGGATATCTCAAAAAGTTGTGGACGGATTCGGACGACCCAGGTGATTTATTGAGCCTTCTGAAATACTTTGCAAAAATACAATGCTACTCTAAACAATCACCTGCAGACTCCACAAATGAAATGTGTTACATATGTGTCAACACAGACACGAAAGGAACTAGAACAGCACTCAGTAGAGAGCATTCATTCCTCCACCTGGTGAACAGTTTATGTTTTGTATCTCAGAGTAGACCAGAAAATCACAATACAGAATGTATATAATGTAGAAACATTCTTCGATTCTTCCTTGTCACACACACAACCTGTCCAACAAGTTACGTCCAAATCCATCCACAACTTTTTGAGATGTCCTGCTATTTCTTGATTTTATTTTTTTGTATACAAGATTGAGGCTCGTGAAAGAGCGAACATTAATCACACAAAAAGTCAAACCGACATATAAAACACAAAATAAGGGGAGCGGAACACAAGATGGGGAGAGAGGGGGAAGGACACAAACACAACATTTGAGAGCAGGGACATCGGAAGATCTGTGGGAGGGAGAGGGCTTTGGCGGAGGTGGGAGAGGTATAAAACATATGGACACTGCAAAGACTTCCAGGAAAGAAGTTGGAATTTGCAAAAAAAGTGGATCTGGGCTGAATTAGCGGATCCGGATGTATAGTTTTTGGCCCTATCTCCCAATGGTGAAGAATCACTTTAAAAATTATAGTAGCCGGATCCGGATCGTCACCAAAATCTAATCATTTTGTCCTTGTGACATACGCTACATCCCTGCCAAATTTCGTCCGAATCCGTCTACAACCTTTTGAGATATCTTGTTTACAAACAAACAAACAAACAAACAGACAGACAGGGGTGAAAACACAACCTCCATCCACCTTTGGTGGCGAAGGTAACAAACAAACAAACAAACAAACATAACAAACTGATGTATTTGTCCTGAATTGCGATTTATGCACATCCGATGTTTGTTCGACATTCCACCGCCCTGACCTTCTCAAAATAACATTCCTATTGATTTATGACAACTTAATCCCACAATATAACATGGATTTGTGTGGTTCTTTGTCAGACGGCCATCTTCACTCACAGCCACATCTTCTCGATCAGATTAAACATGTAAATGTACATTTGGTTCACACGTGTGCTTGATGTGCGTGTTTTCGCAGTAAGAAGAATGAGTTCGGTGATGGAGAGATCACGCCAGAGAGGAGTCGAGAATTGTTTCTCGTTTTAATTTAAAACATTTGGGACATTTTCCCCCTCCATTAATGATTTCATACGTTTGGATTACTACCTTTTTCAATTTAAAATCTGAGTGTTCTGGGGGAAAAATATTTTTGGTAGAAAATAATTCATGGTCCATCGATTTCGGGCAAGGTGCGCTTCATTACCTTGGAGAATCACAAATGGTCAAGCAAATGCCCTGTGTTACATTTTAACCTTAGGTTTGTTGTATTTTACACACAAAATCCACCTCTTTCAATCTCCGACTTCATTCCTGAAATTCCTAGTCGTGTTAATTTGTATTTATACCGTGTATCCCTCCCCTCCTCCCCCAGCCCTCTCCCTTCCACAGATCTCCCGATGTGCCTGTTCTCTACTGTTGTGCTGTTCTCGTGTAGTCGGAGAGGACACGAGTGTTCTAGTAGGAGAGGACACAGACTTACTTGTGCTTCTTTGCTATCACGCAAAGAATCTTCCAAGCGCAATCTATTTCAGACCAGAACCAAAGTCAAATTCAAATAGCTGCAGAGCATGGGACCCCAAAAAGGACGAGGGATATCCTAAAGGAAAGTGCATGCGAAAACATTCGATTTGCACATGTAGTGGGGTGGCTTAGCCCAAATATTCAAAAGAATTGTGCATTTTGTGAAACAAGCACCAAATTTGGCACAAATGTACATTAATATGTTGCGAACATTTTCAGATATTGGGCCACTTGAAATTCCGTAATTTTTTTTTTCAAATTTTTTCAAATTTCGTAATTTCAAATTTTTCGGGTGACACCGTCACAATTTCGGTCTTCGAGGCCGGCCGATAGGCAAAGTGTGACCGGAAGGGACGAGGTTCTCCTGACCACGTGGCCCTCGATCTGGGAAACGAGAGGCGTTCCATTAGTGGACGCGCCCCTCACGCCCGACTTTTGGGCGGCCCCGGCAGGCCGTTTGTTTTGACGTTCCGTGACAGGCCCCGCACCCCCACCTCCGGGCCGACCGGAAGCTTGTGCTGAGTACATCATACCTGAACAACTCAGTGAGGCAGAACACAGCAGTGCACACCAGGGTGACCCCTTCAGTGCATAAACCAATTAACCTGTCCACTGCAAGGCATATAGAAATGAAGTTATTTTCTGCATATAATAATAATATAAGTTCAGTTCTATATAACAATTTCTGTTATCACCACTACCACTACAACTACCACTACTACAAGCTTTGTCTGGAATTTTGTGGACTAACAGACAAACAGACATACAGACAAGCTGGGATCAAAACATTACCTCCTTCCACCATTGAGTGTAGAGGTAAACATCATGGAAATTATATCATGCCCTAGATTTAATTCATGCTTACCCGTGTATTTGCTTCACTGGTTCACAAGGTCTTTTGCATACATGTAATTCAGACTCTCGTCTTCATTGCTGACCACACAATGTTCGCAACATATTAATGTACATTTGTGCCAAATTTGGTGCTTGTATCACAAAATGCACAATTCTTTTGAATATTTGGGCTAAGCCGCCCCACTATATCGGCCGGCCTCGAAGACCGAAATTGTGACGGTGTCACCCGAAAAATTTGAAATTACGAAATTTGAAAAAATTTGAAAAAAGAAATTACGGAATTTCAAGTGGCCCAATATCTGAAAATGTTCGCAACATATTAATGTACATTTGTGCCAAATTTGGTGCTTGTATCACAAAATGCACAACAGGTTTTCTGTGCTGCTACACTAATGCCATTTCAGGTTGCGACACAACTTCTGGACTGTTTGGGGTCGGAAAACCACTTGCGTTCAAAAAGCTGCTTAACAATGATTCTAAGTTCAGGAAGCACGCAGGAATCTTTTAGGCTGGTCCAGATACCCCGCATAATCAAATTATTGAAGCTGGTGAGATTGCACTTGTGTGCCTCCATAATGGAGGGGAAAATGACATCCTGGACACACCTAGATGCCCGTGGTTCAAAGAAAAAGTTGTCAGGTGTTCAAAGGCGGTTCAGGCACAGGTTTTGCCTCCAACCTCAGCTGCGGCAAAGGCCTTATTTGCATAATTTGGATAACTTGCATAATAATAATAACTTCATGAAGTTTTGGCTCGTACCATTGAACACCTTGACCATGAAAACCCAGGTTTTGACACCATTCTTATAATTTTTGGTTCACTATTTCAAAAGAAGGTTTTTCATTAATGGCGACACTTAATTAGCATAATTATGATTACATCATCAGGTAATAATCCAAGTAGGTACCTAATTTGAGTTTCTATCATTTCTAACAACACTGTTGATGAAGTTGCGTAGCATTAAATTGATTATTATTGAGACAAATGCAAGATTTCTTCTTGTTTAGCTTGTTCCTTTGATGTTCGGACCTAATTAACATAAATTAGCATATTTAGACCCCTTCCACTCCTCCCATTCATCTCTATTTTTGATATGGTATTCCTGGGGTATATCAGAGGAGAATCCAACAGAGAAACCATCTTTTCCAATTAGTGGTGGGTCAAGGCACCATTTGACTGGACCAATCGGTCTGGAGCACAATGTCTCAGCAAGTTATGGATGAGTTCTGACAAATGTCGGTGGATGAGTTGGTTCGGTGACAAGAACAAGCCGATTCGATTTTGGTTCAGGTTCAGATCCAGATCCGGCCTATCAGTGGGATACAAAATGTAATCTGTTCACCTTGGTGGAGGTGTGCTCTCTTCCGAGTCCCGTTCTAGTTTCCTCCGCCACAAAAGGTGGATGGAGGTTATGTTTTCACCCCTGTCTGTCTGTCCGTTTGTGAAGAAGATATCTAAAGAAGTTGTGGACGGATTCGGACCAAATTTGGCAGAGATGTAGCGAATGTGACAAGGACGAAATGATTAGATTTTGGTGAATATCCGGATTCGGATCCGGCTACTAGAATTCTTTTATGTGATTCTTCATCATTGGGAGATCGGGCCAAAAACGATACATAGCAGGATATCTCAAAAAGTTAAGGACGGATTTAGACGAAACTTGGTGGACCGGATGGGTGTCTGACAAGGACGATTCGATTCTATTTTGGTGAAGATCTGAATATGGATTCGGATATGAGAAATATTTAATTTTCTAAGTGATTCTTCATCATTGGGAGAAAGGGCCAAAAACGATACATAGCAGGATGTCTGAAAAAGTTATGGACGAATGTGGACGAAACTTGTTTGACAGGTTGTCTGTGTGACAATGAAGAATCGATTCAATTGTGGTGAAGATCCGGATCCGGCTAATATAATTTTAAAAGTGATTCTTCACCATTGAGTGACATGGCCAACCAGGCGGAGGTATGTTCTCCACCGAGTACCGTTCTAGTTCTTCATTTATTAGCCAAGTGCGGTGATTTCCTATGGCCTTTGACCTGCTGGGCCTACAAGGACAAGTCCAGACTGTGCAGTGAATGTAAAGTCCAAATTATCCGCTCGCCGAAAAACAACTATGAGCGAGGGCTTGAATGAAGACTTTCTGATCAAAATTTGTCTGAAATAAATGAGTAAAAATGTTCCTGCCATGGCATGTTTTTTTTCATTTAAAATATTTATAAAACGCCATCTAATGTTGTTGTATCGCAATGTTGTAAAGTATCTCGACAAACTGCGATCAATTGTCGTACGCGTTTATTCACTCTGCCAATCAAGGCCCGATTCACAGCAGCGCCATCCGAGCTCTGGCGTAGGGATACAACCCGGTCCCGGTGTAGGGATACAACGGTGAACATTTGCACTGCATACATGACATCCTCCCCTTTAAGTCCAAAATTACCAAGAGCAATATACGTGCTAGATTTCCAGAATTGACATTTCAAAAGCAACATTTCCAAAACATGTGAAAATATGTGTGCAAACGGTTATGAGAATAATGAAAATACGTGAAAATAGAACATGTGTCAACGTGAAAAAAAACATCTTCAAAGATTCAACCGGTCGGGTGCTTTTCTCTCACGCATTGAGCGTCGCGGTGTACCAGTGGATACAGAGTCCGAGGTGATTCCTTTGGGTCGCGGTGTACCAGTGGATACAGAGTCCGAGGTGATTCCTTTGGTCTCCACGAAGGGTGTAGCGTTTGCAGAGGTTTTCGGGGCATCCGAGCTGGCTGGAGCGGCCACGACGATCTCCGGCAGTGGCGGGTCGAACTGTTGTCCTGACTGTGACGATGCTACAGGCTCCATCGACTCACAGTGACGGTAGGTTATGTGGTCCTGATGTCGACGAATTTTGCGGCCGTCCTGCAGGCGAATCACACTGGACAGTGGACCTGGCTTCTCGATGATGTCTCCCGGTAGCCACGTCGCACCTGCACCAAAATTTCGGGCAAACACTGGATCTCCAATGTTGATACATCGACTGTTGGACGTCTTATCGTGCACCAACTTTTGATTAAGCTGGCTCTGATAAACATTTGATGATATGTCTGGTTTGAGATTGTCAAGTGTCGATCTCAAGTGTCGTTTCATCAATAACTCAGACGGAGCTGCTCCGGTTGTTGATTGTGGCGTGATGCGGTATTTGAACAGGAGACGAGACAGCTTTGTTTCCAGGGTTCCCTCCTGAAGTTTCTGCAATCCGGATTTGATGATTCCCACGGATCGTTCGGCCAAGCCATTTGAAGCCTGGTGATGTGGGCTGACAAACTTATGTTTGATGCCGTTCCGACGTGTGAACTTGGCAAACTCGGTACTGGAAAAACACGAACCGTTATCACTCACGATCATCCTGGGCAGACCATGAGTGGCGAAACAGCGTCGGAGGCTTTCGATGACGATGGCTGACGTAGTACCACGCGTCACATAGGCATCAATCCATTTTGTGTGCGCGTCCGTAATTATTAGAATCATGCTGCCGTTAATAGGCCCGGCATAATCGAGATGTAGGCGATGCCACGGTTCGCTGGGCCATTCCCAGGGATGCAGTGGCGCTTTCGCAGGTGTATTCCGGGTGCTCTGGCAGGGGTAACAATGTCGAACATGATGTTCGATATCAGCATCAAGATTCGGCCACCACACATAGTTTCTGGCGAGTGACTTCATCTTCACAATCCCGGGGTGACAGTCATGGATTTCATCCATGACCCTGGAACGCAGATTTTTCGGGATCACGACACGACATCCCCAGAGTAGGCAACCATTTTCCACGCTGAGTTCGTTTTTACGTGCTTTAAAAGCCGCAAAATCTGGGTCACCCTCAGGTAGCAAATGCCATCCAAGCTGTACAGCCTGGACAGTTCTGGACAGAACGGGGTCTCGTCGAGTATGAGTGCGGATCTGGCCAGAATCGACAGCACAATCTTCCAGATGATCCATCAGTGCGATAATGGATCCTGGTGTAGGGGAATCATCAACGGATTCTGGAAGGGGTAACCGACTCATGGCATCTGCATTTGTGATAGACGAACCGGGCTTATAACATATGGTGTAGTCATAAGCAGCGAGAAACAGGGACCAGCGGATGATCCTGGGTGGTAGTGTGTCAGATGTCGCCTTAGTTGGACCAAACAGACTGATCAGCGGCTTGTGATCAGTGCGAATCGTGAAATGATGTCCAAGAAGGTACTGGCGAAATTTGCCAACGCCGAAAACGATTCCCAATCCTTCCTTGTCAAGTTGGGAATAGTTTTTCTCTGCCGGGGTCAACGTTCTGGATGCAAATGCAACCGGTCTTTCTGTACCATCAGGCATCACGTGCGATAATACACTCCCCACTCCATACCGACAGGCATCGCATGTCAGCACAAGATCCTTCTCTGGATCAAAATGAACGAGAACATTGGACGATTTGAGCAGATCCTTAGAGGTCTGGAATGCTGATTGTTCACTAGACCCCCAGCTCCAGGAGACTCCTTTCCTCAAAAGCCGATAAAGGGGGCCCAAAACGTCGGTCAC
Source organism: Myxine glutinosa (assembly GCF_964187855.1). Classification (NCBI taxonomy): domain Eukaryota; kingdom Metazoa; phylum Chordata; class Myxini; order Myxiniformes; family Myxinidae; genus Myxine; species Myxine glutinosa. The sequence goes on from NC_136266.1 coordinate 19,487,002, forward strand.
ATTCGGGATGTAACGACCATAGAACTGAAGCAAACCGAGGTATGACTTCAATTCGGTCACATCTCGTGGAGAAGGAGCATCCTTGATAGCTCGGACTTTCTCATCTGTCGGGTGTAGACCCTCGGCATCAATCGTATGACCCAGGTACGTGACTGATGGCACCATAAACTTGCACTTGTCTCGACGCAAACGTAGGCCGGAGTCCGAAATCTTCTTCAGAACTCTCTCCAGGTTCTGTAGATGTTCCGCGTCCGTACGACCAGTAACCAGAATATCATCCTGGTAACAAACGACGTTGCGTTCGGCGGCAAACAAACTGTCCATGACACGCTGATAAATTCCAGGTGCAGATTTCACTCCAAAACTAAGTCGGTGGTACCTATACAACCCACGATGCGTGTTGATGGTAAGATACTGTTTCGAATTCTCGTCCAAGCAGAGCTGTAGATAGGCGGATTTGAGATCGAGTTTCGTAAAAGTCTTGCCTCCCGTGAGACGAGCATAGAGGTCTTCGATCCTCGGGATTGGATATTTATCCAATGAAGAACACCTGTTCACGGTCATTTTATAATCTCCACATATGCGGATGGACTGGTCCGATTTTATGACTGGAACGATGGGCGCCGCCCATTCGGCATACTGGATTTGCTCGATGATCCCCAGATTTTCAAGATGATCCAGTTCCTTGTCAATCCGCTCACGCAGGGCGAAAGGGACTGGGCGAGCCCTGCAAAATATAGGATTGGCATCCCGGTCAACCCTGAGTTTAGCCGTATGTCCTTTCAAGGTTCCAAGCTCATCCTTGAAGACATCCGGGTACGTATCCAGCACATTTTTGAGTGTGTATGCTGCGGTAGGAGAAACATTGGCTGCCCGGAGTTGATGAATGCTTTCCCACTTCAGTCGAATTATGCTCAACCAGTTCCTGCCGAGTAAGGAAGGGCCCTTTCCAGGAATGACGATCAGGGGTAGGTGAAACTCACGGTTATCGTAGCCCACCGTGACATCACATGTACCGCAGGGAACAATCTTCTCACCTGTATAGGTGGAGAGTCCATAGGTAGTAGGTTTCAGATGGGGTCGGTCAGCATCACTCCACAGGTTTGTGAAAACAGCATGGCTGATGAGCGAGACGGCCGCACCAGTGTCGACCTCCATTTGCAATGGTCGATTGTTGACGACAACATTGGCAAGAAGAGGGTCCCGCCTATGGTGAGAATCAATATGAAGCAGGTCATACGATTCTGAGTTGTCGGAAACAGAGCTCACCTGGTCAAGCTCGGGTTCCTCCGAACCGATAAACTGATGAATCTTGTCAGCAGCTTTTCCTTTTCCCGATTTGCGAGTGATGCAAGCTGGAGCAATATGGCCAGTTTTCGAACAGAAATGGCAGGTGGCATCTTTGAACCGACACGTCTCCGGAGGGTGCTTTCCGTTGCACCGAAAACAGTTGTTGTGGGTTTGAGACTGCACTGGCTTCTGACGAGGAGCCTTGTTCCAACGTTGTGGCTGAACATGATCCAACCGATTCACAGCAGGGCTGGTACCAGATGAGCGAGTGGCACCGATGCTTGTAGCGTTGCGTTCAGCACTTTCCATGGAAATTGCGGTGTCTCTGGCATTTTGGAACGTCAGTCTTCTCTCAGCAAGCAGGCGTCTACGAGTGCGGTCATCGGACATGCCAACCACCAGCAAATCACGAAGCATGTCATCAATCGTGTCCCCAAACTCACACAGATGTGACAGTTTTTTGAGGTGTGCAATGAAGTCTGCGATCGACTGACCTTGCTGCTGTCTGCACATGTAAAAATTAAACCGACACAGGATGACTGAAGGAGATGGGTTGCAATGTTCCTTCAAAGCGGCCTTGAGCTCTGCATACGTGAGCTCCTGGATTGTCCGAGGCCGAATCAGGTTTTTAACGAGTGTGAACGTCTCACCTCCGCAAACGGACAGGAAGACGGCCTTCATCAGGCCTTCGGTCGCAATGCCGTTCGCCTCGAAGTAGAAAGACAAACGCTCAGAATACGTGTCAAAATCCCCCTCATGAGGGTCGAATTCATCGATATGGCCGAAAGATGTCATGGTCTAGATGTTTACCTTCGTCGCCATGTAAAGTATCTCGACAAACTGCGATCAATTGTCGTACGCGTTTATTCACTCTGCCAATCAAGGCCCGATTCACAGCAGCGCCATCCGAGCTCTGGCGTAGGGATACAACCCGGTCCCGGTGTAGGGATACAACGGTGAACATTTGCACTGCATACATGACAACTTTTGCATGTAATAGTAATAACCTCTCCCTCAGAGTGGACCATACAGTGATTAAGTTGTACTCTGCTCTCGACCTTCGTTACACCACCCTCGTTCCCTCCTGGAAGGGTCTCAGTGGTGAAACCACTTGTTGCACTGTTTGTGTATAAGTAAAAATGGCAAGTTGTCTCCCCACCCTTTCATGCCCCTGACCTGACCCTGGGTACCCAGATCACATATACAAAATTTGGTGGAGATCAGCCATGCCGTTTTCGTCTCTATAAGGATCGGACATACATACATACTGTTAAGTTCATACGAGGAGAGGGAGGAGGGGAGGGGGCAGAAGGTTACCTTAGTACAGCTAGAACTGTATAGAGTAATATGGTTGATGTACAAGTAGTTTGCCAATCTCGATGTAATAAGCAGAGACATGTTGCTTAAGGATTGTCTGTGCACTGTACGGAGGGTGGTGCGTTGTATTAAATACCTAGGGTTTAAAGTAAAGGGAAGGTGTGTAAAACCTCTTGTAATCCCCCATGTGGGGGGACTGGGTGCGGCTTAGGAGAGAGGACGTGGAGAGATGATCGTCCCCTGATGGGCTGGAGGTATGAACGCCTCTGAGGGTGGAGTGTCCAGAAACCAAGACGAGGAACTTGAGTGTCGCACGGGTTGTGGACTCTGAGGAGATTAAAAATAATGCACGCTCTGAGGATAATCGTGAGTGTCCTGGTCGAGCCTGAAGAGAGCAGCTAGTGCGGCATCTTAGTGGAGCTCAGAGGAGAATTTGTGCCAGAGAGTGAGAGGAAAAAGCACGCTCTGGGGAGAGTGTAGACTTTCGGTGCTCCTGAGAGGTTTGATTGTGCTCCTGAGGAGAAGTGATCTTTCATCGTCCTGACGCCCCGTGTTCCTGCCTTCGCCCTGCCCCCGGCCTCGCATACCTCCGCCCCATGTTCCTACCTTCACCCTGCTCCCCGTCTCGCCTAACTCTGCCCCATGTTCCTGCCTCCGACCTGCTCCCCGCCTCGCCTAACCCCGCCCCATGTTCCTGCCTTCGCCCTGCTCCCCGTCTCGCCTAACTCCGCCCCATGTTCCTGCCTTCGCCCTGCTCCTCATCTTGCCTAACTCCGCTCTGTGTTCCTGCCTTCACCCTGCTCCCAGCCTCGCCTATCTCCACCGTGTTCCTGCCTTTGCCCTGCTCACGGCCTCACCTACCTCTGCCACGTGTTCCTGCCTTCGCCCTGCTCCCCGTCTCGCCTAACTCCGCCCCATGTTCCTGCCTTCGCCCTGCTCCCCATCTTGCCTAACTCCGCCCCGTGTTCCTGCCTTCACCCTGCTCCCAGCCTCGCCTATCTCCACCGTGTTCCTGCCTTTGCCCTGCTCACCGCCTCGCCTACCTCCGCCCCGTGTTCCTGCCTTCACCCTGCTACTGACCTCGCCTACCTCCACCCCATATTCCTGCCTTTGTCCTGCTCCCTGCCTCGCCTACCTCCGTCCTGTGTTCCTGCCTTCACGTGCTCCCCGCCTCGCCTACCTCGTCGCCTGATTCGTCGTCCTCCTCTTTGTGTTTCCTCATTGTATTATTTATATATAAAGCCTCCCGTGAGGTAATGACACCAATTTCCCATGATCGTGCTTTTTAACCAAGCTGGGGTTAATAGTCAAATGACGGATTCGGACAAAACTTGGTTTGCAGGAGACACAAGTTAATGGAAGTAATCAGATTTAATAATAAATGGAGGAGAGGAGGTAGGAGATAAAAGCACGTATCAACAGCAATTACATGATTGATGCACACACAGTACTGTACTCGAACAACTTATTCGATACAATTAAGATTCCCCCCACCGAGGTGAAAACACAACTCTTCTTCAGACTCCACAGAGCGATTCACATCTGCCTTTTTCATTCACTTCTCTCTGCCGCATCTGCGGGCATTTTTCAGCTATTTACCATTCGCCGCCGATCTGAGATTATTTTTTACATCCTCATCATAGACAAGACGGATTTCTGAGAAATGTGAATGTCAGTACATTTTTGGGTAAAAGTTGTGAACCTCACTTTTTAACATAATTAGGACATGCTGAATTCGATTAACCCGGTTCCCAAGCCGAATTTTGAGGTTTTGGCCTTCTAATTAGCATAAACAAAATGGCCGCCAAATTGCCATTTTTGTAGAATTTCTTTGAACAAGCATTTATATATCATGTATATTGTATATACATGCAGATCTTTTACTTTAACTTTACAACTTTTACCCCAAAATGCACCTAGAAGCTTATACATGGCCTTTTTCATAAATCCGTCTCATCTATATTATGGTTGGCGACATATTGAAAGAGACATTCAAACTGATATTGAAATTGGACACTATAAAATGGGAAATGGTTTTAATAAGACAATGTTTCATGCAACCATTTATTCTAAAATTTAGTACACATGGCCATGAAGCACAAACATTCAGGAATATCACACATGTTGTTTTGCCAAACTACATCAAATTCATACAAGGGGTCTGATCATCACTGTTGCTGAAAGGCACACATTGATGTGCACCTCAACTTTGAATAGCGACATTTGCAGCGTCGAGTCTTGCATCGCTTCTGGTATGCACAACAAATCATCTCGAGGCAACTTTCTGAGATTGGACTCGGTGACATCAGAATAGGCTCCAGTCCTGAATCACCATGTTTCCATCCCATTTCCACAGGTGCATGAAGGTCAGGTGTGGCACAATGAGCATTTCTCCATACCAGGGCTTGATAGCATAACTCGCATCAAATAGAAATGAAGAGCATCACTTGTCGGTGACATTGCTTCTGGTTTACCAGTCTTGGAGAACAACATACAGTCACGTGAAAAAGTAAGTACACCCCATGTAAAGTTTTGACTTTTTCAACATATTTCAACATGCAGCTATTTGATCTTAATTTCAACAATATTGATAGATAAAGGTGATATAATATAACAAGTATCATGAAACATTTACATTTTGGAGTCCATTGTATAATTTAAATAAACATAAATGCAAATTTCGCATGTGGAAAAAGTAAGTACACCCCTACATTTATCACTACTTCAAACACCTAAAATTAGAATCAGGTGCACCAGTTCAGGTGCAAATGATTAGAACATCGTTAGAGAGGATCTTTGAGGAACCTGTCTTATTTAAACCTGACATTTAGTTTGGTTTGCTCTTTGTTGTTGAAGTGTGCAGCGTCACCATGCCTAGATCAAAAGAGCTCTCTGAGGCCTTCAAAAAGAAAGTTATAGATGCCTACGAGTCTGGGAAGGGATTAAAAAAGATCACCAAACAATTTGAAATCAATCATTCAACTGTCCAGAAGATCATCTACAAGTGAAGAAGATTCCAAACAACTGCCAACTTGTTCAGGCCAGACCACCCCAGCAAGTTCAGCCCGAGAGCAGACCACAAGATGCTGAAAGAAGTCTCTAAGAACCCCAGCATGTCATCACGGAACCGACAGGTAGCTCTTGCCACTGTTGATGTCAAAGTGCACGAGTCTACCATTAGAAAGAGGCTGCACAAATTTGATCTACATGGGAGGTGTGCCAGGAGGAAACCTTTGCTGTCCAGAAAGAACATCAGGGCAAGACTAACGTTTGCCAATGAACACCAAAGCAAAGACCAACACTTCTGGAACAATGTGCTCTGGACAGATGAGTCAAAGGTAGAGCTATTTGGCCACAGTACCAGAAGACATGTTTGGCAAAAACCAAAGACAGCATTTCACCACAAGAACCTGATACCAACTGTAAAGCATGGTGATGGAAATATTATGGTTTGGGGCAGCTTTGCTGCATCAGGGCCTGGGCAGCTCACCATCATAGAATCCACTATTAATTCTTCATTGTACCAGAGGGTGCTTGTGAATAATGTGAGACCATCTGTCGGAGTGTTGAAGCTCAACCGAAGGTGGACCTTGCAACATGACAATGACCCTAAGCATACCAGTAAATCCACCAAGGAATGGCTGAAAAGAAAGAAATGGAGGGTTCTGGAATGGCCAAGACAAAGCCCGGATCGAAATCCCATCGAGATGTTGTGGAGGGATTTGAAACGAGCTGTGCATGCAAGGAGCCCCTCAAACATCGCACAGCCGAAAGAATTCTGCATGGAGGAGTGGGCAAAAATTTCTCCCAGTCGATGTCAGAGACTGGTAGACAGTTATAAGACTTACTTTTTACTTTTTCACGTGACTGTATTTCGTGCTGAATCAATAGAGGAACCCTCAAAATTCGGTTTGGGAACCGGGTTAATCGAATTCAGCATACCCTAATGCTGTTAAAAAGTGAGGTTCCCAACGTTTACTCAAAAATGCACCTCGAAGATTATGCATGACCTTTTTCCATAAATCCGTCTAGTTTATTAGATATCGGCCCCAGTCCTTGCTGCAATGGTTTTTCCACCTCCTGTGGTGATGCTAATCATCACCTGAGCAGCGCCAAGACCATGTATGACTTTAAAAGAAACATTTAACAAAGATAACAGAGGATGGGAGGATCAAAATTAAATCTGTCTGGACATACTTCGAGACGTTGTGATCTTTGTGCACAAATACCATACTCTTATGCTGATCATTTCATAATGAAATAACTATACTACATTACCACCCCCCCCCCCCCCCTTCAACTCTAATCACATCCCCCAAACAATACATACATACATACATTCATACATTTGATAATTTTAGTAAGATAAACTTGTAGGACCAGCTGTTGCCTGTTGGAAGCAGCAAAATAAATTTTCAACTAGAAAGAGCAATCAAAGATTGCAGACCCTCACGAGGACTTGTTTTTTTGTGGTTTTAAGGTATGTATTTTATAGACGTACTCCAATTCTAATTGTACCGTACATACTTTATACACAAACTCACATTCCAATTGTACATACTTTATAGAGGTACAACAACACAACAACATGCATTTTAAAGGCCATTTTCCCTGCTGGAGCGGGGGTTAGCCTTGCGGTCCCCATGACAATCTTCTCCATTTTGCCCTATTTTCTGCATCTCTCCTTGTTAACCCCCTTGCCCGCATTTCTTCTTCCACCATCTTTAGCCAAGTCTTTCTCGGTCTTCCCCGTCTTCTACTTCCTTCTACATTCATTTCCATCACTCTTCTCAACCAGTCACTTTCATCCTTCCTCAACACGTGACCAAACCATCTCAACCTGTTCCTCTTCACAGCATCAATCACAGGCTCTATTCCCATCATCTTTCGCAATTCATCATTTGTCTTCCTCTCTCTCAACGATAATCCGCAAATCCGTCGAACCATTCGCATTTCCACCCTTTCCAACCTTCGTTGCTGCTCTACGTTCATTACCCATGTCTCGCTCCCATAAATCATAACACTTCTCACACATGCAGCATACACCTTTCCCTTCAGCTTCAACGACACTCCCCTCATCATCAGCACGCCACTCAATTCCCGAAACTTCTTCCATGCACATCTCACTCGAGCAACCGTTGCTGAGTCTGATCCACCTTCTCCATTCAGCATGTCTCCGAGGTAGCAAAATGTTTTCACACCTTCCAGCTTCACGCCGTCTCCAAGATCCAACTCAACATTTCCTCCATCTGCAGCTCCCTCTGTGCACACCTTACATTTGAATGTATCTGCCACTCTGGTTAATGACCCTCTCAGACCACTACATTTTTGATGAACCCACTCAGCGCACATTGTACACTGAATGGAGTTCACTCCGACACCCTTCCTACACACAGCACAGGGCCACTTCCCAGTTCTTTCCACCTCACCACATGCTTTACCACTTGCCATCACCTTCGTCTTTCCGATGTTCACCTTCAGACCTTTTGTCTCCATACATTCCTTCCACGTGTCCATCTTTTCCTTCAGTCCATCCATACTTTCCGCAATCAACACCAGATCATCTGCATACAACAACTCCCACGGTAAACCCTCCTTTACGTTCTGAGCCAGCACCTCCATCACAGCTACAAATAGTAGTGGACTTAGTACCGCCCCCTGATGCACTCCCACCTTCACCTCAAACTCACCACTGTTCCCGTCCTTCGTCCTTACAGCTGTGCACGCTCTTTTGTACATTGCCATCACTACTCTGATCAACCATTCCTCCACTCCTAACTTCCTCAATGCCCATGTCAATATTTTGCGTGGAACCCGATCGAATGCTTTCTCCAGATCAACAAACCCAAGAAACAACTTCTTCCTCTTCTCCATATACTTCTCCTGCAACTGCCTCACAATGAAAAGCGCGTCTGTCGTTCCTCTTCCTGGCATGAATCCAAACTGCATTTCGTCGATCTTCACTTTCTTCCTTATCCTCCTCTCCAACACCCTTTCCAATACCTTCATTCCATGCTCCAATAACTTTATCACTCGGTACGAGCCACACTCCAGAGGGTCACCTTTCCCCTTGTATAGAGGGACGAGGGTACTCAGTTCCCAAGCCACTGGAATGCGGCCTTCTTTCACCACCAGATTACAGATCTCTGTCATTCTCTTCACACCCCAACTTCCTGCTGCCTTCAACATATCTCTCACAACTCCCGTCGGCCCTCCCGATTTTCTACCCTTCATTGCTTTTATCGCTTCCTCAACTTCCTTCTCAGTTATCTTCTCTGCCGGTCCTAAAACTGGGTTACTCTCTATGTTGCCATCCCATTCATTCTCTGTATTCAACAGCATTTCCATATATCTTTTCCATCTTCCTTTAATTCCATCTCCAATTAGGAGAGGAGAGAGAGAGAACGGGGGTAAGAGGGAGGAGGAGGAGGGGAGAAAAAGAGGGGTGAGAGTGGAACTCAGTTGAAAAAAGATAACGTGAAAAATTGTGGTCTATGTTGGGCCAAGTGCGGACAAACAGACAGATAGGCAAACAGACAGATAGGCAAACAGACAGATTGACAAACAGACAGCCAGACAAACTGCTCCAAATGCAATACCCTTTCCTCTGGCGAGGGAAATTAAGCAGAAGGTAATTAAATGCTTCATGGGAATCAGTCTGGTCCTAATTTTTGCTTTACATTTCACTATATTGTAATGTATGCAGGTCTGGATGAACTACGGCCAAGCCAGACGAGGTCTCACTCCAAGATTAAAACTGAGCAGCCTTTGAAAAATTTGAATGAGAGGGCGCAGACAGTCAAGTGGCCTCCACGCTCATGTTCGAATCAACGGTGCTTTCTAAACTGGATTTCATGCTCAGATGCCATACTGGAGTACTGGCAACGCAGACTTGTTTGGCAGGATCTGAACGCGAGTCACCCAATATTCACGATCGGCCTCGCATGGGAGAATTCTTGTCCCTACCAGCTCTGGGAGAGTCGTGTGGGGAGTGGGGGGGCCGGGAGTGGGGAGGGGGGGGGGGGAGGGGAGTGGGGGGTGGGGGTGTAATGGTTAAGTGTTTTGTTGCCTGTGTTGGCCGAGCCCGGCTCATTCTCTGGTGAGTGCCTGATGTATGGATTCGCGAGTACGGTGTTGGCAATCATTCAGGTCGGCGACCGATGAAATGGTGATATTTGATGATATGATGGAAAAGGATGAAATAAATGAAATGGATCTTGGTCGGATGGTGTGTTTCTCCTAGGTGGGCCCTGGTTGTCGGACACCGGGTCTGGAGATGGGGGGACGCTTGAGGGATCATGTGGCTTGGAGACCGTCTCATTGGGCAAGACGGCAGGCTCACAATCTGGCCCAAATGATTTATTAACAATTTAAAAAATAATATTTCCACTCTCAGACACGAGGTACAAAACTGTGGGAACCTCAACGCATGGCAGAAATTAAAACACGAACACCAAATAGTAATAACTCCGTTTCTATTGCTACGGACCTTATTACGACAGAGGGAAGAATGTGGAGGAGAAAACCCAAAACAATCTTACGAAAATTCACCAAATGGCCGTCCGTCTGTCTGTCTGTCTGTCCGTTTGAAGGTACCGCAAAAACTCCTGAACCGATCGCAACGATATTTTGGGTGGGTAATCCTGGGATCTCCAGGAGTAAAATAGGCTATTTAGTTTTTCCAATTTCAGCTTTGGTCTCCAGCATTCTCAGGTTTGGACTCCCGCATAACATTCGCGTTCGCATAACGTTCATTGTGACGATATTTTCATTGTGATGATGTTGTTTTCCCGGGTGCCGCACAAACGGCTGCACCGATCGCTGCACAGCTGCACCGATCGGACTCGGTGACCTCAGACAAAGACCTTTTATAAGGACACGGGTTGAATCCCTCCTTGAGAGAATTCCAACCCCCTCCCGCCATCACGGCGGTCTCTCCAACTCACAATCCCACGAGATATGCGGAAAGGATGACCCAAAACCAATATAAACATCATTCATATATAAACATCATTAAAAGTAAATAATGACCTCGGCCAAAGTTCAAACGACGTTTAACCTCCACATGAGAATTCCACATAGCTATTTGGGCGGTGCATACGCCAACAGATCACCGTCTCCATCGATCTTGCCAAAGCCGTAACACCTATCGGCTCAAAATCCTTTTAACTGTTGATTTGGTAGTTTTTACAATGAAGGAAACACGTATCGGGAGTACATACGACATCGGGAGGACTAACTGCACGCGTCTTCAGTATCAAGCTTAAATCTGTCATGGCGGATCTGAAGAGTGGAATGCTTGGAGAAGTGGTGGGCGACTTCGGCATGAAGGACGATCAGAAACGTGGACTCCCACACTGCCACATCCTGCGGATACTTGCTCCCGCATGACGTTATTTTCCCGGGTGCCGCACAAACGGCTGCACCGATCGAGATTTAATGGATGTTTATGTAAATCGTTTAAAAGAAAAAAAGCCTTCAATTTCTGATATTTAGCCTCTTAATTTGGGCTAGCGGTTCCCGCTGAATGTACACAATCGCCTTGCACCTGCCAGGACGCGGCCAGGGCGCGATCGCCATGCCGGGCTCGTCCGGACGGGCCCAGACGCGCCTCTCCTGGGCATGCCCGGACTCGCTGTTCCCGGGCACGCCCGAACCTCCCGGGCACGCCCGGTCTCGTCTTTCCCGGGCATGCCCGCTCTCGCCTTTCCAGGGCTCGCCCAGAGCGCCCGGGCACGCCCAGCCTCGACTTGCCAGGCCGCGTCCAGGACGCCCGGGCATGTTCAGACTCGCCTTTCCAGGGCTCGCCCAGAGCGTCCGGGCATGCCCGCTCTCGCCTTTCCAGGGCTCGCCCAGAGCGCTCGGGCACGCCCAGCCTCGACTTGCCAGGCCGCGTCCAGGACGCCCGGGCATGTCCAGACTCGCCTTTCCAGGACTCGCCCTTGACACCCGGGCATGCCCGGTCTCGGTTTCCCCGGGCAAACGCCCCGGCATAAATGTGTATATATATTGCTGCCCGATAAACGGGCTTGTCAGAATACCTGAGCTGTTTTGTTTCAATAAAGCAACTCGGACGAATTCCGTCTTTGGTCGCGTCAATTCTTTCGACTCGCGTTGGAGCGCAGCTCCTTCACTGGTGACCTACCGACATGGACACGGCAGTGACTCTTAAACTGCCTACCTTCTGGGAGGCTCACGCGGCTGTTTGGTTCGCCCAGGCGGACTCCCAGTTCGCCCTGCGAGGCATCACCGCGGATGACACCCGCTTCCACCATGTCGTGGCAGCGCTCGGTTCCGCCACCGCGGCCCGCGCCCTGAGCCTCCTCGAGCACCCGCCGGCTGCTGACAAGTATGACGCGCTGAAGACGCTCCTCCTCGACGCTTTCGCCCTCTCACCGGCGGCACGCGCACGGTGCCTGCTCGACCTGCCCGAGCTCAGAGACACGCGCCAGTCCGAGCGCATGGACTATATGCTCTCGTTGCTCGGTGAGCACTCTCCGGATTTTCTGTTCCGCGAGCTGTTCCTTCACCAGCTGCCTCACCCGGTACGCCTCGCCCTGGCTGGCACGTCGATCACCGATCCCCGCGCCCTCGCCAGGGAAGCCGATAAGATCTCCTCGGCGGGCCAACACATCGGCGCGGCTACCTGGAGCCTGCCGCCGTATGAGGCGACGCCCACGACGCCTGAGCGCCTTCGCGCGGTTGGAGGCCGAACTGCTGGTGCAACTGGCGGCCGCCACGCCGACCGCTTCCGACACGACGGCCGGGGCCACCACCTGACCAGGCGTGGTGTTATTACCACGCCAGGTTCGGACACAAGGCTCGGACGTGCCGACCCCCGTGCACTTTCGGCAAGTCGGGAAACGGCCGGGCCGGCGTTCATTCCCAGCCATGAGCGCCGGCCACTCGGGCAACTTGCTTTTTATTCGGGACAAAGCGTCCGGGCGGCGTTTCCTTTGTGACACCGGCGCCCAACTGAGCGTCATACCCGCCTCCGAGCAGGACAGGCGGGACGCCGTTTGCGGCCCCTCTTTGGTCGCTGCTAATGGCTCGGCCATACGCACTTTCGGCCCGCGCGACGTCACCCTCTGCTTCGGCAGCCAGCACTTTCAGTGGACCTTTGTGACCGCCTGCGTCCCCATGGCTTTGCTGGGCGCCGACTTCCTCTGCGCGCACGGGCTGCTGGTCGACGTCAAACGACGTCGCCTTGTCAACGCCGAGACCTTCAGCTCCCTGGCGTGCACGATGAGCAGCTCCGCGCCGACCGAACTGGCGTGCGCCCTCCCGACGGCGAACGAGTTCGTTCGCCTGCTCGCGGAATTCCCGGCGCTCACGCGGCCGACGTTTTCAGCCATCGCAGTGCGGCATGGGATCGAGCACCACATACACACTACGGGCCCGCCGGTCTATGCCAGGGCCCGCCGCCTCGACCCGGCCAAGCTCGCAGTGGCAAAGGCCGAGTTCGACGCGTTGGAGCACCTCGGCATCGTGCGGCGCTCCAATAGCGCGTGGGCCTCACCACTGCAAATCGTGCCAAAGCCGGGGGGCGGATGGCGCCCGTGTGGCGACTACCGCCGCCTCAACGACGCTACCACCCCCGACAGGTACCCGATCCCGCACATCCAGGACTTTTCCGCCCGTTTGGCGGGACGGGTCATATTTTCCAAAATTTACCTGATACGGGGATACCACCAGATACCTGTCCGGGCGGCCGACGTCCCGAAGACGGCCGTCATCACGCCGTTCGGCCTGTTCGAATTTTTGAGGATGCCGTTTGGCCTCAAAAACGCGGCCCAGGCGTTCCAGCGCTCAATGGACGGCGTGCTGCGTGACCTGCCATTTCTTTTCGTCTATCTGGACGTTGGTGTTGGGTGTTGGGCTAGCGGCTAGGGTGCCGGCTTAGGATCCAAGCATCCTGGGTTCGAATCCCGGTCGATCGCTGAATTAACGCCAGGGGGGTTGACTCAGCCTGTCATCCTTCCGAGGTCGGCTAATTGAGTACCAGTTCACTGGTAATTCCCTGTTTGTCGTAAAAGGCGGCAAAAAGGGTTGGCGTCAGGAAGGGCATCCGGCCGTAAAACATTGCTTCAAATAGGGGACCGAAAAACAACAACAACCACGGTTCCCGAAAAAGGCCAACCCCCGCTTTGCGGGGAAAAATGGCCTCTAAAGGTGTTTTTTTATTTTTTATCTGGACGACATCCTCGTCGCCAGCACGTCCCGCGCCGAGCACCTCCTCCACCTCCGAACACTGTTCGGTCGCCTCAGCGAGCACGGCTTAATTGTCAACCCGGCCAAATGCCACTTCGGCACGATGACCGTTGACTTTTTGTGCCACCGCATCACCAAGACCGGGGCCGTGCCGCTGCCGACCAAGGTCGAGGCCATCACCACGTTCCCGCGTCCCCGTTCCATCAAGGCCCTGCAAGAGATCCTCGGCATGGTGAATTTTTATCACCGATTCGTGCCCCGCGCTGCTCAGCTCATGCGGCCCCTTTACGAGGCCCTCCGGGGCAAGCCGGCCAAGCATGACATCGTTTGGTCCGCAGCCATGGACGCGGCCTACGCGAGCGCAAAACGGGCCCTCGCCGACGCAACGCTGCTGGCTCACCCGGTGCTCAACGCGCCCATCGCCCTCACTACGGACGCCTCCAACTACGCGGTGGGCGCCGTCCATGAACAATGGGTGGACGGGGTTTGGCAGCCACTCGCTTTTTTCAGCCGGCAACTTCGGCCGAACGAGTTAAAATACAGCACGTTCGACCGCGAGCTGCTCGGTCTATTCCTGGCCGTTCGCCATTTCCGACACCTCCTGGAGGGCACGGCTTTTGTCGACCACAAGCCGTTGGTCTACGCAATGGCCAAAGTCACGGAGCCGTGGTCGGCCCGCCAGCAGCGCCACCTCTCCGCCGTGTCGGAATTCACCACGGACATCCGGCACGTCGCCGGCAAAGACAACGCCGTGGCCGACTGTCTTTCTCGGGCCAGCGCGAACGCGGTCCACCTCGGCGTGGAATTCGCGCTCATGGCGGCCGACCAGACCACCGACACCTCGGTGCAGGCCCTCCGGGCGGCGGACACGGGCCTCCGCCTGGCCGACATCCCCTTCGCGGGCACCGTCCTGCTCTGCGACATCTCCCAGGGCCAGCCTCGCCCCATCGTGCCCGTTTCCTGGCAGCGCCGCATCTTCGCCTCCATCCACGGCCTTTCTCACCCGGGCCGGAAAGCTTCTCAGAAGCTGGTGTCGGCGCGTTTCGTCTGGCACGGCCTTCGACGGAACGTCCGCGACTGGGCCAACACCTGCACGGCCTGCCAGCGGGCCAAGGTCCACCGCCACACCCAGGCCCCGCTAGCACCTTTCACCGTGCCGGCACGGCGTTTCGACCACGTCCATGTGGACCTGGTGGGTCCCCTGCCCCCATCGCGGGAGTTCACCCACCTGCTCACCATGGTGGACAGGACCACCAGGTGGCCGGAGGCCGTGCCCCTCACCTCCACCACCACCGCCGACGTGGCGCAGGCGTTCATCGCCACCTGGGTCGCGCGCTTCGGCGCACCAGCGGACATCTCGTCCGACCGCGGCCCACAGTTCACGTCCGAACTTTGGGGCGCGGTCGCCCGCTCGTTGGGGGTCACGCTGCACCGCACCACGGCCTACCACCCCCAAGCCAAGGGGTTGTGCGAGCGGTTTCACCGCTCCATGAAGGCCGCACTCATGGCCGGCCTTCAGGACGACGGTTGGACCGACCGGCTGCCGTGGGTCCTTTTGGGCCTCCGCACGGCCCCCAAGGAGGACCTCCGGGCGTCCGCCGCCGAGCTCGTCTACGGCCAGCCGCTCCGCGTCCCGGGCGAGTTCGTGCCCGACGCTACCAGTCCCTGGTCCGCCGCACACCAGCTCTCGGACCTCCAGGAGGCCGCCCGACGATTTGCCCCCGTGCCAACGTCCCGCCACGGTGGCCCCCAGTCCTACGTCCCCCCGGCGCTTCGCACAGCGGAGTACGTCTTTGTGCGTCATGACACGCACCGGGGGCCACTCCGGCCGCCGTACGACGGGCCCTTCCGGGTCCTGCGACGGGGCGACAAGTCCGTCGTCGACGTTGGCGGCCGGTCGGACCGGATCTCTGTGGACCGCCTCAAACCGGCGCACGTGGACGTCGACCGACCACCACGGTTGGCCCTTCCTCCGCGGCGAGGCCGCCCCCCGTCCACAGTTCCCCCCGCTCGACCACCCACCACCAGATCGGACCCCCCCCCCCCCCACGACCCTCCAGGGGTCGCTTTGGCCGGGTCATCCGGACCCCCCTTAAATTGACCCTGCCGGTGCAGGTCGATTCTGGAGGGGCGTGTGTAGCGGTTCCCGCTGAATGTACACAATCGCCTTGCACCTGCCAGGATGCGGCCAGGGCGCGATCGCCATGCCGGGCTCGTCCAGACGCGCCTCTCCTGGGCATGCCCGGACTCGCTGTTCCCGGGCACGCCCGAACCTCCCGGGCACGCCCGGTCTCGTCTTTCCCGGGCATGCCCGCTCTCGCCTTTCCAGGGCTCGCCCAGCGCGCCCGGGCATGCCCAGCCTCGACTTGCCAGGCCGCCCGGGCATGTCCAGACTCGCCTTTCCAGGGCTCGCCCAGAGCGTCCGGGCATGCCCGCTCTCGCCTTTCCAGGGCTCGCCCAGAGCGCTCGGGCACGCCCAGCCTCGACTTGCCAGGCCGCGTCCAGGACGCCCGGGCATGTCCAGACTCGCCTTTCCAGGACTCGCCCTTGACACCCGGGCATGCCCGGTCTCGGTTTTCCCGGGCAAACGCCCCGGCATAAATGTGTATATATATTGCTGCCCGATAAACGGGCTTGTCAGAATACCTGAGCTGTTTTGTTTCAATAAGGCAACTCGGACGAATTCCGTCTTTGGTCACGTCAATTCTTTCGACTCGCGTTGGAGCGCAGCTCCTTCAGGCCTCTCAATTGAAGCCCCACCAGTAGGGCGGGTACCGTTGCTAGTAAAGCCAAATCACTGGGAGGTAATATTGTAGGGAAATAAAATAAAAGCACCTGTGTCGTCTATTATAGGGAAAATGACATCTCCTAGTGTGCCCCAAGGCTGGAAGATCTCATACGTTGTGTGGTCGGACATGAGCTCCCAGAGTCGTCGCTCCATGAGGCTGGTGCTGGTCTGGAAGAGATGCCACCTGGCTAAGCACCAACTCAAAATGACTGTTGCCCCCCCCCCCCCAACTCCTACTGTTGACTCTTAAAGGCTAAAGCACCGCACATCCATCCGAACAAACGTACACGGCGTATATGACAACATGGCTTATATCACTATGCAGTCTGTCAGGGACAATGTTTGTCCTCCGGTTAGTGTGGGATAGCCGTTTATTAAATGTAAACTTGGTTATGAGTAAAACAATGACCAGAGAGCTCATATCCCACCAAAACTGCACAGTCTTGAGAAAGAGGACATGGGAAGGGTCTTTTAAACTCTTGCTTTGCTGTTCTGAGCATGATCTATATTTCCTACGAGCTGCGATTTTGCCTGAATCTCGATATTCATCAATGCTCAGAGAGCGAGGGCAAATTTGATTGGTCGAGATGACGTAAAATGGCCTAATATATTGTCCAAGTACTGCTAAAATGGAGGTCTTTGGAAGTGCCAAGAAGGAGTTTTGCATTCTACAGTTTTCAAGTGTATATTCCACTTAAAATAAAATAAAGGCTTTAAAGACTGCAGGGAAAATCTTTTTTTGTAGGTTTACCACTGTAGATGCACATTCTTTTACACCACTTTATTTAACACCTTGAATTAACTATTTGTGCCTGTTGTTTGTGTCCTTTATAATGTCCCTAAAAACAGTAAATTTCCTGTTTGGAATGATTTTCATTTTTGTTTTATTGCTAGGCAGACAGACTAAAAAAAAATCACCGTAAAGTGTGGTGACTTTGAACACTTGGTACACGGTTCATTTGGATGATTTTTTTTTCTCACAGAAATGTGTTATAAATGTGTTGTTGTTGTAGTTTAAAAAAAAACAATTCACAGCCCCTCCTTCCCCCACCCCAAATTAGGGTAAGACTTTGAATATCATCACGAGGTAGTTGTTCAAACATGGTGGATCGGTAGGTGTTCAAACACGAGCTAAGTACGAGGTGACTTTGAAGGTCTGAATATCAAAAAAAACAAACAAACAAACCATCAACCCCAAACCTGATGATCACAAAATTGAGGTGTTAGAGAGGACACACACTGGAGGGGATTTAAAGCCAGTAATACCACACATTTATTTTGTTGAAGTTCTTCAAAATCATACAAAACTTCAAAAAGTGTTAAATTTCACCCAACTTTACCTTATTTACATTACCAACGGTACCTTACTCCTCTGTGCATGCGTGATTGGGACAATATTCCATACAATTTGCCCAATTCAGAGCGAAAGTACTGCTAATCTGCAGGTTCGTGTTCCAATTCATGTTCTGATTCATGTTCTACCCTGTTCAAAACATAAGATTCATTTGAAATGAGGTAGTTAGTCCCTTGATCATAGACTTACGTCTGTAGACAGACAAACAAAAAGAGTGAACCAATAATTGCTTAAACCCGTTTTTCGCTTCGCGGGTAAAGATAAGCTTAACATCACAACAACGTTGTTTCATTGTAAGTTCCCAGCTTATCCGACTAAATTCTTTCAAAAGTCCATGTTATACCAGAGAGATATCACGACGCTATTTCAATATTGTTACATTTGTGGGGGGTAGGGATGAAACACCTTGGTGAAGTCAGGATTTTGTAAATCAGCATAGACTGTGTAACATGTAGAAAGCCCATTTCGATGTACATAAGCAGGGTAAACGTTGAGCTTAAGAGTGTTTGCATGTCACCACATGGAGGGTGGTATGTATTATTTAAATAGGGCTACAGGGTAATTCCCAGTATGTAACTGCCTCCTGTGATTTTCCCTTCTGTTTTATTTCAACAAAAAAAGGCCGCCATTGCCAACGACAAGAACGGCCATAAAAAGCTCCAGTCACCCATAACACCGTCATGCCGACAGAGTCCCGAACATTCGCCAATTGGCAAGTAAACCCCGCCCCCAAACATTCTCGATGGGCGTCAACAAGGCCGTGAGGCTCAGCCCTGAAGGGGATGATTGGTCAGGAAAATGGACTGATGTGATGGGGCGCGGGGATTGGTCGCGTGTGACGTCAACGAGGGACAAAGGTGGGCGGGTCCCTACTTACTCCCTCTCTCTCTCTCTCTCTGTCCTGGGCTTCGTGGCGTGCGGTCGCATTTGGCTCTCTCTCATTCTGGGCTTGGTCGCGACGGTCGCATTGTTCTTTGGCTCGTGTGCACCTGTGGAAAAAGACTGAGCAAGAGCAGTTTGGTGCAGTCGGCATCGCGAGGAGAGCTGTGGGGAGCTTTTGTGGACAAGCCCCATCATAAGGAGGAGCAATCAGGGTTTTCTTGGCAATAGGGAGCAACAATAGGGAGGAGCAATAAGGAGCAATAAGCCACAATGAGTTTGTGGGGTTCTTGGCATTTTCAATGGGAGAGTGAAAGAGGACTGCCTGCACGAGTTGCCTCACGTTAGTGGCGTTGCGGGGAGCGACTACACGCCATCTTGTGTGTTTCCCGCACGGTGGTTCGAGGCGACCCCACCAAGTGCTCGTCAAGATGAGTTGAGTGCCAAAACTAAAAGGTGGGATTTTCTTTTTCTTTTCTTTGATCATTCCCTTGTCTGTTTCGTGCGTCTGAATGGAGACATCTCAAAGTAGGAATTATGGGGTTTTTTTAACCAGAAAATTAATTTTGCCATTTTATCGTTTCACGTTTATTTTAATAAATTAATTAGTTGCATCTTACTTTTGCGTGTCGTGTCCGTTTACTCGTTTGTGGGTTTGAGGAATAAAACCTTGTGGCCATCCGATCAGATAAGGCTTCGGGCCTTTCCCACACACACAAAAAGATAATCCCGCCATGTTCGTGTATATGCCTCGGAGTTAAAGCAACGTTCAGCTATCTGTCCAAGGCTGGTCTTCATCAGCCACGGACTTGTCAATATATTTACAAACACTGCAAGTTCAATTAATGAAGAAGAAGAAGAGGAAAAATAAAATCAACTGATTGTATTGACAAATCAACAACACGTGAACCAAATTCATAAAATTTATCATTTGTCAAATGAGTGAAATTACAATGTATATATATTTTACACAAGTAGTACGTTATCGATTCATCAATTACCGACATTTTGCTTCTGTTCCAGTTGCAAGTGAAATACTGAAATCTCTTTTCTCTCAAAATCAGTCTTGCTCCAATAATGTCCAAGATGACGATGTCAAAAAACAAAGGCAGACAGTTCAATCCTAAAAGCCCAAAGGTTTTGAGTTTGATACAAAAGTGACTTGGTCACAAAACGTAATTGACCTTTACAATTAGAGTTCCTATTTGTCCTCGTATCCATGATAAAACTGGTGTGTCCAAAAGTCATGTGCAAAACAATTACTCCCTTACTTTGTTTCATTTTAAGTTCCCAGCTTATCCGACTGAATTATTTCAAAAGTCCATGTTATGCCAGAGAGATATCACGACGCTATTTCAAGTTATTCCCTTACTCCTTAAAAACTCCCTTACTTTTCAGAAAAAGACACACAGTGGAATCTTTAACGTCCACCAACAACCAGTGCTGGCAGACCGGTCCTCCAACAGACCATGGTGGCAGTTTATAACAGGGCCAGGATTCAAATCCTGGCTGGACAACTCGAAGGTGGGTGAATACCTTAGGTTATCATGCCAGCCAATTTAGGATTAGTGTTTCACAAAAAAGAAAGAGTTCAATAGCAATATTATAATATTTGAAAGAAAACGAAAATGTACAAAATCAGTTATGTACAACCGGAAAGATTAAGCAAATGTTGGACCGTCTTCGTGCGGAATTTAGTCAGATCCTTAAAGAGGCAAGTTGTGTTGTCCGTAACAAACTGAAGGTTCAAAATTTAGAATCAATTGTGAAAATATACAATTAAAAATGAGAATAAAATTTGCTATTCAGTTGATGAATGCTTCTTACATGTACTCAGGTGCACTCCAACTATTTACGCAATTTTTGCAAACCGTACAAGGAAAGATCAAAAAATCAACCGACTACGTAGCGGATCATACTAACCACACAGGTTACGATATTATCAATGTCAAATATTCCATGTCAATCAAATCTCATTAACACATTTGCTTGCATGCAATGGACCTCAACAGATGCACACATGGTCTGCCTTTTGACAAAGTTTGCAAACTGGCATTAGGTTAGGCCCACGTGGTTCCTGGTGGGAGAGAGGTTTCATCAACAATGTGAAAGGTGACAAAATGACCCAATCAAACAAGGGATAGGGATGAATACTTTTCCCCATTATATAACCAATACTACCATGGTAGGATGAATGAAAAGTACAGGAGACATGAAAGTGCATTGTGAAGACACAGCGAAAAGGTAGGCCAACAGCACAAAAAGTGCCGTTTAGTAACACAATGCAAGATATGAACATGGTGGGAAAGGTGAGGCGGTGACAAGGTACAGTGTTGTATAACGATGCAGAGAGAGCCTGAAGGTTGTGAGGATGTGTATCAATACGGGTGAGCAGAGTAATTTGTCACATTAGCTGGTATATTGTCCTGAAGCGAGGTTCCGTGGTCCTTTGCTTGGAATACACCAGTCGTCAGCCTCTTGGCTGCCCTGGTAGTGCTTGAAGACAGACTTGTTGAACACAGGAAGTCTCTCTACAGATTCGCTTGATATTGCCTGCCAGGACCAATACAATGTAAAAAATACGTCAGGCACAAAATTGTGAAAACAAAGACGTAAAATCAAAAAAACGAAATAGGTAAAATTATGGGATGTTGGATGACCCATCTTTCAAAATGTTTTTTAACAGCCAAATGTTTTTGTTTTCAATTCACTCCACACACTCCAACATACAGTCACGTGAAAAAGTAAGTACACCCCAAGTAAAGTTTTGACTTTTTCAACGTATTTCAACATACAGCTATTTGATGTTCATTTCAACAATATTGAGAGATAAAGGTGATATAATATAACAAATATCATGAAACATTTACATTTTGTAGTCCATTGTATAATTTAAATAAACATAAATGCAAATTTCGCATGTGGAAAAAGTAAGTACACCCTTGGCTCTAATAGGTGGTATTGCCCCCTTTGGCAGAAATAACCTCAAGTAGGCATTTCTTATAACTGTCTACCAGTCTCTGACATCGACTGGGAGAAATTTTTGCCCACTCCTCCATGCAGAATTCTTTCAGCTGTGCGATGTTTGAGGGGTTTCTTGCATGCACAGCTCGTTTCAAATCCCCCCACAACATCTCGATGGGATTTAGATCCGGGCTTTGACTTGGCCATTCCAGAACCCTCCATTTCTTTATTTTCAGCCATTCCTTGGTGGATTTGCTGGTATCTTTAGGGTCATTGTCATGTTGCAAGGTCCACCTTCGGTTGAGCTCCAACTTCCCGACAGATGGCCTGACATTATCCTCAAGCACCCTCTGGTACAATGAAGAATTCATAGTGGATTCTATGATGGTGAGCTGCCCAGGCCCTGATGCAGCAAAGCTGCCCCAAACCATAATATTTCCACCACCATGCTTTACAGTTGGTATCAGGTTCTTGTGGTCAAATGCTGTCTTTGGTTTTCGCCAAACATGTCTTCTGGTACTATGGCCAAATAGGTCTACCTTTGACTCATCTGTCCAGAGCACATTGTTCCAGAAGTGCTGGTCTTTGCCAAGGTGTTCATTGGCAAACTTTAGTCTTGCCCTGATGTTCTTTCTGGACAGCCAAGGTTTCCTCCTGGCACACCTCCCATGTAGATCAAATTTGTGCAGCCTCTTTCTAATGGTAGACTCATGCACTTTGACATCAACAGTGGCAAGAGCTACCTGTAGGTCCCGTGATGACATTCTGGGGTTCTTAGAGACTTCTTTCAGCATCTTGCGGTCTGCTCTTGGGCTGAACTTGCTGGGGCGGCCTGGCCTGAACAAGTTGGCAGTTGTTTGGAATCTCCTCCACTTGTAGATGACCTTCCGGACAGTCGAACGATTGATTTCAAATTGTTTGGAGATCTTTTTAAATCCCTTCCCAGACTCGTAGGCATCTATAACCTTCTTTCTGAAGGCCTCACAGAGCTCTTTTGATCGAGGCATGGTGATGCCGCTCACTTCAACAACAAAGAGCAAACCAAACTAAATGTCTGAGGTTTAAATAAGACAGGTTCCTCCAAGATCCTCTCTAACGATGTTCTAATCATTTGCACCTGAGCTGGTGCACCTGATTCTAATTTTAGGTGTTTGAAGTAGTGATAAATGTAGGGGTGTACTTACTTTTTCCAGATGCAAAATTTGCATTTATGTTTATTTAAATTATACAATGGACTACAAAATGTAAATGTTTCATGATATTTGTTGTATTATATCACCTTTATCTGTCAATATTGTTGAAATGAAGATCAAATAACTGCATGTTGAAATATGTTGAAAAAGTCAAAACTTTACACGGGGTGTACTTACTTTTTCACGTGACTGTAAATGGTGAGGTATGGTGTGGAATATTGACTCTCAGAGAACATCCTTTAAATGAACTAGAACCACCTTCAGAGGCTTTTTTCCCTGCAGAGCAGGGGTTGGTCTTTTTCAGGCACCGTGGTCCCCTTTTTGAAGCAATGTTTTATGGCCGGATGCCCTTCCAGCCGCCAACCCTGTTGGTCGCCTCTTGCGGCACACAGGGAATTACCAGTGAACTGGTACTCAATTTGCGGACCTCGGAAGGATGACAGGCTGAGTCAACCCCCCTGGCGTTAATTCAGTGATCGACTGGGATTCGAACCCAGGATCCTAGGATCCCAAAGCCGGCACCCGAACCGCTAAGCCAACACCGGGCTCCTTTAAATGAACTAGAAAGTCCATAAATCATGGCACCATGAATACGGGTTGGCATATGAAATAAGATGAATAGTTTTAATTCAGAGATGTTGTAGAGATGTGCTTTGCTGTGATTAACATTGAAGATCACATTAATATAACTCTTGATCCTATAATGTGTAACGTCAATGATGCGCTTTGGCCTACCTTTGTGCATCAAAACTGAACACCTGCAGCTGCATTTTAAAATATGCTGTACTAGCAGGGGTACCCGGCATTGCCGGGCAAAGCAGGGTCGCTTCGCTGACGGGAATATTAAGAGGACCTTGATGAACCCTCTCCTTTTCCCTCCCTCCCCTTTCCACCTCTCCCCCTTCCCTCACTTCATATGCCCGGCTCAAAGCCACTCTGTGTTGCCCGACAATGCTTTCTGGGTTGAAAAAAGAGTTCATAGAAAAAGGTTACCACCTTAGCGAACTTCAAAAAATATACACCCTCCAAATACACATCCTATCGTTTAAAACAAGCGATTTTGATCCATAAACCCTGTATAGTTGTTTAGAGAGTGCGTTCCAATTGTAGAACAACAAAACAGATTTCGCATATCTCATATGATATAATTTGGGTGATGCCAACAATATTTATCATTTATCAATTAGATAAAATTGTTATTTGGTGAGTTTTAGGTGAAGGTGGGAGTGCATCAGGGGTCGGTACTAAATCCACTGCTATTTGTAGCTGTGATGGAGGTGCTGGCTCGGAACGTAAAGGAGGGTTTACCGTGGGAGTTGTTGTATGCAGATGATCTGGTGTTGATTGCAGAAAGTATGGATGGACTGAAGGAGAAGATGAACAAGCGGAAGGAATGTATGGAGACAAAAGGTCTGAAGGTGAATATCGGAAAAAGGAAGGTGATGGCAAGTGGTAAAGCATGTGGTGAGGTGGAAAGAATTGGGAAGTGGCCGCGTGCTGTGTGTAGGAAGGGTGTCGGAGTGAATTCCATTCAATGTACAATGTGCGCTGAGTGGGTTCATCAAAAATGTAGTGGTCTGAGAGGGTCATTAACCAGTGTAGCAGCTACATTCAAGTGTAAGGTGTGCACAGAGGGAGCTGCAGATGGGGGAAATGTTGAGTTGGATCTTGGAGACGGCGTGAAGCTGGAAGGTGTGAAAACATTTTGTAACCGAGGAGACATGCTGAATGGAGAAGGTGGATCAGACTCGGCAACGGTTGCTGGAGTGAGATGTGCATGGAAGAAGTTTCGGGAACTGAGTGGCGTGCTGACGAGGAGGGGAGTGTCGTTGAAGCTGAAGGGAAAGGTGTATGCTGCATGTGTGAGAAGTGTTATGATTTATGGGAGCGAGACATGGGTAATGAACGTAGAGCAGCAACGAAGGCTGGAAAGGGTGGAAATGCGAATGGTTCGGTGGATGTGTGGAGTATCGTTGAGAGAGAGAGGAAGACAAATGATGAATTGCGAAAGATGATGGGAATAGAGCCTGTGATGGATGCTGTGAAGAGGAACAGGTTGAGATGGTTTGGTCATGTGTTGAGGAAGGATGAAAGTGACTGGTTGAGAAGAGTGATGGAAATGAATGTAGAAGGAAGTAGAGGACGGGGAAGACCGAGAAAGACTTGGCTAAAGATGGTCAAAGAAGAAATGCGGGCAAGGGGGTTAACAAGGGGAGATGCAGAAAATAGGGCCAAATGGAGAAGATTGTCATGGGGACCGCAAGGCTAACCCCCGCTCTTGCAGGGAAAATGGCCTTAAAATGCCTGTTGTGTTGTTATCAATTATATAAAATTTAGATCAGCGAGTCAGATTTTGGTACTGATTTATGTACTGATTAGTTCTGCCACCGAAGACAGGCGGAGGTTATGTTTCACCCCCTGTCTGTCTGTTTGTCTGTCTGTCTGTGAACAGGATATCTCAAACAGTTGTGGTCAGATTCGGACGATACTTGGGAGACAGGCTGGGTGTTTGACAAGGACGAAGGATAAGATTTTGGTGAACATCTGGATACGGATCCGGATACTAGAATTTTAAAGCGAATCTTCACCATTGAGTATTTGGCTAAAAGTGATATACAACACCATATCTCAAAAAGTTGTGGAAAGATTTGGATGAAACTTGGTGTGCAAGTTTGGTGCATGATAAGGACGAGTCGGTGTGATTTTTGGTGAAGATCCTTATCCTGATCTGTATCCGACAATTTTTTTTTTAATATTGTAAGTGATTCTTTAACATTGAGAAATAGGGTAAAAAATGATATACAGCATGTATGTATATATATATATATATTTTTTTCTTCTTTTTTTTGTATGTTCTAGGTCAGGTATAAGGTTGACATTTGACATAGGGATGTTACTCGATGCGACGATTACAGAAAAAAATTCACAAAACGGTCCGTAAATGTTCATAATTTAAAATATTCGTAAACAAGACTAGTCCGGTGGATCAGCGACCTGTCGCTGGAGAGGTGTGGAGTTTGGACTGTGCCAACGGCATGTCATTCCCTCAGCTGGTAGAGGGGCAGAGGTATGACTGTATGTAAATAAAGATGACTGTACGTAAAAATAGTAAATGATTACAATGATGAGTTAAAACATAATTTGTGCACCAACGAAAAAGGCTTATAATCAGCAATCCGTTTCCAATCAAGTAAAAAAAACGTGTCGTTGTCTTATTAAAATCGCAAAATTTGTGAAAACCGCAGTCATCGTGCAACTGATTTGATACTTTATTTCTGACAAGGGCTCAGTTCTGATGTTTCCTCCGCAAGGTAGCTTCAAACAATTAAAATGTTAAAAAAGATATTTGTCTGCTATTGGCATGGCACCAGTGATCAAAAAACTGACTTTGTTCAGTTAAAATAATTTCCACATTGAGGTAAAAAGTATAAGATCTACCAGGTAGAGAAAGTCAGGCATATGTGCATATTTGAAAACCCATTCACCCACACTACTATCCATCCCAGCTGGCACATCTGCTACAGGTAGTCCTGCCTTTTTTCTTACCTTGATGAACACGATTGCATCAGTGCCATATCCCTCCATGGAGTACAACTGCAGGTCTCCTTGGAAGTAACGAGCATACAGCCGTGATATGGGCAACCCGTAGCCAAAGCCAGCCTGCAAATAACGACAATTAGTCTGACGTGTGCCACATTGACCTTCTTACTTGAGAGGTTCAGAGGGAGCACAAAATCATCAACACTGTAAGGCCGCTCGTGGGCTTGGTTTCGCAATCACATGATTGCAGAAAGACAATGTGCAGATATCATGAATTTAACCTGTAAAAAATCAGTCCTTCCAAAAATCGAGATGATTTCTCATGAGATGTGGTGGAAGTCTGATGAGAAACTCATCCGATCTCTCACTGGAGATTTTTGTTTTGGTTGTGTGCTCGACATACTTTTGGTATGATGGACTGGGAGGGAGAAAGGGCACCATGCTCCTTTTGTACCTCCGGTGTCCTATTTGACTTTGTCCACCATGCCTTGTGGATCCACGAGGGCAACACCAGCACAGTAACCTTCAAGTCAAGTGACCCACCAGAGGTGCAGCACGGGCAATATCCCCGAGTGGAGGAGGAGCTGTTGTGTACATGTAGTTGAAAAGAAGCTCAGTCTTTCTATGTGGAACACCACCACCAAGGTCACTGACCTGTAAAACATGGAACCAGGTAGTTTCAATGCATTGCACCTAATTATTTAACAAAAATAATTATCAATTGACATACATGTGAAAATTACACATCCAGACTGGGGTTCTGGTGAACTGTCGCAGCACTCTGCCATCTGAGCTACCTGGGCAACCCCTAACGAAGCACCCAATTTTCCCTCATATAGAATTGCCACTCTCTTTCCATCACTTCTGCCAGAGCACTCGCTGCCAACCAGAGGAGCAGCAACGGCCTGTTCACAACAACAACACAACAACATGCATTTTAAGGCCATTTTCCCTGCGAGAGCAAGGGTTAGCCTTGCGGTCCCCATGACAATCTTCTCCATCTTGCCCTATTTTCTGCATCTCTCCTTGTTAACCCCCTTGCCCGCATTTCTTCTTCCACCATCTTTGGCCAAGTCTTTCTCGGTCTTCCCCATCCTCTACTTCCTTCTACATTCATTTCCATCACTCTTCTCAACCAGTCACTTTCATCCTTCCTCAACACGTGACCAAACCATCTCAACCTGTTCCTCTTCACAACATCAATCACAGGCTCTATTCCCATCATTTTTCGCAATTCATCATTTGTCTTACTCTCTCTCAACGATACTCCGCACATCCACCGAAACATTCGCATTTCCACCCTTTCCAACCTTCGTTGCTGCTCTACGTTCATTACCCATGTCTCGCTCCCATAAATCATAACACTTCTCACACATGCAGCATACACCTTTCCCTTCAGCTTCAACGACACTCCCCTCCTCATCAGCACACCACTCAGTTCCCGAAACTTCTTCCATGCACATCTCACTCCAGCAACCGTTGCCGAGTCTGATCCACATTCCCCATTCAGCATGTCTCCGAGGTAGCAAAATGTTTTCACACCTTCCAGCTTCACGCCGTCTCCAAGATCCAACTCAACATTTCCTCCATCTGCAGCTCCCTCTGTGCACACCATACATTTGAATGTAGCTGCCACACTGGTTAATGACCCTCTCAGACCGCTACATTTTTGATGAACCCACTCAGCGCAAATTGTACATTGAATGGAGTTCACTCCGCCACCCTTCCTGCACACAGCACAGGGCCACTTCCCAGTTCTTTCCACCTCACCACATGCTTTACCACTTGCCATCACCTTCGTCTTTCCAATATTCACCTTCAGACCTTTTGTCTCCATACATTCCTTCCACTTGTTAATCTTTTCCTTCAGTCCATCCATACTTTCCGAAATCAATACCAGATCATCTGCATACAACAACTCCCACGGTAAACCCTCCTTTACGTTCTGAGCCAGCACCTCCATCACAGCTACAAATAGTAGTGGACTTAGTACCGACCCCTGATGCACTCCCACCTTCACCTCAAACTCACCACTGTTCCCGTCCTTCGTCCTTACAGCTGTGCGCGCTCTTTTGTACATTGCCATCACTACTCTGATCAACCATTCCTCCACTCCTAACTTCCTCATTGCCCATGTCAATACTTTGCGTGGAACCCGATCGAATGCTTTCTCCAGATCAACAAACCCAAGAAACAACTTCTTCCTCTTCTCCATGTACTTCTCCTGCAACTGCCTCACAATAAAAAGCGCGTCTGTCATTCCTCTTCCTGGCATAAATCGAAACTGCATTTCGTCGATCTTCACTTTCTTCTTTATCCTCCTCTCCAACACCCTTTCCAATACCTTCATTCCATGCTCCAATAACGTTATCGCTCGGTACGAGCCACACTCCAGAGGGTCACCTTTCCCCTTGTATAGAGGGACGAGGGTACTCAGTTCCCAATCCACAGGAATGCAGCCTTCTTTCACAGCCAGATTACAGATCTCTGTCATTCTCTTCACACCCCAACTTCCTGCTGCCTTCAACATATCTCCCACAACTCCCGTTGGCCCTCCCGCTTTTCTACTCTTCATTGCTTTTATCGCTTCCTCAACTTCCTTCTCAGTTATCTTCTCTGCCGGTCCTAAAACTGGGTTCCTCTCTATGTTGCCATCCCATTCATTCTCTGTATTCAACAGCATTTCCATATATCTTTTCCATCTTCCTTTAATTCCATCTGGGTCCACAACGATTTGTCCACTTCATCCTTCAAGCAACTCACCCCCATCACATCACACCTCTCTTTCGCTATCTGCTTTGCAATCCTGAATACTGCTCTCTGACCCTCTTCCGAATCCAAGTGTTCTCCGAACATTTTCCTACATGCCTCCTGCGCCTTTGCTGCCCCTTTCTTTGCAGCCTTCTTCGCTGCCTTATAACTTTCATGCTCTGCTGTTTCTGCTCCCGTACCCTTTGGCTTCTGCCACTCCTTGAACTTCTTCCTCTTATTGTCAATCCTCTTTCCAACTTCATCATCCCACCACCATGTTTCCGAGTGCCTCGGTGGTCCTTTTGTCCATCCACATACCTCACCAACGGCTCCCAACAGACTAGCTTTCATTGACATCCAACCACTTTCAAGCTCAACCACATCATCCTCGACCCTACTCAGCCTCTCTTTTAATGCCTCCCTTACTGTCACCTCTTTCAACCTCCACACCTTCATTCTCGGTTGGTACTTCACCCGCCGAGCTCTCCTCGCACCTTTCACCCTTATGTCGCAGACAACCAAGTGGTGCTGTGAAACAGCCTCCTCCCCCGGATCACCTTTGTGTCCCGGAGGTGCCCCCTATCTCGCCTACGCACCATCAGGTAGTCAACAGTTGTCGTCGACCCACCTGACGTGTATTGACGTGTAACAAGCTTATTATCCTCTTTCTGGAACTGAGTATTACAAATCAACAAATCAGCTCCATCAGCAAACTCCAAAATCCTTTCACCTTCTCCATTTCTCACACCCTATCCATAACCCCCATGAACTCCCTCAAAACCATCCATACTCCTTCCCACATGTCCATTTAGGTCTCCTCCTACCACAACAACTTCCTCATCTTTCACGTTTTCCATCAGCTTCTCTATCGCACACCAGAACTTGTCCTTCTCTTCATCGCTCCGACCAACCTGCGGAGCATATCCCGAGATGACGTTCACCAAGAGCTTTCCAATCATCATTTTCACCATCATCAACCTATCACTCACTCTAGTCATACTCACCACATTGTCTACAAACTCCTCAGAAAACAGGACACCAACACCATTCACGCCCTCCGGGCACCCTTGCCACACAAACTTGTATTTCTGTCCATGCCTACCCTTCACCATTCTCACACCACTTCCCTTCCATCTCGTCTCTTGCACACAACATATGTCCACTCTTCTTCTGACCAATACTTCCACCACTTCTCCTGATCTCCCTGTCATTGTCCCTACATTCCATGTCCCAAACCTCAGAAACCGATCTCCACTTCGGGCTGTACCCTGCCCATATGTAGTTGTAAGTCATGGTTCTCTTTTTGAGGCAATGTTTTTATAGCCGGATGCCCTTCCTGACGCCAACCCTCTTAGTCGTCTCTTACGACACGCAGGGATACGGTGTACCTATTCTAATCCAGGGTAAACACTGGGAAAGGTTTAAAACATGGAAATTCTGGGGGGGGGGGGGGGGGGGGGGGGTGGCATCACGGCTGCGGGGGCCCCGTCAACACCACGCCCTTGGAGAGGACTTCGATGCACGTCCGCCCGGTCGGCCCAGAGCCTGGCGCGAAGTCCAAGGGCATCAGCACGTCATCCGAAAACAACTCCGGTTGGTGCGAACCACTCGGTCAATGGCGCGAACCAGGTCCCGACACGCCCTTGCTCGCTTGGCCCCTGTTCACAAGAAAGGTCTTTTTCCAATGAGGTGGTTAGGGGGTGGGGGAGGGGAAATCCAGGCCAAAAAAAGACACCACTGGGGTCGTCGTAATACAATTATATAAACGAACAGGATTCTGAACAGGCCGTTGGTGCTCCATTGGTTGGCAGCGAGTGCCCTGGAAGAAGTGATGCAAAGTGAGTGGCAATTCTATATGTGGGAAAATTTCGTCTTTATAAAAAAATTTCGTTCATTTTATAAAAATAAATATAATACAAAAAAAACAATAATAAAAGTAACAGCTATGTCAACAATCATTATAATTATCATTGTAAGGATGTCAGGAAAAATGATCCATGTATTAATTAATTTAAATATATATATATATTTGCATACAAAGTCGAGGCTCGTGCAAGAGCCAACGCACAAAACACATAAAATCATAAACAGAGACACATAAAACATATAATAAAGGGAGCGGGAGACAAGAGGGGGAGAGAGAGGGAAGCACACAAGTACAACAGTAGTAAACAGGGACATAGGTAGATATGTGGAAGGGAGAGGACTGGAGGGGGGGGGGGGGGGGGTTGGGGAGGGGGATTCATGATATAAAACCCATGGACACTGCTAGGACTTTCGGGAGAGAAAAATGGAATTTGAAAGAGGTGGATTTGGGGTGTATTAACGGGGGTAGAACGAACGGTTTTGGATGGGGGAAGATAAGAGATGGTGGTGAACAGCTGTTTTAAAGACTTGGAGGGAGGAGTGGGATTGAAGGGAGTGGGGAGTTTGTTCCAGAGGAGGGAGAAAAGAGGAATGAAAGAGTGAAGGTGAGCAGAGAGTCTTGATTTTGGCTGTTTAACCATAGGAGGGTTGCTGGCAGATCTTGTGCGAACTGTTGGAATATTTGGAGGACAGAGCACAGAAAGAGCTGGGGGAGCAAGGCCGGAGAGGAGTCGGTGGAAGACAGAAAGGTGCCGGGTGTGAGGGAGTACCAGCACGTCACTTAGCCGGCTCAGAAGTTCCACTAAAGGATGGAAGCGCCTGCCTCTCCCTCCCTGTAGTTCTACCACTCTCAACCCCACCATTAAATTGTCGACTTGTGTACGTACATTATTACCAAAGGTGAATGAAGGTTATTTATGTTTTCACTCCTGTCTGTTTGTCTGTGTGTCTGTCTGTCTCTCTGTTTGTTTGTCTGTTTGTGATCAGGATATCCCAAAAAGTTGTGGACGTATTCAGCGAAATTTGGTGGAGATGTTGGGTTTGTGACACGGAATAAATAATTAGATTTTGGTGAAGATCCGGATCCGAGAATGTTTAAGTGATTCTTAACCATTTAGAGATCGGGCTAAAAATGATATCGAACACGACATCTCAAAAAGTTATGGACGAGTTATGACTAAACTAGGTGGATGAGTTGGTTAGGTGATAAGAACAAGCCGATTCGATTTTGGTTCAGGTCGGATCCAGATCCGGCCTATCAGTGGGATATAAAACGTAAACTGTTCAGCCTGGCGGAGGTATTCTCCCTACCTTGTGCCATTCTGGTTGGGAATGCATCCACGACGACTTGCTTTATACACTTCGTTGAAAGTAAATAATGACGGATGTTTTGTTTGAACACAATCTCGCGAGATTCCTGGAACTCCTCGGACAAGGACCTTCACAATGACACGGGTTTTATGGTCCCTGGTCGAGGTATTTAAGACAAAATAGTTGGAAACCGCTGCCTCAATCGATCGCTCCCGAACCCCCCCCCCCCCCCCTCCCCAGGTTTGAAACAAAAACATTCCCACTGACTATGTCCACACTGTCACATCCACAACAGCGCACATCCAGGTCCTGAATCTTGTCTTTTAATATTTTCCACAACAGAATAATTCTCAATTTTGAAATCATGAACATCAAGTATAAAATAAAACTTATGCAGATTATCAACAACGGCTTTATTGCAGTCTGCTGGCCTCATGCATTTGTCCATGTATCCAATCATAGTCTCTATTTTACGTGAAACAGCACAAGAAGTAGTTCCTTTAAAACGAATCGGACGACTTTATAATATGCTTTAAATTTTGTAACTTGCTCATCTATTTCTTTCTGATTAGCTTCTCCTATGATCTATCTCCCTCTATAAAGGCTTCCCCGTTTTGCTAATTAGGTCCTTTAGCTCCTTGGTAGGCCACAGCTTGTTATTATCCCACACACGCGAAGCGAAAAGCGTGGTTAAGAAATTGGTTCCGGTCCGTCTGTCCATATTATCAGTTTATGATCGAGGAACAACTTAGTTAAATTGAATGTTATATTTTGAACATCAATCGGAACAACAACAACAACAACAACAACAGGCATTTTAAGGCCATTTTCCCTGCTAGAGCTGGGGTTAGCCTTGCGGGCCCCATGACAATCTTCTCCATCGTTAAGAACATGAATCGGAAAACAAGTTGGCGATTTTACTGTATTTTGGCTTAGAATTCATCCCGATCGTGCATGCGCAGAGAGGAGTGAGATTTTTTTTTTTACTGTTTCTGCCTGTTAGGTTGTCAAACAAAATTTAAAAATCAATCCAAACAACCTGGTGTTGGCTTAGCGGTTAGGTTGCTGGCTTGGGATCTTAGGATCCTGGGTTAGAATCCCGGTCGATCACTGAATTAACGCCAGGGGGGTTGACTCGGCCTGTCATCCTTCCAAGGTCGGCAAATTGAGTACCAGTTCACTGGTAATTCCCTGTGTGTCGCAAGAGGAGTCTAACAGGGTTGGCGGCAGGAAGAGCATCCAGCCGTAAAACATTGCTTCAAAAAGGGGACCACGGTGCCCGAAAAAGGCCAACCCCTGCTCTGCGGGGAAAAATGGCCTCTGAAGGTGGTCACAATCCAAACAACCTGGTGTTGGCTTAGTGATTAGGGTGCCGGCTTGGGATCCTAGGATCCTGGGTTCGAATCCTGGTCGATCGCTGAATTAACACCAGGGGGGTTGACTCAGCCTGTCATCCTTCCGAGGTCGGCAAATTGAGTACCAGTTCACTGGTAATTCCCTGTGTCGCAAGAGGCGCCTAACAGGGTTGGTGGCAGGAAGGGAATCCGGCCATAAAACTTTTTTTGAAATTTTTTTTTTGGATACAGAATCGAGGCTCGTGAAAGAGCCAACATTTATCACACAAACAAATCAAACAGACAAACAAAATATATAAAAAGAGGGAGCGGTAGACAAGATGGGGAGAGAAGGGGAAGCACACAAACACAACATTTGAGAGCAGGGACTTCGGGAGATGTGTGGGAGGGAGAGGGCTTGGGGGAGGAGGCGTGGGAAGGGGGGGGGGTGGTGGTGGAAGAAGTATAAACACAAGGACACCAAGGACTTCCAGGAAAGAAGTTGGTATTTCAAAAAAGTGGATTTGGGGTGAAATTAGCGGGGGTAGAAAAGATCAAGGTTTTGGATGGGGGAAGATAAGACATGGTGGTGAACAGCTGTTTTAAAGACCTGGAGGGAGGAGTGGGATTGAAGAGAGTGAGGGAGAAAAGAGTCTGGTTTGTTCCAGAGGTGGGAGAAAAGAGGAATGAAGGAGTGAAGGTGAGCAGAGAGTCTTGATTTTGTCAGTTTAACCATAAGAGGGTTGCAGGCAGATCTTGTGCGACCTGTAGGAATATTTGGAGGACAGAGCCCAGAGAGAGCTGGAGGAGCAAGGCTGGAGAGGAGTCGGTAGAAGACAGAAAGACCACCAACCTGCCCGTGGTGAGTAAGTGAAAGGCCCTCGGAGGTAGCTTCATCGCGGGAGATTCCAATGATTCTGAACACTTTGGTTTCAACAGCGTGTCGATGAGCTAGGTGTGAGGCAGGAGCACCAGCCCAGAGGGGGAAACAGTATTCCATTGAGCTGTGGATGAAAGCCATATATGTGGTGAGGAGCTCAGGTGTGCCAAGGAAGGACTTCGC
Source organism: Myxine glutinosa (assembly GCF_964187855.1). Classification (NCBI taxonomy): domain Eukaryota; kingdom Metazoa; phylum Chordata; class Myxini; order Myxiniformes; family Myxinidae; genus Myxine; species Myxine glutinosa. Next base: position 19,521,863 of record NC_136266.1, read on the forward strand.
ACGACGGAGGATGCCCAGTCGGCGACTGGCTTTGGAGGTCAGATTTGAAATGTGGTTTTCCAAGGAAAGATCATGGCAGATAGTGAGACCCAAAAGCTTGAGTGACAGAACTTCTTGGAGAGGATTATTCAGAAAGTGGATGGGAGGGTTGTCCAGTCGGTCTTTTCGGAGAGACATCGTAAGAGTGTGAGATTTGTCAGGATTGAAAGACATGTTCCACTTGTTTGCCCAGTCTGTGATTTTGTCCAGGTCTGCAGAGGGTGAGGAGGCTGCAGACTGCCGATCTGAGGGATGAGGAATGGAGCGGCAGAGAGTGGAGTCATCAGCAAAGAGATAGAGAGGATTTTCAAGAGAGTCGGAGAGATCATTGATGAAGACCAGAAAAAGCACAGGGCCCAGAACACTGCCTTGGGGAACTCCAGCCTGAACAGGAAGGGGAGATGAGAGAACCCCATTCAGGGCCACACGTTGACTACAACTAGAGAGGAAGTCCGCCAGCTATGCGTGGAGATTTCCATGGATACCAAAGGAGGAGAGTTTGTTGAGAAACATTGCTTGAAAATTGAGAAACAAAACATTGCTTCAAAAAGGGGACCACGGTGCCTGAAAAAGGCTCTAAAGGGAAAAATCCCTGCTCTGCAGGGAAAAATGGCCTCTAAAGGTGTTCACAATCCAAACAGGAAACGTACTGTTTTTAAGGATGTTATAAAGGACACAAACACCAGGCACGAACAACCAATGTAACTTGTAAAATAAGGTGGTGGAGATATTTACCACCAGGAACAGAAAACTGATTTACATTACAACAGACAATGAGCAACAGGTACACCAATGCCCAGTATCACGACAATAACATGCATCTGATCGGTGCAGGTGTGATGGGGCATTGACAAGACGTAGAGCTATTTGCCTCATCTTTGATCCCTGATGCCATTTGCATCAGAGCGGGAATTTCAACCAGATTGGCTTCCGGTCCGGTCTGAAGAGGACGCAGGCAGGCGTCACATGCTCGCCGCTTCTTCGACTGGGCCACTGTCTGTGGCTTGCTTTTTTGGTGGTTGTGCGGATTTTTTGGCCATTGAGTCTGCCCTCCGCATAGTCCCGGCTCTGCTCCCTGCTTCGCCTACCCGGCTCCTTTGCCTGCTCGCTGTTTCATCGGGCACGCTCTCGTGGGTTGTGTCCTTCGCAGCGGTGTGGCGGCGGTTTTCCCGCCGTGATCGTGATTTGTAGCGGCGGCTGTTGATTGCCGCTGCATTTCCCGCTTTGCCGTGATCAACCTTGGCCTCGTGATCGTCTCTTTGCTCCTGTCTGCCCTCTGCTTGGTCCCGACTCTGCTCCTGGCTTCACCTACCTGGCTCCTTCGTCTCCTTCGTTTCCTTGGGCCTGCTCCCGTGCGTTGGGACCATTGTTTCACCTCCTCAACCTTGGCCCCGTCTCGTCTCTCCGCTCCGCTCCTGCCTGACATGGCTCTGCGGTACTCCGCCGCAAGGCTCCTTCTGCTCAATACCCGCTCCACCCCATCATGCATCTCTGCCATCAAATCAAATGGACTCCTCCGACGACCCAGGTACATTCACCGTGGCTCCGGTCGTAAGTTTGTATATGTACAATCAGGTCACTCCATCCCCGTCCTCTGGTCGGCTCAGCGCACTCCCACTCATCTTCTCAGCAAACCTAGTCACGGCAACGCACAAAATCGCACCTCCTGCCTGCGAACCCTGGCTAAATCACCTGAATTCATCCCCGCTGTTCAAAACAACATCATGCTCACCCTGTTCAATACCCGGTCCCTCAACAACAAATGCCTCATCCTCAACGACTACATCCTGGATAACAAACTGGAATTTCTCTCTCACCGAAACCTGGCAACAACCACTGGACTACTACACGCTCAACCTCACCACACCCAATGGATATTCCTACGTCAATAAACCACACTCGGAGGGCCGAGGTGGTGGAATTGCCGTTATCCACCGTCAAGACATCAGGACCAGCCTCATCCCCATCGCCTCATCCTCATCCTTTGAACACCTGGCTTTTAAACTCTCTGGTCGCACGGTCAGTCATGGCTGTCATCTACCGCACTCCCAAACCACACCCATTATTCCTGTCTGACTTCTCCTACTTTCTGACCCAGCTATGTTCCCTCTCCCCCTCAATCCTCCTCCTTGGTGATTTAAATATCCACATGGACTCCACTGACTCCACAATAACCACTGACTTCACTGATTTACTCACCTGCTTTAACCTCACTCAACATGTCAACTTTCCTACGCATATCCGTGGTCACATTTTGGACCTTGTCTGCTCCACTGGATTAATTTTGCACCACCTCTCTGGCTCCGACCTCACCCTCTCTGACCACTTCGCCATCACTATGACCATCAACATCCCCACCCCAACACCAAGACATTATCGCACGATCAACTTCCGTAAGCTAAACGCTCTTTCACCTACCTCATTCTCATCCACCCTCTCTGAAAAAATGTCCACTTCTCCCTTCATTGACCTCCACACCCCTTCCGACCTCACTGACTACTACAACCACACTCTCTCCTCCTGCCTTGACCAGCTTGCACCTGTAAAAACCAAAACAGTTTCTTTCACCCATTCTGCTCCCTGGTTTACCCCTGAACTCCGCCTGATGAAAACTCGTGCTCGCCAACTTGAAAGACTCCGCAATAAAACAGGTCTCACAGTTCACTCCCAAGCCTACAAGGACCACCTACAACACTACAAAGATGCCCTCTCCCACGCCCGCTCCGCCTACTACTCTCAAATTATCCACTCTGGCTCCGGAAACCCAAAAGCACTCTTCTCGACAATAAACAAACTCCTCCGCCCCCTGGACACCACCACCCAGTCATTCACAGTAGACAACTGCATCTCCTTCCTTTCTTTCTTCCAACGCAAAATTGACAACATCTACAACAGCTTGACCACCACCGCACCCGCTCCCCCTCCAACCACCTGCCCCCCCTTATCCTGCCTTCCCCTGTCTCAATTCTCTCCGGTCTCCCCTACTGACCTCTCTGAACTCCTCATAGGAATGAAAACTGACACCTGCACTCTTGACCCCATCCCCTCCAGCTTTGTCAAGGCCTCCCTCCCTGCTCTCTCTCCACTTATCATTGCAACAATAAACTCCTCCCTGTCTACAGGCATCGTCCCACCATCCCTCAAAATTGCTGCTGTTACCCCCATTCTAAAAAAACCTGGTCTAAACCCTGACACCCTAAACAACTTCAGACCCATTTCCAACCTACCCTTTCTGTCGAAAGTTTTGGAACGCGCTGTAGCCACTCAACTCAAACATCACCTCTCTGCCAATAACCTGTATGAAACATTCCAATCCGGATTCCGCTCCAACCACAGTACTGAAACTGCTCTCCTCAAAATCACCAACGACCTTCTCCTCTCCTCTGACGCTGGCAACCTCAACATTCTCGTCCTCCTCGCCCTCAGCACTGCCTTTGACACCATCCTCCTCACCCGACTTGAATCCACCTTTAACGTTACCGGCACTGCCCTCTCTTGGATTAAATCATACCTCTCTGACAGACGCCAGTTCATCTCCATCAATAACTGCAAATCCCCCACTGCTCCCCTCCCCCAAGGTGTCCCCCAAGGTTCAGTTCTTGGCCCCCTCCTCTTCATCCTTTACCTGTCCCCCCTCGGTCACTTAATCCGCCGTCATGGTCTCCAATTCCACTGCTTTGCCGATGACATCCAGCTTTTCATCTCCACCAAGTCCGTCTCCACCGACACCCACTCTATCCTGACAAACTGCATCTCTGAAATAAAATCCTGGCTTCAAATCAACTTCCTCAAACTTAACTGTGATAAATCTGAAATAATCATCATTGGCCCAAAAACGCTCACAAAATCCACCCATAACTTTGCCCTCAACATCGACGGTATCCCAGTATCCACCTCCCCTCTCATCCGGAATCTTGGCGTCATCTTTGACCAAACCCTCTCCTTCGACAAATACACTAAACAGATCACAAAGACAGCCTTCTTTCACCTGAAAAACATCGCCCGTCTCCGCTCATCCCTCTCCTCCACGGCTGCAGAAACCCTCATCCACGCCTTCATCACCTCCCGTCTGGACTACTGCAATAGCCTCCTCTATGGTTCACCCTCAACAATCACCAATAAACTCCAATACATTCAGAACTCCGCTGCCCGTCTACTCACCCATTCCCGGACCCGTGACCACATCACCCCCGTCCTTTACAAGCTTCACTGGCTCCCCATCTCCCAGAGAATCCAGTACAAAATCCTCCTCTTGATCTACAAAGCCCTCCATAATCTGGCCCCATCCTACCTGGCTGACCTCCTCTCCAGACACACTCCCACCCACAACCTCCGCTCTGCTGGTACCAACCTCCTGACCCCACCCATCCGGACCAAATTCAGATCCTGGGGGGACAGGGCCTTCTCCATCTCTGCTCCCACCCTCTGGAACTCACTACCTCACACCATCAGAGACTCCTCCTCACTCACCACATTCAAAACATCACTCAAGACCCTCCTGTTCAGCACTGCATTCAACATTCAACGCACAGCATCTAACCCCTGACTATCACTTCTCCTTCTCCCTCCTTTTGCTTTAAATATTTCCCTATTGATTCTTGTCTTTTTGCAATTGTTGTTTTCATGTTTTGTTATGCATTATGTTTTGCACTCTGTCAAAGCGCCTTTGGGCTTCATGAAAAGCGCTATACAAAATAAATGAATTATTATTTATTATTATTCATCTAATATGGACATGTTTTATGACAAATTATAATGTAATAGTGGTGGCGAAAGAGGAGCTGGTATCACACCCTGGACCAGCTTAACCCCGCGGATAGCCAGCCCAGACCAAGCAGAAATAGTGCAAACTTACCTTGATGGTCAAATCTTCTTTACCAAGGCTCACCAACACCTGAATAGGTGGGTAGCTGCTGCTGGTCGCATCATGCAACTCAATCGTTGCACGCATGGAATTCTGCCAAACACAAGCCACCATTGTTGTGTTGATAATGGTTTGTGGACACACATTTGCAGCACAGTACTATCACTTGAACTACTACAGTAAGACTATATTTATTAGTGCAACATAAAAATGTTTCCTTTATGCAATAAACAAGAAAGCGAGGCTTATAAGAGCAGATATGATGATTGCTTCATTCGAAATAATTGTATACGCAGTACCTTCCGGAATAATCCATGGCATTCAATTAAATTTCACCACTTTGTTGTGCAACAATGTAATAAGTTACAATTTATCAGGCCAATTAGTATTTCATTGGCCCAGAGTGGTGTAGATGTCCTGTTTAGAAAAAAAAAACATGGCCTGCAATCTTTTCTTACCTTGAAAAGCTCAAACAGCATGTGGTAAAGATGAGATGGAACATACACCACCTGGAGAGGCTGATCTTTACCTCGGACTGTGGGAAACAAACACGGGTCCCTCAAATTCTGTGCCACGAGAACTCTATTTCCTGGTGATAACCAATCATATATCTGAATAGGTTCAATCAAATCTGAAACTCGTTACATTGAAAGACAATGAATGGTTGCAAGGAAGGGAATGGAAGTAAAAGGAAAGAAGAAAGTCGAGATGTCATGTCAAAGGGAGCAGACTGCACATCCATTTCTCTCGGCTTGTGCATGGCAATTCATGGTAAATATCTGATCTAACACTGCAATGGAACGCAACACTCAAGGAAACCTCATGAGGCTGTTGAGTTGGTTAGAGAAAAGAAAGGGAAGTGTTCAATCTGGATTATGACCACGGTGGCACCAGCATAAAACTAGAACGGCACTCAGTAGAGAGCATACCTCCACCCGGTTGTCCATATCACTCAATGGTGAAGAATCACTTAAAAAAAAATTATACTCGCTGGGTCCGGCTCCGGATCTTCACGGAAATTGAATCGATTCTTCCTTGTCAGACACCCAACCTCTCCACCAAGTTTCGTCGAAATCCGTCCATAAATTTTTGAGATATCCTGCGATGTATCGTTTTTGGCTCTATCTCCCAATGGTGAATAATCGCTGAAAAAATTCTAGTAGCCGGATCCGAATCGGGATCTTCACTAAAATCTAATAATTTCGTCCTTGTCACATACGATACCTCTCGGCCAAATTTCGTCCAAATCCGTCCACAACTTTTTGAGATATTTTGTTCACAAACAAACGGACAAACAAATTTTACAGACGGGGTGAAAAGATAACCTCCATCCACCTTTGGTGGCAGAGGTAAACATAAACTTGTGAAAGATACTATAGAATATTACAAGTCTCTCTGCAGAAAAGACAGCCAGATGGCAGATAGATGTTTACTCAGAAGGATGAGATTTTAAAGAGCATTTCGCCCCCTAGTGGCTGTGAGCTGCACCGAAGTTCTAATTGATCCGATTTCACCAGAAAACAAGTCTGAGGGGAGAAACTGATGGAGTTGGAAAACAAAATGCATTCTTGTTGATGTCTTTAAACAATGGAAGTTTTTGAGTATTAACTGTTTTGAATGTGTTACAGATTCGTCCCTTCCGTTGTTGTGGTTTTCATCCACTTGAAACATTTCTGGTTCCATGTATTATTATTATTGTTGTTTGAGGGAAATAGCAATTATTATTGTCAAAAGGCAAAAAGGTTAATGGTTTAAATGAAACAGGAACCGGACGGCGACGAAGAGGAAGAGAAAAAAAAAGAAGGCGGAGCGAGTGAGTCGGACAAGAAAGCCGAGCTGCTCCGAGTTCTGAAGCGAACGTTGTCGAACGGGAGTCACTCGAGAACTTTCGGGTTTCCCGGGAAAGGGATTCCTGCGACAGAGTTGTCATCGCTGTGACCGATCAACCTGCGTGTCAGGTTTTTGGCGGTGGACTCCGAGGAGAATTATCGTCGGGCCGTTACGTCTCAAGAACGGGTCGTCGGCCATTTTGACTCGCGTGCTTCGCGCGTCGAGCAAGGTTTCTTTGCTTCGTCAGCCGTTTTCACTGCTTTCAGACGTATCTGGTGTGTGTGTGTGCACCGTGGCTTTTGAAGATTAATTTGCGGTTCGCCGACTGTGAGCCGTGAAAGTCCATACCCGAGGATGTGATTTCCCAGTCGCCTGGAGGGCGCCTTTCGATTTCCCAGTCGCCCTGAGGTGGCCTTTGTGCAGCTTTGGCTGTGTGACTGTACTTGCCATCCGCACGGGATTCTGGTCTCGATTGGACATCGTTCTGGCGATCGCTGGAGCGAATCAACTTTGGCTTGAAGCCGGGAATAAGAGACATTGGGGAATGTTCTTGGTTCACTCACTTGGAGCACAGTGAGTTATATATTACGAAACTGATGGTACCATCATAGGACATATTGATTGTACTTTTGATTACTATTATTGTTGTACTGTTATTCTTGTGTGTTATTCTTGAGTACCAGTTCACTAGGGTTTTTTTGTTATTCTTGTGTGATCTTAATACAATATTTGTTTGTGAGTAACAATTGGGGTGGCTTCTCCATTGATCTTTGACATACAGAATAACACATTTTTCTGCCGTGACTCCTCTCGGGGCTCGGAGGTACACCGTGACCAGGGGGTCGGGGAGGAGCACGTAACAAATGCCCGTAAGGAAATGTCCCACATGTCTCAAGCAAATTTACCATGAAACTATCCTTTATGAACAAGAGTATGAACAAGTCAACTCAAACATCATCTCTCTGCCAATAACTTGTATGAAACATTCCAATCCGGATTCCGCTCCAACCACAGTACTGAAACTGCTCTCCTCAAAATCACCAACGACCTTCTCCTCTCCTCTGACGCTGGCAACCTCAACATTCTCGTCCTCCTCGACCTCAGCGCTGCCTTTGACACCATCGATCACACTATCCTCCTCACCCGACTTGAATCCACCTTTAACGTCACCGGCACTGCCCTCTCTTGGATTAAATCATACCTCTCTGACAGATGCCAGTTCATCTCCATCAATAACTGCAAATCCCCCACTGCTCCCCTCCCCCAAGGTGTCCCCCAAGGTTCAGTTCTTGGCCCCCTCCTCTTCATCCTTTACCTGTCCCCGCTCGGTCACTTAATCCGCCGTCATGGTCTCCAATTCCACTGCTTCGCCGATGACATCCAGCTTTTCATCTCCACCAAGTCCGTCTCCACCGACACCCACTCTATCCTGACAAACTGCATCACTGAAATAAAATCCTGGCTTCAAATCAACTTCCTCAAGCTTAACTGTGATAAATCTGAAATAATCATCATTGGCCCAAAAACGCTCACAAAATCCACCCATAACTTTGCCCTCAACATCGACGGTATCCCAGTATCCACCTCCCCTCACATCCGGAATCTTGGCGTCATCTTCGACCAAACCCTTTCCTTCGACAAATACACTAAACAGATCACAAAGTCAGCCTTCTTTCACCTGAAAAACATTGCCCGTCTCCGCTCATCCCTCTCCTCCACGGCTGCAGAAACCCTCATCCACGCCTTCATCACCTCCCGTCTGGACTACTGCAATAGCCTCCTCTATGGTTCACCCTCAAAAATCACCAATAAACTCCAATACATTCAGAACTCCGCTGCCCGTCTACTCACTCATTCCCGGACCCGTGACCACATCACCCCCGTCCTTTACAAGCTTCACTGGCTCCCCATCCCCCAGAGAATCCAGTACAAAATCCTCCTCTTGACATACAAAGCCCTCCATAACCTGGCCCCATCCTACCTGGCTGACCTCCTCTCCAGACACACTCCCACCCGCAACCTCCGCTCTGCTGGTACCAACCTCCTGACCCCCTCCATCCGGACCAAATTCAGATCCTGGGGGGACAGGGCCTTCTCCATCGCTGCTCCCACCCTCTGGAACTCACTACCTCACACCATCAGAGACTCCTCCTCACTCACCACATTCAAAACATCACTAAAGACCCACCTGTTCAACGCTGCATTCAACATTCAACCCACAGCATTTAACCCCTGACTATCTCTTATCCTTCTCCCTCCTTTTGCTTTAAATATTTCCCTATTGATTCTTGTCTTGTCTTTTTGATTCTTGTCTTATATATATGCCGTATATCGCTGCTGTTTGTTTTCTTGATTCTTGTCTTTTTGCAATTGTTGTTTTCATGTATTGTTATGCATTATGTTTTCCACTCTGTCAAAGCGCCTTTGGGCTTCTGGAAAAGCGCTATACAAAATAAATGAATTATTATTATTATTATTAGTATTTATTAACGACTGATGCTCACTATTACCAAATATCACAAAGATATGAAAACAAACAGAATACTACAATGGTACTCAGTAGAGCGCATACCGCAGGTTTATCTTTTGTATCCCATTGTTAGGCTGGATCTGTATCTGGACCTGAACCTGAACCAAAATTGGATCCGCTTGTTCTTGTCACACACCCAACTCACCCACCAAGATTTGTCTGAATACACAAGAACTTTTTGAAATATCTTGCTACATATTGTTTTTGGCCCGATCTCTCAATGTTGAAGGGGGAAGAAGGGTAATTCGCACAGTCATCTTCAGAGCCTTCCAATCACCCTTTTTAGGATGAACACTCCTGAAATAACACTACTTTGAGGATGGCTTTGGAAAAAATTTTCACCTTGTTGCAGAATATCTTTTTGTCTGGAACAATAATCTGAAACTATACGATACTCAAAACTATACTCTGAGGTTTCTGGACTTTAGACCAGACTGTGGTGGGTTAAACTGGTTTCATGTGCGCTCAATCGTACCACTTCCCTCAGAGTATATTTCTGGTGTGGGCAGTAATCTTATTTGTCTGAAGGCCTTTGCGTTTCTGCATAGACATTTCTGCATAGCTCGCTCTGAGGCCGTTTTGGCTGCTTTGTCCATAATAATCTTCCTCTTTCCTTTTGGGATGCCAAAGAAGACATGGCATTTGTTGAAAGACGTATTGTAGAATCCTCTACTGCCTATTCACTTAATTAAGAAATTAAAAATTATCATATCTGGATCCATATCTGGATCTTCACCATAAACGAATCAATTCATCCTTTTCATACACACAAACTGTCCACCAAGTTTAGTCTGAATATGTCTGTAACCCTTTGAGATATCCTGCTCACAGACAGAGGTGAAAACATAATCTCCATCCACCTTTGGTGGCAGAGGTATTAACCGATATTTTCTGAACATTTCCAAGCATTTAATGAGGGGACAGAAAAACAAGTTTTTTTTTTTTTTTTTAAACAAAAAACAAAAAATACAATAAATATTTTGTATTTTTGGAAACCCCTTATTAATAGAAGTGGGAAATTCATGGAAAACATGTTTGATGTAAGAAATATTCATAAATGATATGACCCAAGCATGACCCAATCAACTCCAAGATGCACAAGTTCTTCCAGTAATCACTTTCTGGTTAAACTCCCAAAATCCAGGCTGACTGCACACCTCAACTTTGTTGTTCCTCTTTTCTCCTGTTTGTGGAAATGCCTTCTTAGAGACTATTCAATCCCATTCTTTCTTCAAGGACTTTCAAGCAGGCGGTGCACTACCATCTTATGTGATCTCCCATTCCCGCCCACAATTTTTATACCCCCATTGATCTTACCGAACCTACCCCAACTCTCTTACTTGTATGTTGGGTTTGTCTCTCCGTCTGTCTCTCTCTCCCACATTATTTACTATTAGCGAATTCATAGGGAGGGTCATTAAGGAGAGAAGGATTTAGGCCTTACTGTCATGTATGCTGATTTCGAGTGCAGGACACCCTTGGTAGAACAGGTCACAAAGCAGTTTAGCATTTTCAAACGCATCTGCAATAAAAAAAGGATAGCAAGTATTCAGATGAGAGTTTCATTCAACTGCAATGTCAAAAACAAATCTTAAGAGGGAGCTACACAGAATATTCCACCATACTCAATGAGCTAATATGTTTTAAATAAAAGCAAATCAACATGTCATTCAGAAATGAAAACCACAAATGGAAAAGACAAACTAGAGATCATTATCCATATTTTACAACCCATGTGATTGGGCCTGCCACATACCTGCTATCTCATCTCCTCATACCTTTGATCACCTCCACAGGATCACAGTGTGGGTCAATCCCACCAATGTGTTTGGGATGAGCGGGGTTTTCTTCATTTCCAAAGAGCAGAGCTAGATGAACAGAGTGTGTATTACTATTGCAGCAGATACCTCATGGAGATCACAACCTCTTTATTGTGGTACAAACGGTGAAAATCGCCCTGTGAAGCAAGAGGGTTTAACGGACACAGTGATGCTATTCACATGCATCACATGTGACATGGATACACCCTGATATCAAATAAGAGAATGTCCAAATAGACAAAAAGGTGACATCTACTTTGCATGTATGATTTAAAACATTTTGTAATAAATGACAAAAAATTGGCAGAACAACTCTAATGAGTGAAACAGTACTCTGACGACAGTAAAATGGAATTTGGCCTGGATAAGTGTGCCAGGTGCACATTCATACAAGATAGAAAAACAAAAAATGACAACATAAAAACTGACACATATACAACAATACAGGAGCTAGACAACGAAGCATCATACAAATACCTCGGAGTAGAAGAGCGCCACCAAATTCGTCACGAACAAATGCACAAAACAATTACCAAAGAAAACCTGCACAGAACGAGGCTGATCCTGACAACATGCCCATCTCCAAGGAACAAAATCAAAGCCATAAACTAACTCGCAATACCAGTATTCCAGCACAGCTGTGGAATAATAAAATGGCCACAATCAGAAGTCAATAAACTGGATATATAAACAAGGAGACTCCTCACCATCCACAAAATGTTTTACAAAAATAAGTGCATCCCAACAATGTACCTGCCGAGACGAGAAGGGTATCGGCCTGATGGAGCTCAACTAAGTGCACTAAGTGCACAGAATGACAACTATAGGATTGGCTGAATACGTAAAAAGTGCACTAAACTACCTAATCCAATTAGTGAGCAACACAAAAACCACAAACCAGAGAAGGTATTCCTAACCCACCTAACAAAAAAGTATCCAAAGATAGGTGTAAATAGGAGATGTCACACAAGAAACCGAAGCAATGAGTACAGTCCAACAATAGCAAAAAAGAAGGAAAAAAAACATAAAACGAAATATCAACAGATATACGTACATTGACAACCGGGAAAACAATAAAAACTGCAGGAAGGTATAAAAAAGGGTTGGACAGATTGGGAGTAAACAAAGAAGGCTCTTTGGCTAAGAAGAGGTCGGCTCAACTCGGATGGAGAACGAATCATTATAAATTCCCAAGACCAACGACACTACACCAATGGCTTTAAGAAAATGGCGGGACTGAGTCTATCGGACAAGTGTAGGCTCTGCAAGGTAGAAACAGAAAGTACAAACCACCTCCTATAAGGATGTAAAAAAACTCATGTCAGAGCAGCTGTACACCCAAAGGCACAAAAAGTATTTCGAGTAATCCACTGGCACTTCTGCAAAAGTCTCAATATCCCAGTTCCAGAAAACTTGTGGAAACATGAACCAAATCACAATCACTGAAAAAGAAGTAATGCTCACATATGACCTAATGATCCCATCAAGCGTCAACATAGAAAACAAAACATTGCGACCGGATATAGTACTGAGGTACAAAAAAGAAAAGAAGGCATTGCTAATTGAGGTGTCATTCCCCAGTGATTTTGCCTACACAATGTTCGAGGAGAAATCAAGAAAATGACCAAATACCAACCCTCAAAAATAAAGTGAAAAGATCCTGGAAGCTGAAGAACACAAAATTGTATCAGTAATTATTGGAGCAATGGGAATGATTAAAAGAACCTTACAGAGACCTTAAAAACCATCCTTGGGAATATCATGACAAACAAACTACAGTTGGAAGCTGCCTGAGGCTCAGTGACGATCCTCAAAAGAGCCCTCGGAAAAAAACTTTTGAGAACAAGAAAACTTCACAAACTGGTCCATGAAAAACATGATCCCTTACTGAAACGGGGGTGGAAACATCGAGACCTGGGAGGACTCCGTTCCATCTTCTGAAACCCACATATGGAGATAACAACCAACAACACACACACACAAACAAACACACACGCACCCTCTCCCCTCTCTCTTTCTCTCTCTCTCTCAGCATTAGTTGGAGTGACTGAACTTCCTTGAGAAGTTTGTTGAGAAACAAGATGGGGGGGCTCTCTTAGGAGAGCGAGAGGGTGAGAGAGAGAGAGAGAGAGAGAGAGAGAGAGAGAGAGGGAGAGGGTGAGAGAGAGAGAGAGAGAGGGAGAGAGAGAGAGAGAGAGAGAGAGAGAGAGCGAGAGAGAGTGTGTGTGTGTGATCTACCAGTGTTAGAAGACATATTCCAAGTGTTTGACCAGTTCATGACTTTGTCAAGGTCTGAATAGAGGGAGGAGGCTGCTGCCTGTTTGTCAGAAGGATGAGGGATGTTACAGCATAGAGTGCAGTCATCAGTAAAGTGATAAAGATGATTTTTGAGAGAGTCAGAGAGATCATTGATGAAGATTAGGAATAGGATGGAGCCTAGTGTCTTGGGGTACTCCAGCCTTGACAGGGAGAGGAGAAGAAAGGGTTCCATTGAGAGCCACACATTGGTTACGAGAGTAGAGGAAGTCAGTAATCCAAGAGTAATGCTGGCTTTGGATTCCATAGGCAGACAGTTTGGAGAGCAAGGCAGGATGCCAGACTTTATCGAAAGCTTGAGATACAGGGTGTCTCAAAATACATGGAACCCATGTCACTGCTAATAATTCTGCCAATATTAATGTTCTTGTTCTTTTTTTTTCAGATTTGAAGAGAGGAGACCATAACAACTAATAATTATCAATCAAAATGCCTTGGACAAAGGAGGAAAAAATATTTTGCATCACTACTTATTTGGAGACTAAATCATTCAAAACGGTGCAAGCAAAATTTCGCAGGAAGTTCAACTTCAACAACTATCCCCAGAAAAACCAAATTTATCGTTAGGCACACAAATTTCAAGCCACTGGATCAGTAAACAACCTCAACAAGAAGGCAGAAACACCCAGTTCTGGCAGGAAGCTGACTGCAGGATCTCCTGACAATGTGAATGCGGTGAGACATTCTGTCGGAAGGAGCCCGAAAAAGTCCATCCGAAGACGTAGCCAAGAGCTGGGTCTTTCACGTGCGTCAGTGCAAAGAATCTTGATCAAGGATCTTCAGCTGTACCCATACAAGATCCAGATCAAGCATAAACTCACACCAGCTGTCATGGCAAAACGTGTTGTGATGTGCCGGTGGTTCGAGAACAAGATCGAAGAGGATCCTGACTTTCTTGATGATGTTTGGTTCAGCGACGAAGCACACTTCTTGCTCTGTGGGCATGTCAATAGCAAGAACAATGTGTTCTGGGGCACACAAGCCCCAGACAAGGTGCTTCAGAGGCCCTTGCACTCTGTGAAATGCACGGCCTGGGTGGCCATCTCAAAACATGGCATAATCGGACCGTTTTGGTTTGAAGACGCAGACGAGGAGGCAGTCACTGTCACAAAGGAGCGTTACATTGTGGTGCTCAACAAGTTCTGGAGGGGACTTGGGAGACGTCGTGGCGTGAATCGAGACGTGCAATGGTTCCAACAAGATGGGGCAACAACTCCACATACAGCCAACATCACGATGGAGTGGCTGGACCACCGACCGCGGGCCGCGAACCCGAGTGGTCTCCGCATTCACCCGATCTGAACCCCCCAGAATTTTTATCTCTGGGGGTTTTTGAAGGACCACATGTATGAGAATCGTCCTCAATCCATTTCTGAACTGAAAGTGGCCATCACTCAGAAGATTCGTGCCATCAGGAAGGAAGAGTGTGTCAGAGTGATTGACAACTTCGCTCGTCGGCTTCAAGTGTGTCTAAGGCGCAAAGGCGGTCATTTGGAACATGTGCTCTAATAAATGTATCCTTTGAGCTAGAGACCTCAAATCTTCAGTTTTTAAATTGTTATCATATCAGCTTCCAGGAAATGTAATCTTTTTTGGAGTTTCTTGTCTGAGTAATAAATTATTATCATGTTAATGGGTTCCATCTATTTTGAGACACCCTGTATGTCCAGAGAGACGGCTCTGATCTCATGTCTCATATGGAGAGCCTTCGTCCATTGTTGGGAGAGTAGAAGCAGAATGTCCAAGGTCGAGTGACCAGGTCTGAATCCGAATTGATGATCTGAGATGAGGCTGTTGGAAAAAAGAAATGATTATATATCAACGACGATGATGGATTCCATGATGTTGCTGATGATTGTAAGTAAGCTAATTGGTTTGTAGTTTTGGGGATCAGCTTTTGCATCTATTTTGTGATGATGTGATGTTGTCTGATTTCCAAGCAGAGATAGGATGACCGGTAAATGATGGGGTGAAAACGGCAGAGAGAGGATGCGGCTGTTGATACGGATATTTTCCTACAGTAGTATGTAATAGATGAACCAAAAATTCAATGTCAGAAGAGAGTCACAAATTTTAATTCCCGAGGAGGACAACACTTTCTGTCTACAAAGAAATACACAGCAAGAAAACAATAACCCTTATCAAACCAAGGAGAACACACTGCAATTCACAAAAGCACACAAGGAAATACAGAGCAAGAAAACAATAACCTTTATCAGCCAAGAAGAACACACTGCAATTCACGAAAGGCACACTGCAAGATTTACAACAAATCCTAGATCAGTCCTAAGTGAAAATCCTGGTACAGTCGAGAAGCACAAAGAAATGTCATACCAAACACCAGCATGCATAGAATACAGTTAACATACAGTATGAACATACAGAATTGACCAGCCAAGTAATACATCCTAAGTACAGCATTACAAACCTAGTGAAAATCCTAAAGTACAACATTACAACATCTTACAATTCCGGTGCTAAACCTGCTATTTGGACATCAGTTCTGATTCTTATACAATTTCAAGTGGGAGGAGCAAGTGGAGGGGGGAGGAGTGAAGAGAGGGGAGGAGAGCAGTATGATTGGTTGGGCAAAGTTTGGGTGGGAGGGAGCAAGGATCGGGGGATACAATGTGATTGGTCGAGTGAAATATTGAGATGAGAGTAATCCCCGCTGAGAGCAGATCTGCATTTTCAAATTCTTTAATGAGAAGAATGTGTTGGTCCAGACTCTTCGGCGCCAAGACTCTATCAATCATAACGTTGCGTTAACGTTATTATAACTTTGCAGCAACGTTTTATAATGCCATTGCAGGGACATTAACTTTATGGTTTAATATTTAGAAAATATAAAAACAGGCATACAATAAGAAAGTCCTTATTTAATCAAAAGGTCACTCAGTAGCTATGACAATCACATCCTTTTTCAATCTGCAAACTCATCTTTTCCCTCATAAGTAAGAGGTATGAACCGATATCAGAGAGCCAGAGAGAGCTAGCCTACATGGATTTTTTATAGGATTTTATATTTTAGACTAACCTTTATCAAATACTAATAAGCTATTTTGATTCAGTGTTTAATTATCATTATTTTGAAAGATTTTACTGAGAACGCTGACAATTCCCAGAGATAGCTACCCGGATGGAGTAAACCTACATGCAATTATATGAATTACAGGTATATTATTTCCGAACCGTTGTTCAGTTTAGTTTTGTTTTAAAACTCAATACTGCACGCAATTTTTATAGTTCTATACACAATTTTCTCAAAACCTAGTTGTAACATTAAGTTGAGGATGGATACGTGAATTACCATCCCCCAGAAGTCACGTAGGCAAAAGTGGGAGGGGACACACCTTACAAATATTTACATCTAATTTATTAAAACAATGGTAGTTTTCAGACCTCGTAATGAGACGATTTGTCATAACGAACAATTGTTTACCAAGCGCCTTGGCAAGCAAGCATCAATGGTAATTAGTTTTCACCAAACAATGGACAGTTCTGAATACTAATTTACTCAGACATTGCGATGCCAACTGTCAGCCATACCAAGAAAAAAACAATATCTTTACTTATGAAACTCATGGAACTTCAATTAGACATACTAAATCCAACATTACATTATTTCAAAAGAACATCACATATGTAATCATATTACCCTCAGTCATAAATGATTTTGTCATGACAATATGTGGTCCAGCATTGCCTCCACTAAGAATTTTTTCTTTTCTCGAGCAACGAATTTGGTCAGTGTCGGAGATAACTTGCCAACTGTAGGAAATCCCAGATTCTGCATGGAAACCACAAAAAAAACTTGCACACTAGGAAAGCAGGTTGTGGCTCATAGAAATTACTTGCTTCATAAATTTACACTTCCACACTGTGGTGCCATTTGAAGTGAGGGAAGGGATGCAAGGGGAGCATACAATAGTGACAGACAACAGACCTTTCTCCCTACTCTCTTCTCCCATTCCCCTCTATCCTCCTCCCCTTAACACCCCTCCACTCTCTCCCTCCCCTCCACGCTCTCCCCCCTCTCTCCCCTCCACCCTCCACCCTCCACCCTCTCCCCCCTCCATCCTCCCTTCTTTCTCCCACTCCCCTCCCTCTCCACCCCTCTCTCTTCTCCTCCATCCCTCTCTCTCTTCCCCCTCCATTCTCTCTCGCCCCACTCCCTATCTCCCTCTCACCCTTCTCCTCTCTTCCACTCCTCTCTTCCACTCCCCTCTCTCTCTTCCACTCCCCTCTCTCTCTTCCACTCCCCTCTCTCTCTTCCACTCCCCTCTCTCTCTTCCACTCCCCTCTCTCTCTTCCACTCCCCTCTCTCTCTTCCACTCCCCTCTCTCTCTTCCACTCCCCTCTCTCTCTTCCACTCCCCTCTCTCTCTTCCACTCCCCTCTCTCTCTTCCACTCCCCTCTCTCTCTTCCACTCCCCTCTCTCTCTTCCACTCCCCTTTCTCTCTTCCACTCCCCTCTCTCTCATCCACTCCCCTCTCTCTCATCCACTCCCCTCTCTCTCATCCTCCCCTCTCTCTCATCCTCCCCTCTCTCTCATCCTCCCCTCTCTCTCATCCTCCCCTCTCTCCCACTCCTCTCTCTTGTCCCCTCCCCCCCCCTCTCTCACACAACCGCCCCTCTCACTCCCCTCCCCTTCTCTCCACCACCCCCCTAAACACCCCTCCCCCCATCTCTTTATATTCCCATGCGCTATCCCTTTTCAACGTTGATCATCAAGAAAGGAAGCAACACGCAGCATATTTAGTCTTTCACAAACCTCATTACAGTATTTGGCAGAAGTTTGAAATGCCAGACTCCTTGTTTCTTAATGAACTAGATGGTATTCATAGAATACTTATACTGCGCAGTCAACTTGGTGCGAGCCAACTGTAATGTTTTTGAAGTTTTTTTTCCTTTAATCCAATATGGCTGCCAGACCACGTGACTAATTACAGCATAAATTTACATTCTCTAATATAATTGTTGCGTAGATCACGCTCAATAAATTTCAAATTGATCAGACTAAGCATTGCACTTGTTGAATTATGACACATAATTAAGGCACCAATGACATATTCATTAAAAACCACCGTTTAGAGGCCATTTTTCCCCGCAAAGCGGGGGTTGGCCTTTTCGGGGACCGTGGTAGTTGTTGTTTTTTGGTCCCCTTTTTGAAGCAATGTTTTACGGCCGGATGCCCTTCCTGACGCCAACCCTTTTTGCCGCCTTCAACGACAAACAGGGAATTACCAGTGAACTGGTACTCAATTAGCCGACCTCGGAAGGATGACAGGCTGAGTCAACCCCCCTGGCATTAATTCGGCGATCGACCGAGATTCGAACCCAGGATCCTAGGATCCTAAGCCGGCACCCTAGCCGCTAGCCCAACACCAGGGATAAATGACATATTCATTAACAACACTTATTCTCCATGTAGACATGCAGTTATTTCCAATGAGCCAAGTTTCAATTTTTAACATGTAGCGGTTTTGGAGATATAGAGAGGCAACGTTTTTCAGCTTTTCCAAGATAGTGCCTGTATCACATGACCTACAATGCCATAATTAACTAAAATTTATACAGAAGGAGGCGCTCCTATGGTGAAAATTTCATGTCTATCGGACTAACAGTTGCAGAGAAAAAAATTTATACTGATCAGATCAAGCGTTGTACTTGTCGAATTATAACGTCATAATGAAGGCACTAATGACATCATTATTAACATATCTTATTCCCCATTGGGAGGACTTGACAATGAGGCATGTTCCAATTTTTTTAATTGAGCGATTGCGGAGATATGGAGGTGCAACGTTTTTCCAAGATGGCATCCGTACCACGTCACCTGCGATGTCAAGATTATGACAAAAATTACACAGGCGGGGGTGATCCAATGTTGAAAATTTCGTGTCAATTGGACCAACGTTTCCCAGGAAAATGAATTTTAACAAGCGTTACGCCTAGGTCCCCCGTCGGGGAAGTGATGTGAGTTGACAAAGTGGAACACGAAGAAAACATGCTATGATATGATATTTCGCTCACAAGGGTCAGACAAACATGGAGGCGGCCATCTTGGATTTTGACGTGGCGACCCCATTTTCAATAGCGTTCTTCCTTATGCCTAGATACACCCACACACCAGGAGGTACTTCGCTTATTTTTCAAGATATTTCACTCACAAGGTTCAGACATATATATATGGTGGCGGCTGTCCTGGATTTTGACGTGGCGACCCACTTTACAATAGCGGTCTTCCTTATGCCGAGATTCACCCACACACCAAATTAGAAGTTGGTACTTCGCTTATCTTTCAAGATATTCTTCTCACAAGATTCAGACATACATGGCGGCGGCCATCTTGGATTTTGACGTGGCGACCCAATTTTAAACAGCGTTCTTCCGTGTGCCTAGATACACCCACACACCAGATTAGAAGTTGGTACTTCGCTTATTTTTCGAGATATTTCGCTCACAAGGTTCAGACATATATATGGTGGCGGCCATCTTGGATTTTGACGTGGCGACCCAATTTTCAATAGCGTTCTTCCTTATGGCGAGATACACCCACACACCAAATTAGAAGTTGGTACTTCGCTTATTTTTCAAGATATTCATCTCACAAGGTTCGGACATACATGGCGGCGGCCATCTTGGATTTTGACATGGCGACCCAATTTTCAATAGCATTCTTCCTTATGCCTGGATACACCCACACACAAGATTAGAAGTTGGTACTTCGCTTATTTTTCAAGATATTTCGCTCACAAAGGTCAGACATATATATGGTGGCGGCCATCTTGGATTTTGACGTGGCGACCCAATTTTCAATAGCGTTCTTCCATATGGCGAGATACACCCACACACCAAATTAGAAGTTGGTATTTCGCTTATTTTTCAAGATATTCATCTCACAAGTGTCGGACATACATCGTGGCGGCCATCTTGGATTTTGACGTGGCGACCCAATTTTCAATAGCGTTCGTCCTTATGCCGAGATACACCCAAACACCAGATTAGTAGTTGGTACTTCGCTTATTTTTCAAGATATTCATCTCACAAGGTTCAGACATACATGGCGGTGGCCATCTTGGATTTTGACGTGGCGACCCAATTTTTAATAGCGTTCTTCCTTATGCCTAGATACACCCACACACCAGATTAGAAGTTGGTACTTCGCTTATTTTTCAAGATATGCAGGTTACAAGGTTCAGACCTACATGGCATCAGACATACATGGCGGCGGCCATCTTGGATTTTAACGTGGGTTGCACCCTCACACCAAATTCAAATGCGGTCCTTCGCTTACGCACGCACGCACGCCGCATGCACGCACGCACGGAGGGGAAAGCCATAGTCCCCCTTTCGCTCCGCTGAGCGACGGGGGACAAAAATGCAGACACTCACGTATGACATACGTATGACATATGTACGTACAACATACGTACATATGATATTCGTAAATACGACATACAGTCACGTGAAAAAGTAAGTACACCCCATGTAAAGTTTTGACTTTTTCAACATATTTCAACATACAGCTATTTGATCTTCATTTCAACAATATTGATAGATATAGGTGATATAATATAACAAATATCATGAAACATTTACATTTTGTAGTCCCATTGCATAATTTAAATAAACATTCATGCAAATTTTGCAAATGGAAAAAGTAAGTACACCCCTGCATTTATCACGACTTCAAATACCTATAATTAGAATCAGGTGCACCAGCTCAGGTGCAAATGATTAGAACATCGTTAGAGAGGATCTTGGAGGAACCTGTCTTATTTAAACCTCAGACTTTTAGTTTGGTTTGCTCTTTGTAGTTGAAGTGTGCGGCGTCACCATGCCTAGATCAAAAGAGCTCTCTGAGGCCTTCAGAAAGAAGGTTATAGATGCCTACGAATCTGGGAGGGGATTTAAAAAGATATCCAAACAATTTGAAATCAATAATTCGACTGTCCGGAAGATCATGTACAAGTGGAGAAGATTCCAAACAACTGTCAACTTGTTCAGGCCAGGCCGCCCCAGCAAGTTCAGCCCAAGAGCAGACCGCAAGATGCTGAAAGAAGTCTCCAAGAACCCCCAGAATGTCATCACGGGACCTTCAGGTAGCTCTTGCCACTGTTGATGTCAAGGTGCACGAGTCTACCATTAGAAAGAGGCTGCAAAAATTTGATCTACATGGGAGGTGTGCCAGGAGGAAACCTTTGCTGTCCAGAAAGACCACCAGGGCAAGACTAAAGTTTGCCAATGAACACCAAGACAAAGACCATCACTTCTGGAACAATGTGCTCTGGACAGATGAGTCAAAGGTAGAGCTATTTGGCTAGAGTTGGCGAAAACCAAAGACAGCATTTGACTACACAAGAACCTGATACCAACTGTAAAGCATGGTGGTGGAAATATTATGGTTTGGGGCAGCTTTGCTGTATCAGGGCCTGGGCAGCTCACCATCACATAATCCACTATGAATTCTTAATTGTACCAGAGGGTGCTTGAGGATAATGTGAGGCCATCTGTCGGCAAGTTGAAGCTCAATCGAAGGTGGACCTTGCAACATGACAATGACCCTAAACATACCAGTAAATCCACAAAGGAATGGCTGAAAAGAATGAAACGGAGGGTTCTGGAATGGCCAAGTCAAAGCCCGGATCTAAATCCCATCGAGATGTTGTGTGGGGATTTGAAATGAGCTGTGCATGCAAGAAACCCCTCAAACATCGCACAGCTGCAAGAATTCTGCATGGAGGAGTGGGCAAAAATTTCTTCCAGTCGATGTCAGAGACTGGTAGACAGTGAGAAGAAACGCCTACTTGAGGTTGTTTCTGCCAAAGGGGACAATACCACCTATTAGAGCCAAGGGTGTACTTACTTTTTCCACATGCGAAATTTGCATTTATGTTTATTTAAATTATACAATGGACTACAAAATGTAAATGTTTCATGATATTTGTTATATTATATCACCTTTATCTCTCAATATTGTTGAAATGAAGATCAAATAGCTGTATGTTGAAATATGTTGAAAAAGTCAAAACTTTACATGGGGTGTACTTACTTTTTCACGTGACTGTACATACGTATGGACGCGCGCGATTGCTTAACCCCGCTTCTTGCTTTGCGAGCGCAGGGTACTTATGTCATCGAGTCCAACGAGAATTAAATTTAAGCTTATTTTGGAACTTTTTGAAGCTTATTATGAAACATTGTTTTTATGTCACAATGCCAAATGGATGGAGGTTTTTTTCTTGAATTAAATAACTGCCTTGCACTACAACCTTCGTTCAAAGACGTTGTGATAATCCTTGCATACTGGTACTGTGTCACAGAGCGTTAGTTATACTGCTAGGTTTGCAATTGCCTTCACAGCAGTAGTTCGGGCAGGAATTTGGCTAAGGTGTCGGCGCAAAGGACACCGTGAGGATCTTTAATGTCCAACAATTAATATTGCTGGATGGTACGCCCAGTTGTATGTCCATCGGAGGGATGGCACACACATTTGAATTACCCTGCCTGTGAAACACCAGGATGACAGTTTATGGCTGGGTCAGGATTCGACCCCAGGCTATCTAAGCAGCTTCAAGGTAAGTGTGCATACCTCTAGGGATCTAGGCCATCCTGTCAGCCCAGTTCATATCTTAATGCACTGTCAATAAACAAACTGCGATTCCATGTTGTATTTATACTGTTGCGGATCTCCCGAAGCCCGTTCCCGTGACAAAGGGGGGATTAAACCCCTTTTTCCCCCATGGGTCTTCGTGTCCACGAGGCCGAATTGCCACTTCCGGAGCAAGCGTGAAAAAGGGTGTCGCGTCAACGTCGCACATACCTTTAACCCACGCTGCCACGAAAGCGGGGACCGAACCTCGCACAAGCCATGCTTAATCGAGTACGCCAAGCGGTATGCGTATCACGTGACTCATGCCGTTA
Organism: Myxine glutinosa; assembly: GCF_964187855.1. Lineage (NCBI taxonomy): Eukaryota > Metazoa > Chordata > Myxini > Myxiniformes > Myxinidae > Myxine > Myxine glutinosa. The sequence continues at coordinate 19,545,192 of NC_136266.1, forward strand.
ATTTTATGGAACCTGATTCGAGCGGTTCTAGTCGTACCATGTGAGGCCAATGGATGGAAGGGACGGGAACGGTCAAATCAGAGGAATAACATGATTTATTATTTATGTACAATGATTCGCAGAAGGAAAGGGGACACAGAGCAGAAGTTTAATCAATCTTAACTTAACTCCAGACACAGGGCCCACTCACGCACACGGGGAGAAAAAGAGAAGAAGTTTGCGCGCCAGACGCACTTTGCCGTCGGTCGCTCCGGGGCAGCTCGCCCGGCGTGGCTCTCTGGCGGTCACCGCACGTATGCAGGAGAAGGCAGGCAGGAGGAGATCGCACGTCTGTGGCCCGGCACTGGTCGTCCTCTCGAGCGCGCGATTAATACAGCGCAGAGCGCAGGGCACGGGGCTCGGGGAATGTTCGTGTACAATCTCGATCACCGGCAATTCAATGCACTCGTTCTGCGGCGCGTTCTCGTGCGTTCTCAAGCTCAACTCACCTCCACTCACTCTCACAGGGAACTCTCGTCTCACAGGGAACTCTCGTCTCACAGGGAACTCTCGTCTCACAGGGAACTCTCGTCTCACAGGGAACTCTCGTCTCACAGGGAACTCTCGTCTCACAGGGAACTCTCGTCTCACAGGGAACTCTCGTCTCACAGGGAACTCTCGTCTCACAGGGAACTCTCGTCTCACAGGGAACTCTCGTCTCACAGGGAACTCTCGTCTCACAGGGAACTCTCGTCTCACAGGGAACTCTCGTCTCACAGGGAACTCTCGTCTCACAGGGAACTCTCGTCTCACAGGGAACTCTCGTCTCACAGGGAACTCTCGTCTCACAGGGAACTCTCGTCTCACAGGGAACTCTCGTCTCACAGGGAACTCTCGTCTCACAGGGAACTCTCGTCTCACAGGGAACTCTCGTCTCACAGGGAACTCTCGTCTCACAGGGAACTCTCGTCTCACAGGGAACTCTCGTCTCACAGGGAACTCTCGTCTCACAGGGAACTCTCGTCTCACAGGGAACTCTCGTCTCACAGGAAACTCTCGTCTCACAGGAAACTCTCGTCTCACAGGGAACTCTCGTCTCACAGGGACCTCATCTCTCGTCTCATCGGGAACTTGAACTCACGATACTCTCCGGCTCTGACTGACGTGGGGGGGTTCGGAGCAGGGTTTTATGGCCCCGCCCCACAGTCTCACTCGAATGTTCCAAACCCCACCTCTCATCGTCGTGGTTAGCCACTCCCCTCGAGCCCTGATTGGCGGCTCATTGCTTACAGGCCACTCCCTCCTGCAGCGCCTCCCCTTCGGCCTCGCCAGACTTGTTCAGGCCTGCCACGTGGCATGCTATCGCCAAAAGACCGCCCCACTGACGGGCCTGCTCAATGCAAAACTAACACAGGACAGGACTACGCTTACATTCACTAAGAAATAACTGAACTATCGTGAGGCTTCATGTTGTGGTGCGTCTACCTATGAGGGGGAATTATCCTTTATTCCAAAACCACAACAATATATTTAGAATGTATCTCGTTTGATATAATGCTCTTTTTCTGGTTGATTGTTGAACTTTACCTGCATGTGAAGCTTTTCAAAAGCAGCGCGGGAAGTGGCCACCGGAAATGGGAGACAACCGAATGTACAGACACTGCATTTCACATTTGAATACAAAACAGTTCTGAGAACAGCCAGGAAATTTAAATGTAAAAAAGGCTGTGCTGGCTTAACAGTTGCATAGGCTCCACCTATTAGCAGTACAATCCTATGGAGATGTAGGGCGCTGTAGCTCTACTGAGCCCATGCTTAATAGGAGCCTATGCAACTCCTTCGGCAGCAGAACCTTTTTTACTTAAAATAAATAAACAAACAAAGAAATAAATAAATATATTCTTCTCAGAAATACTTTCCTAGTCATGATAAGATACCTAGTGGACTTACAGTGGTGGTTGATGATCATGCGGATGGATATCCGGCTCATGTAGAAACGATCCATGAAGTATTGCACATTTTGGCTGGTCACGGGGTCCACCCCAAATTGTTCCTTGTACTCAATTACTCCCTCTGCCATTGTGGGCACGACGTCATTGTGTCGGTTGCGTATCTTGACCAATGTTTCTGAAAAGCTGGTCCCATGTGTAGGCACAAAAGGGGAACAATGGTTATTATTTTGAACAAGACTCATGAATATCACACAATCTTGTATCCCATTCACACTTGTACGTCCAGTTCATGCATTTACATGTGCGTCAATTAAATCGGTTTCATGATTTAAAACAGTTAGACTGTAACCATCTCGAGGATACGCCCAAGGAACTTTGGCAAAGGAGAGGGAGATTCGGCCCATCATGCCTGCGCTGTACCAATCCCAGAATCCATCGCTCATCCACACACAAGCTTCCGCCAAGTCCTGCCAATGTCCCCATACCTTTCTTTTCCTCAATGCATCCAGGTACCTATCTAATACCCATTTAAGTCTATTCACAACACCCACTACTTTTCCTGGAAGACCATTCCATGCATTATTCAAGGGGAAGTACTTTTGATACGACATAATTTTATTCTAGTATAAAAGGTCAGCGTAAATGCATCGTGGAATTGATTAAACTGATTTAAATTGCAGCTTGTAGCCTGCCTTGGCATTATGGGAACTCATGTTTGAGTGTTTGCAAACCCAGATTGATTGTTACAAACCCAGATTGATTGAAACAAACCCAGATTGATTGTTTATAAACCCAGATTGATTTTTTTATAAACCCAGATTGATTGTTACAAACCCAGATTGATTGTTACAAACCCAGATTGATTGTTACAATCCTAAATTTATTGTTACAAACCCAAATTGATTGTTACAAACCCAAATTGATTGTTACAATCCCAGATTGATTGTTACAAACCCAGATTGAGTGTTACAAACCCAGATTGATTGTCTACAAACCCAGATTGATTGTCTACAAACCCAGATTGATTGTTATAAACCCAGATTGATTGTTAGAAACCCAGATTGATTGTTATAAACCCAGTTTGTCTACAAACCCAGATTGATTGTCTACAAACCCAGATTGATTGTTAGAAACCCAGATTGATTGTTATAAACCCAGTTTGTCTACAAACCCAGATTGATTGTCTACAAACCCAGATTGATTATTTATAAACCCAGATTGATTGTTTATAAACCCAGATTGATTGTTCATAAACCCAAATTGATTGTTCATAAACCCAGATTGATTGTTCATAAACCCAGATTGATTGTATATAAACCCAGATTGATTGTTTGTAAACCCAGATTGATTGTTTATAAACCCATTTTGATTGTTTATAAACCCAGATTGATTGTTTATAAACCCAGATTGATTGTTTATAAACCCAGATTGATTGTTTATAAACCCAGATTGATTGTTTATAAACCCAGATTACAACAACAACAACATGCATTTTAAGGCCATTTTCCCTGCTAGAGCGGGGGTTAGCCTTGCGGTCCCCATGACAATCTTCTCCATTTTGCCCTATTTTCTGCATCTCTCCTCGTTAACCCCCTTGCCCGCATTTCTTCTTCCACCATCTTCAGCCAAGTCTTTCTCGGTCTTCCCCGTTCTCTACTTCCTTCTACATTCATTTCCATCACTCTCCTCAACCAGTCACTTTCATCCTTCCTCAACACATGACCAAACCATCTCAACCTGTTCCTCTTCACAGCATCAATCACAGGCTCTATTCCCATCATCTTTCGCAATTCATCATTTGTCTTCCTCTCTCTCAACGATACTCCACACATCCACCGAACCATTCGCATTTCCACCCTTTCCAGCCTTCGTTGCTGCTCTACATTCATGACCCATGTCTCGCTCTCATAAATCATAGCACTTCTCACACATGCAGCATACACCTTTCCCTTCAGCTTCAACGACACTCCCCTCCTCATCAGCACGCCACTCAGTTCCCGAAACTTCTTCCATGCACATCTCACTCCAGCAACCGTTGCCGAGTCTGATCCACCTTCTCCATTCAGCATGTCTCCGAGGTAGCAAAATGTTTTCACACCTTCCAGCTTCACGCCGTCTCCAAGATCCAACTCAACATTTCCTCCATCTGCAGCTCCCTCTGTGCACACCTTACATTTGAATGTAGCTGCCACACTGGTTAATGACCCTCTCAGACCGCTACATTTTTGATGAACCCACTCAGCGCACATTGTACATTGATTGGAGTTCACTCCGACACCCTTCCTGCACACAGAACATGGCCACTTCCCAGTTCTTTCCACCTCACCACATGCTTTACCACTTGCCATCACCTTCGTCTTCGTCTTTCCTATATTCACCTTCAGACCTTTTGTCTCCATACATTCCTTCCACTTGTTCATCTTTTCCTTCAGTCCATCCATACTTTCCGCAATCAACACCAGATCATCTGCATACAACAACTCCCACGGTAAACCCTCCTTTACGTTCTGAGCCAGCACCTCCATCACAGCTACAAATAGTAGTGGACTTAGTACCGACCCCTGATGCACTCCCACCTTCACCTCAAACTCACCACTGTTCCCGTCCTTCCTTTCTTACAGCTGTGCGCGCTCTTTTGTACATTGCCATCACTACACTGATCAACCATTCCTCCACTTCTAACTTCCTCAATGCCCATGTCAATACTTCGCGTGGAACCCTATCGAATGCTTTCTCCAGATCAACAAACCCAAGAAACAACTTCTTCCTCAAATCCATGAACTTCTCCTGCAACTGCCTCACAATAAAGAGCACGTCTGTCGTTCCTCTTCCTGGCATAAATCCAAACTGCATTTCGTCGATCTTCACCTTCTTCCTTGTCCTCCTCTCCAACACCCTTTCCAATACCTTCATTCCATGCTCCAATAACTTTATCGCTCGGTACGAGCCACACTCCAGAGGGTCACCTTTCCCCTTGTATAGAGGAACGAGGGTACTCAGTTCCCAATCCACCGGAATGCGGCCTTCTTTCACCGCCAGATTACAGATCTCTGTCATTCTCTTCACACCCCAACTTCCTGCTGCCTTCAACATATCTCCCACAACTCCCGTCGGCCCTCCCGCTTTTCTACTCTTCATTGCTTTTATCGCTTCCTCAACTTCCTTCTCAGTTATCTTCTCTGCCGGTCCTAAAACTGGGTTACTCTCTATGTTGCCATCCCATTCATTCTCTGTATTCAACAGCATTTCCATATATCTTTTCCATCTTCCTTTAATTCCATCTGGGTTCACAACGATTTGTCCCACTTCATCCTTCAAGCAACTCACCCCCATCACATCACGCCTCTCTTTCGCTGTCTGCTTTGCAATCCTGAATACCGCTCTCTGACCCTCTTCCGAATCCAAGCATTCTCCGAACATTTTCCTCTATGCCTCCTGCGCCTTTGCTACCTCTTTCTTTGCAGCCTTCTAACTTTGATGCACTGCTTTTTCTGCTCCCGTACCCTTCACCTTCTGCCACTCCTTGAACTTCTTCCTCTTGTCGGCCATCCTCTTTCCAACTTCATCATCCCACCACCATGTTTCCGAGTGCCTCGGTGGTCATTTTGTCCATCCACATACCTCACCAACGGCTCCCAACAGACTATCTTTCATTGACATCCAACCACGTTCAAGCTCAACCACATCCTCCTCGACCCTACTCAGCCTCTCTTTTAATGCCTCCCTTACTGTCACCTCTTTCAACCTCCACACCTTCATTCTCGGTTGGTACTTCACCCGGCGAGCTCTCCTCGCACCTTTCACCCTTATGTCACAGACAACCAAATGGTGCTGTGAAACAGCCTCCTCCCCCGGGATCACCTTTGTGTCCCGGAGGTGCCCCCTATCTCGCCTACGCACCATCAGGTAGTCAACGGTTGTCGTCGACCCACCTGACGTGTATGTAGCAAGCTTATTATCCTCTTTCTGGAACTGAGTATTACAAATCAACAAATCAGCTCCATTCGCAAACTCCAAAATCCTTTCACCTTCTCCATTTCTCACACCATATCCGTAACCCCCATGAACTCCCTCAAAACCGTCCATACTCCTTCCCGCATGTCCATTTAGGTCTCCTCCTCCCACAACAACCTCCTCATCTTTCACGTTTTCCATCAGCTTCTCTATCGCACACCAGAACTTGTCCTTCTCTTCATCGCTCCAACCAACCTGTGGAGCATATCCCGAGATGACGTTCACCAAGAGCTTTCCAATCATCATTTTCACCATCATCAACCTATCACTCACTCTTGTAACACTCACCACACTGTCTACAAACTCCTCAGAAAACAGGACACCAACACCATTCACGCCCTCCGGGCACCCTTGCCACACAAACTTGTATTTCTGTCCCTGCCTACCCTTCACCATTGTCACACCACTTCCCTTCCATCTTGTCTCTTGCACACAACATATGTCCACTCTTCTTCTGACCAATACTTCCACCACTTCTCCTGATCTCCCTGTCATTGTCCCTACATTCCATGTCCCAAACCTCAGAAACCGATCTCCACTTCGGGCTGTACCCTGCCCATATGTAGTTGTAATTGTCATGGTTCTCTTTTTGAGGCAATGTTTTTATGGCTGGATGCCCTTCCTGACGCCAACCCTCTTTGTCGCCTCTTACGACACGCAGGGATACGGTGTACCTATTCTAACCAGGGTACACACCGGGATATAAACCCAGATTGATTGTTTATAAACCCAGATTGATTGTTTATAAACCCAGATTGATTGTTTATAAACCCAGATTGATTGTTTATAAACCCAGATTGATTGTTTATAAACCCAGATTGATTGTTACAAACCCAGATTGATTGTTACAAACCCAGATTGATTGTTACAAACCCAGATCGATTGTTTTAAACCAAATTTTTTACAAACACAGATTGATTGTTTACAAACCCATATTGATTGTTTACAAACCCAGATTGATTGTTTGCAAAACCAGAATGACTGTTTACAATCCCAGCCTGATTGTTTACAAACCCAGAACACAATCGAAGTTCCACAAACCTGTCCAAACAATCTTGTTTCTCGGTGTCTGCGTTTTCATAATCCACGAGCTCCATGAAACTCTGCACATACCTGCAATGAATACAACAGTGGACATGGATACGATAAGGACATGAGTTTCCTGCTCTGACAGACCTGTCTAAGACGATGCGTGTATGAACATGTTTCCGAGGCTGCAAGAAGCAACGAACCCGGGAAGCAAAACGATGATGGAAAATTCTGATGTGACTTGTAATTGTGTTCATGGTCGGTTTGGTCGGTTGGGGTGGAGAAACATCTATTTTGGCACAGACTGCAACAGCTTGTAGGGTGGCAGGATGGCCTATAGGTATAAAGAATCACCTGTAAGCTGTCTAGCCTGGGTTCAAATCTCGACCCAGCTGTAAACTGCCATCCTGGTGTTTCAGAGGTATGGCGAGGAATAGCACCATCTTTGATCTTCTTGGAGGTTCCTTAACACAAACTTACCTGGCTTGCTACCTGTGACCTCCATAACCGAAGAAGGCCATTTGCATTTTTATGTGAACTACCTGGTCAATTTATTTATCGTGAGGAAGCTGCTCCCCACACAGCAACCACCAAGTTCTAAACCACCACCACGTCAGCTTGTTGTACCTTATAGCTCCAGTCCAACAACTTAACGTGCGAAGCACGTTATCCACTGGCAACACGATCCCATTATACTTAAAACGTGTCATTATGACATGTGCCACCACAACATAAAACATAAGGTTCTTAACGTAAGATAACCGAGTTACACATTTAAATCTATTTCTGTAAAATTGATAAATGAAAGCAAACAGAACTATCCCAGCAAAGTAAATGGAGATGGGATTACAAAATATGGATATGGTAGCTATGCAAGGCCTGTAAACATTAGCTATGTGTTGGGACAGCTGTACAGTGCAGCATTTATAGAGGGGTTGCCTGGAAAGGGTATAGTTGGGCTTGGATAAGGCTGGGAATTGTAAGGAGGGTGTGGTTTAGAGTGGGGGGTGAAGAGGTGGGGGGGGGGGGGGGCAGTGTTACGGGTGTTCTTTCTATTGGCCTCTTACATTCCCAACCAGTGCCAAAGCATATTTGATTGCAAATTGAGCATCAGTTGAACACGTATATAATCACAGGACAATCCCTAATTGTTACGCTGTTACAATTATGATAATAATAATAATAAGAAGAATAATAATAACAAAAAAAATTAAAAAAAATAGCATTCGCTGTGCACAGAGTGGAATACACTGCATTCCTTCTGTAAAAGTGGGGTAAAGGTCACGCATGTGCAGTGAGGTTGTTTCATCACATGGGTGTGGAAGTGAGTGGTGTGGTGGGTGGTTGTTTGTATCCCTCTGGCCAGTCTCGCTGAAACGTCACCGCAATTTCACAAACAACAGGCAGGAAAGAGAACGTTTTGCTCAGCACAATGTCAAAGTATTCCTGTAAAGACAGGGTAGTCTGGAATTCCAGAATTACTGCCAATAAAATCCTTTTCATGTAAACATGTTTTCCTGGTTTTCAAAGATATTGCGTATCTAACAGAAACTCAGGTAAACACTAACACGAGCAGAGTTTGTTGTACTCTTTCATTATTTATATTTTGTTTTAGTGTATGTCCAGGCTATGAAGTCTCAGTATCGTGACCCAGGTGAAGTACTCAGGTAGGAATGCCAAACAGGCCAATTCAGAGCTGAACAAGAAGAGAAAAATCAGGGATGGTGTCCAATAAATGATACGTTTACCTGGCCAGTGAAAGCCTGAATGAAGTAAGCCAAATGGTTGAATGAGTGTAGGAAAGAAGAGGGAGAAAGTTACCTTGGAAGTTATTGGGTGAAGAATGAGGATGAATGAGGTCTTACCAGCTCTTTACTAATTGAACTGGGGTGGTGCTCAGGAGTTCATCAGGCAAAAGGTTGATCTCCTTCATGATATTAGCCAATCGAACTGGCAGCTCTTGCCGTATGAAAGCAAAGGAAGTCTTCTCACAGGCATTGCGTGAACCTGTGTACACATGATGCGCACACGCACACGCACACACACACACACATGGTGGTACTCCATATGGAGGGACAGCACGGGAAAAATGGTCGCCTCATCAAATGTGTACAAAATGATACGCTGAGAATTATATACCAGTCCACTTAATGTACCAGCAATCTATGGGCCTCAAGCTTGGTTAGCAAACTGTAAACATACTGATGTATATAGGCAGGGCTGGTTAGGTCATGGCCTAAGGCCCCACACATGAAAGGGCCCCACACCTAAAGCTTCGGCATGAAGTCTTCGCCAGTTTCTACATAACTGAATTTGAATAGACAAGTAGATCATTGGATATGGTCTTGAACATATAAAATGGCCTAGGGCCCCAAAAACTCTTAATCAGACCCTGAATACAAGATCTGTAGGGAAGCAGACACATGTACACTGATAAGTGAGCACAGAGGTAGTGTACTCACCTTTGAGCTGTCTAACCTGCGTTCAAATCCCAGCCCAACTAAAAACGAATGGGCTGATGCTCCATGGGCAGGTGAGTGGTATGATGGCTGGTTGTTACATCAATGAGTATTCTGTCATTTTAGAGTGGAAGCTGTGCTCGCTACCCCATTTGCAGCATTTACTGGAGGATGATAAACATCACATGGTTCCTATTGAAAAAAGTAGAGACTGCAGTGTTCTGGCCAAATTGCATATTCCTGTGTGAATATACAGGGGTAGGCCTACTGCAATCGCAACACAGCTACACCAAACAAATGATGCAAGCAGAGGGTCACATGCTTAATTGAATCCTGCTAACATATGCATTCAGATCCTGGTGTTGGCTTAGCGGCTCGGGTGCCGGCTTGGGATCCTAGGATCCTGGGTTCGAATCTCGGTCGATCGCTGAATTAACACCAGGGGGGTTGACTCAGCCTGTCATCCTTCCGAGGTCGGCAAATTAAGTACCAGTTCACTGGTAATTCCCTGTGTCGCAAGAGGCGACTAACAGGGTTGGAAACAGAAAGGGCATCTGGCCATAAAACATTGCTTCAAAAAAGGGGACCAAGGTGCCCCAAAAAAGCCAACCCCTGCTCTGCTGGGAAAAATGGCCTCTAAAGGTGGTTCTGTGTGAATATACAGGGGAAGGCCGACTGCAATCGCAGCACAGCTGCACCAAACAAATGATGCAAGCAGAGGGTCACATGCTTAGTTGAATCCTGCTAACATATGCATGCAGAGCCTGGTGTTGGCTTAGCTGTTAGGGTGCCGGCTTGGGATCCTAGGAACCTGAGTTCAAATCCAGGTTGATCGGTGAATTAACGCCAGGGGGGTTGACTCAGCCTGTCATCCTTCCAAGGTCGGAAAATTGAGTACCAGCTTGCTGGGATGAATGATCCCGGTGTGTACCCCGATTTAGAATATCGGTACACCGTATCCCTGTGCATCGTAGGAGGCGACTAAGGGTTGGCATCCGGCATCCGTCATCAGTCAGGAAGGAGTATCCGGCCATGATTGTCATGGGGCCCGGCAAGGCTAACCCCCGCTCTAGCAGGGAAAAATGGCCTTAAAACGGTCATTCATTCATAACATATGCATTCAATAAAACACAAACCTATTTACCTTATTCCATCTCTTATTGGTTTTCACCCAAAGCATGAAGCACTTGAACTTATCTAAGAAAGTAACTAAGATATCTAAGTGTAAAATCATACAAAATAGACAACACACTGTGGGACATCTATGAACATACAAGTAATTTGATGTACATTGAAGGCCAGAGGAAGCAAAAAGAACAAGAGGGAGATTGATTTGCAATAGATGTCCCATACAAAGTTTCAGTTCAATATGTGAAAGGGTAAGGGGAAAAGTCTGGAAAACTGACCCATGTATAAATATGTGATATTTTCTAAGTCCAAAAAAGGCATAACTCTGTGAAAAATTGAAGAAACTCCCCAAAACTCGAACTTTTCCTGTAACTTATCATAACAAAGCCATGTACCAAGTTTCAGTTGAATACGTTAAAGGATAAGGAGGAAAACGTGCAGAAAACCACAGGTGGGACGGATGGACGGACAGACAGATGGAGAGCAAACCTATAGTCCTCTTCGGATAGGGGACTAATACATCCACAGTGTCTGAGTCAATTAGGAATGTGGTTTTTAAAGTGCAAATATTGATACATTGCCTATCCGGCTTGGGATCCAAGTCTATCCGGCTTGGGATACACTTTCGTGTATACACGAAAGTATACACCCCCTTTCAAATTTTTCACCTTTTTTTTTGTATACCAAGTCGAGGCTCGTGTAAGAGCTAAGAAGAATGTATTAGCAAGAATCCTCCAGATCAGCAGACTTATTTCTTGAACCTCTACATTTGTCACCTGAAACGCCCTTTCAAAAACACCAAATGCAAGGAGCCTGAAAGCCGGATCATTCAACATGCGCTACATACTGTCCAGTAAACTAAGCGCTGAGTCGCTCAATATACGCACAGTACAGAGGAGCATTGGCAGGTGAGGGCTCCGGGGCATGCTTCGCCCGGGAGGGGTGGCGGGGCTACGTTGAAAAACCTCCTCAGGATGATGCTACTTTCCACCAACTACATCGCAAGTACCGCTCCTTCTTTCTGGATGCACAACGGCGGGGAAAGGCTGCACATATCGGAAGATGCTCGCATGGACTGTGCTTGCTTGGAAGCCATGAATGCCCTGTGTGGAAAGTATAAAGCCCAGAATGCGGCACGGTTCATGGCTGATGTTGTTGTGTAGCCCCAAACAGTTCTCTCAAACAAACCTGCAGTACGAAGACAGCCGATTGATCTCCCAAGAGCGACACAGCGACACACAGATCCACCACTTCCAGGATGGTGAACCCCAGACTTCACAAAGTCAGGGCCACGACATAGTTAGCGAGGAACAGAGAGAGAGTGAGAGAAACAGAGAAGTAGAGAAAGGGATAGAGAGAGAGAGAAAGAAAGAATTAGAGAGAGACTTGCATTGGGATGAGGGGATGGGGGGGCGTTCAACCACCACGAAACCTCGGATAACAAATGAGGAAAGCTCAGATACATAGACGTGCCAAACACTGGCAGGATGGACAAGGAAGCATTTGTTGGGAAAATAAAATTGTGACATGGGTACTGCAAAAAGAAAAATTGCAAGAAAATGTTGAACAAAGAAAGCATCACCCATGAGACTCTGTCTTAAATCTCTCATCTTTAGTGACAAACAGGACCTTCTTGCCTTATAGGCTGGAATTAAAATGCATTAAATCAAACTTTTTCCACCTTCATTTACACATCATAACTCACAACTTCGAAATGAAAAACAAATTCTACAAATTTCAGAAAATTAAATAAAATACAAAACTAGCTTATCTTGGTTGGATAAGCGTCCACTCCCTTTATAATAGCCATTGTAAATTAGCTCAGATGTAATCAATCACCTACAAAATCACACACCAAGTAAATTTTTCTTCCACCTTTTTTTTTTCTATACAAAGTCGAGGCTCATGTAGGAGCTAACACATAAAACATAAACACACATAAAACATATAATAAAGGGAGCGGGAGACAAGAGGGGGAGAGAGAGGGAAGCACAACAACAATAGAGAACAGGGACATCGGGAGATCTGTTGAAGGGAGAGGGCTGGGGGTGGGGTACATGGGATAAAACATATGCACACAACTAGGACTTTCAGGAAAAAAAGAAAAGAAATTTGAAGGAGGTAGATGTGGGGTATATTAACGGGGGTAGAATAGATCAAGGTTTTGGATGGGGGAAGATAAGAAGGTGGTGAACAGCTGTTTTAAAGACCTGGTTATTGTGCACCTGTGCTAAATTGTAGTGATTCTGATTATTTCATAATAAAATCAGCTGTTCCTGTAGGTTTCCTCTGCTGGGTCGTGCATTTCATAGTGAAGACTCAACAATGAGCACCAAGGAGCTTTCAAAAGACCTCTGGGATAAAGTTGTGTAAAGGCACAGATCAGGGGATGAGAATAAAAATATTTAAAGGCCTTGAATATCCCTTGGAGCACAGTCAAGACAATAATTAAGAAGTGGAAGGTGTATGCTACAACCAGGACCCTGCCTAGATCAGCCCGTCCCTCCAAACTGGATGACCAAGCAAGGAGAAGACTGATCAGAGAGGCCACCAAGAGGCCAATGCCAAATTTGAAAGAGCTAAAGGCCTTTATGGCAAATATTGGTCATTGTGTGCATGTCACAACAATATCCCAAGCATTCCACAAGTCTGGCCTGTATGGTTAGGGTGGCAAGAAGGAAGCCATTACTCAAAAAGGCCCACCTTGAATTCCGTTTGAGGTATGTAAAAATCCACTCCAGAGATTCTGAAGCCATGTGGCAAAGAGTTCTTAGGTCTGATGAAACCAACATGGAACTTTTTGGTCTAAATGCAAAATTTGGCACAAACCCAAACACAACACATCACCCAAAGAACACCATCCCTACCGTTAAGCAAGGTGGTGGCAGCATCATGTTATGGGGATGTTTCTCATCAGCAGGGACTGGGGCACTTGACAGGACAGAAGGGAAAATGGATGGAGCAAAATACAGAAAAATCCAAGAGGAAAACCTTCTACTCTCTGCAAGAAAGCTGAAATTGGGACGGAAGTTCACCTTTCAGCATGACAATGACCCGAAGAACACAGCCAAAGCGACACTGGAGAGACTAAGGAACAAAAAGGTAAATGTCTGAGTGGCCCACCCTGAAGGCACATGACAGCATGTCTGGAGTTTGCAAAAAAAAGCACACAAAAGATTCTGTGGTCTGATGAGACGAAAATTGAACTTTTTGGCCTGAATACAAAGCGCTACATTTGGCATAAACCGAGCACAGCTCATCATCCATCTAACACCATCCCTTTGAGTGGTCAGAGCCCCGACTTAAATCCAATCTAAAATCTGTGGCATGACTTGAAGATTGCTGTCCATCAACGCTCCCCACGCAACTTGACAGTTTTGTGCTCAGGGGGTGGACACTTATCCAACCAAGATATTCTAGTTTTGTATTTTTAACTAATTTTCTGAAATTTGTACAATTTTTGGTTTACGATGCGTAAATAAATTTGGAAAAAGTCTGATTTAATGCAATTTAATTCCGGGCAATAAGGCAACAAAAGGTGCAAATTTTGAAAGGGGGTGTATACTTTCTATAGGCACTGTATGTATGTGTATTTAATAAATAAAGCCATTGAGAGTGGTGTCCAAGGTGCAACTGCAGTACATTTTGTGTTTGCAACGTGATATGGTTAAACATAGCATTGGCATAGCAGGGTCACCAGGTGTGAAAAGGAAATGGAATGTGGAGAGGTGAGAAGGGGATTGGGGTATACAGTGAAGAGGACCAGTTGTAAAATTATCGATCGTTCGAAATGGTGAGAGTGGGGAGAAGACATGGGAAGTGGAAAATAAAGAGTGGTGGGGGAGGGGGCGGAGCGGGTGGGGGGAGGAGTGGGAATCCTGTCATTCCAAATACTTCCTTGAAAATTCAGAACTACTCCCATCTTGCAAGGTTTCCCAGCTGTCTGTAGCTCAATGGAGTACTGCTCTGCTTTTGTTTTTCTCATATCTATCTATCTATCTATCTATCTCTCTCTCTCTCTCTCTCTCTCTCTCTCTCTCTCTCTCTCTCTCTCTCTCTCTCTCTCTCTCTCTCTCTCTCTCTCTCTCTCTCTCTCTCTCTCTCTCTCTCTCTCTATCTCTCTCTCTCTCTCTCTCTCTCTCTCGCCCCCTGCTGGCCGTTTCGTGTGTTGGGCGTGGCAAGATGGCGCGTGCTCGTGCTTGTGTGTTGTAGCTCCTGGCTCGTGTTGTTTTTCATCCTCTCCCCACCAACCTTTTTACCTTTCCCTTTCCTTTGTTTTTTTTTCCTTTTGTACTCTTGTCGTGTATGTTGACCTTTTTCCTCCCTTCCTGCTTCGTTACCACCTGTCCCTCGTTTTTTTTCTCCTCCTTCGAGACAGAGAGAGGGAGAGCCAGCACGGTAAGGGTTTGTTTGAACCACGTTTTTTCCTAACGTGGTTTAAACCGTGCTTTCGTTTTTAGTTACTTAATAAATATTTTTTTCTATTCTTTTTTTTTTGGGATTATACAAATCTATTTGCTTTCACTTCGTTTCTCCTTTGACGATATGGCTAATAGGAGTAGCCAAAGGCCTGCCGATCGTGTTACCGATGAGGGTTTATCGCGTAAGCACGGGCTGTGCCTTGTCCCGCCGGAGGGAGTTGAAATGGATGACATTTTGCTTGCGATTGGGGATTTGATCGACGTGAGTAACATTCGTGCCGCGTCTCGTATGAATCACAAAATTGTGGTTTTTGTTTCGCAAATAAGTCTGGCCGATATTGTTGTGCAGAATGGTTTGACCTTGGGAAACGATCTGTTTGTTCCTGTGTCGTCGATGGACACGCCGGCAGTTAAAGTCATTCTGAGCAATGTTCCGCCTTTTCTAGGTAACGAGGAAATCCTACACAAGCTCGGTGAGTTTGGTACTGTCGTCTCTCGAATCATTAGGGTTCCTCTACGTACGAGAAACGGCAGGTTGAAGCACGTACAATCGTTTCGACGTTTTTGTTTTGTTGTTCTAAAAGACGCAGCGAAGCAGTTGAACACCTCCCACACCTTTAAAGTAGGCGAGCATGAATATAGAATCTTCATGGCGACCGAGACCTTGATCTGCTACGGATGTGGAGCACACGGACACACTAAGCAGTATTGCCCAGACGCCAAGAAGACGTACGCTACAGCAGCTGGGTCGGCCCCCCCTGTAACTGATGCAGTGCCCCCCGTTCATGAGCCTGGTGGAGTACAGACGTCCACACCAGAAGACCAGGGTGTGGAAAGTGGTGGCGGTGTTGCTGAGGTTAGTGCAGCAGGGGTGCACCCAGTCGATGTGGACAAGAGGCTGCAACCTCAAGAGAATATGGTCTTTGAGGAGGTATTGATGAAAGGCACCGAGGCTAAGAGGAACCTAAAACGTACCTTTTTGAGCGCCGAGGTGGAAGACAAAGGTAGCAAAGTGATACTCGTACAAACAAACAGTATCTCAGACTATCCTGATGATTCTCGGCAAGCTGGGCAGGGTGGTGACGAAACAGAGGAGAGTAGGACTTCACCCCTTGCTCTTGTTGAAGAAAATCAATGCAGCAGTATTGGTTGTGATGATGGCACCATTGTCCCTTGTGACAACGAGCAGTCCCAGGGCCTGAGTGACAACGGTTGTTGCTCACATCCGGTTGAAACGACCAAGGATGATGGTCCAAGCAGACCTATAATAGGCAGCAGTGGTGGCACAGATGTGCCCCTTGTGATGCAACAAGAAGACTGCAGTGGTGATGACACAGAAGGTGTGCCTGCTCCTGACACACAACAAAGGAGTTTCAACGCTGATGTGGTTAGGGAGCTGGATGAGGAAGCTCAAAGCCTTGTGTCTGTGAATGATCATCAGGGAGAAGAACAGATGGAAGCAACAAAGGAAAACGTCATCAGTTTCCTAAACGAGACGTTTAGGCAACGCTACGTTGTGATCAAAGACCATTTTCCCGATGTGAAAACTTTCATCAGGGCTGCAAGACCCCTCCTGCAAAGAAATGACCCAATGGAAATCTCGGAGGCCCAATTTCAGCGTCTTCGGAAAGCGGTCACAAAGGCGAATAAGGAATTGCAGGCGGAGGGTGAGTTACCTTTGTAAATGGCTTTGCGAAAGATATGTATCGCATCCCTGAATATCAATGGGGGTTGTACCCCCTTACGAAAAATTCAGACAATTCAGGCGATGGAGAGGGTGAAAGCCGACATCATCCTGATACAGGAGACTCATGCTACGAACACCCTGGTTGCTGAATGGGGAAAACTTTATCGAGGGCAGTGGTGGCTGAGTGGGTTTACCACACCCAAAGCTGGTGTTGCCATCGCCTTGAGTGATAGAATCCCTGCTCGGAAGATTGTCTTTAAGGAAATTTATATGGGACATCTGATAGCGGTGGATTTCTATTGCAACACGCAAAGGATCATCATTGTGAACGTATATGCACCGAGTGAGCCCATGGAAAGAAGAGTGTTCTTTTCCACTCTGCATGACTTTGTAAAAGGACTGGATACAACCGCTTTCATCTGTGTTGCTGGTGATTTCAATTGCACTATCAATCCTTCCGTAGACAGGACCGGTCATGAACCCCATCCAGCTTCTATGAGGATTTTGGAGAACATCATCAAAAATCAGCATTTGAAAGATGTTTGGAGGTTGCAACACCCAACTTCACGGTGCTATACGTGGTGCAGATGCCATGATGGGAGGATATCAATGGCAAGGCTAGACAGATTCTACGTGAATAAGCCAATGCTAAATGTGATGGCCACAACCCAGATACTCCCAACTGGTTTCACAGACCATTACCTGGTTTCAATGGGTTTTAATTTGCCTCTGACCTCAGGGGGTAGTGCGTATTGGTCACTTAATACCCACCTGCTGAATGATATGAGATTCAAAGAGGCTTTTCGAGCCGTGTGGGAAAGAATTCGGTCCTCCAAATTTGAACATGCTAACCTTCGACTGTGGTGGGACCTCGCAAAGGGTCAGGTCAAATCGTTCTGTCAACAATATAGTCTTTATGCCACTAAATTGAAAAATCTCTCGATTGATTCATTAAAGGCTGAAATTGCAGCCCTGGAGGAAAACATTAATACGGCTGGGAAAGACACTACAGGTGACCGGCTGCTATGGACTAAAAAGGCAATGTTGACTGAACTGGTACGGCAGCGAGCAATGGGCACCCTGGTACGCATGAGAATGAGTTATTTAACGTTGGATATGCCAAATAAGGCCTTGTTTGGTTTGGAGAACTCTGTTAAAAAATCACAACAGATTCATGGGCTACGTGCTGCTAATGGGCCAATAGTGACCTCCCAACAGGAGATTAAGTCTGTTTTGAAGGGTTTTTATACAAACTTGTACTCCCCCCAGAGCATAAGTAATGAGACCTTGCAGGAGCTGACTACCGGGCTTCCAAGACTTGAGGAAGACCAGCAACGCACATTGAACATGTCAGTTTCGGCTGCTGAACTTGAAACTGCTATGCGGAGCTTGAAGGATGGTAAAGCCTCTGGGATTGATGGTTTGCCCGGAGAGTTCTATAAGACTTTTTGGAAACTTGTGGGACCTGACCTGCTTGAGGTATTTGATGAATGCCTTCATGTTGGAGAGCTTCCCCTGTCCTGCAGAAGAGCAGTCATTTGCCTGTTGCCAAAGGCTGGGGACACTCAACTAGTCGAGAACTGGCGGCCTGTCTTATTGCTGTGTGCGGATTACAAGCTTTTGTCGAAGGCCTTAGCAAACCGTTTGGGAACTGTGATCAGCTCTATTGTGCACCCTGACCAGACCTACTGTGTACCAGGAAGGTCAATTTATGACAATATTTTTCTGATAAGGGATATTATTTCTTGTAATAAGTACTTGCGTGCCAGTTTTGGGTTGTTGTTTCTTGACCAAACAAAGGCTTTTGATCGTGTTGATCATACATATTTGTTTTCTGTTCTGGAGCGGATGGGTTTTGGCGAAACTTTCATTTCCTATGTCAAGCTGTTATACACTAACACCTTCTGCATGATGAAAGTAAACAACAGTTTATGTCCCCCTTTTCCTTTCCGTCGGGGTATCCATCAAGGGTGTCCCCTTTCTGGACTTCTGTATATAATTGCCCTTGAACCACTCTTAGCATCCATCAGGCAGCGAATAACCCAGGATGTGGGAGCCGTTTTTGGTTCAAGATTTGTGGTCACAGCTTATGCTGATGATGTATGTGTTCTGATTAAGGGCCCAAGTAGTGTTGCTGCGGTGCAGCGTTGCTTTAAAGACTACTCTGCGGCCTCTTCCGCCGAAGTAAATTGGGGCAAGAGTGTAGCCTTATGGTGCGGTTCAGATAACCTTTCTTTAACACTGCCACCGTCACTCCCACATAATCTAGAGTGGAAAACAGATGGAGTCAAATATCTTGGTGTCTATCTTGGCAACCAGGAAGTAGAAACGAAGAACTGGGAAGGAATGATTGAACAAATTACACACCGGTTGAAACGATGGGAAGGACTGCTGCGATCTCTTTCTTATAAAGGCCGCTCTCTTGTTATAAATAACTTGATAGCAGCAAGATTATGGCATAAACTAATTGCCTTGCAGCCACCCAAGGAGTTGATACCAGCCATCCAGCGGGTCTTGGTTAATTTCTTTTGGAATGGATACCACTGGCTTCGGCCGCAAATACTGTACCATCCTCGGAAGGAGGGTGGACATGGAATTGTGGAGGTGTCCACCCGGCTTATGGCTTTTCGCCTACAGTCTGTGCAACGTCTGTTGTATGCTGAAGAGCTGCCCTGGCGCTCATTTGCGTTTTTCTTGTTGCAACAAGCGGGAGGCCTGTGTTATGATAGGCACTTGTTCCTGGTGAACCTTGACCGTGTCAGCTTAGTTTCAATCCCAACTTTTTATCAGGGTTTGCTGAGAGTTTGGAAAGGTTTTGGGGTTCATCGTTGCCTTGAGGCTTATAATTGCCGGATGTTTATCCAAGAGCCTATTTTCTATAACGGGTTTTTTCCATGCATTCCTCATAGTCCGACTTTGATTAGGAAATTTACTCAAGGAGGAATTGGCAAAGTTTGTGACCTGAGGGATACATCTGGGACAAAATGGATGTCTGCTGGCAGGGTGGCGGCCATTCTTGGTTTAAGATCCGTGCGTATTGTCAGCCAAATTATACGCATCATCAAGAGGAAGTTTAAGGAGTTAAATATTGGCTGGGAAGGTATAAACAATGTCGAGGATGTTCGGCTGTCTTTCCCTGAAATTAAGGTGCTCCCAGCTCTCCAGTCGAATGGTGAACTTGTATCTCATTTTCACTTGGTAACAAAGGCGGGTATTCACAAGCTCCTTCAAGAAAACCAAGCATCATCCTTCTCCGGAGTGGCGCGAGTGGCCTTGTGGTCCGAAAGGTTAGGGCCAGGGTCTCCTGCCACGCCACTGTGGCCCAATATGTACAAATTACCTATTTACGGGTTCCTCGCAGATATCCAGTGGAGACTAGCACATTGGGCTCTCCCTACGAACACCTTTGTTCATCATCTTGACAGCTCAGTGCCAGTAGCATGCCCCTTCTGTGTACAGAAGGAGGATCTCTTTCATGCCTATGTGAAATGCGAAAGACTAATACCTCTTTTCTTGATTCTCACACACCTTTTTGATCAGTTGTCTTTTCCTTTTACTTCACATTCTTTTATTTTTGGTGTATCTTTCAGACCCTCCTGCAAGGACTCTGGTGTCCTCCTAAACTTCTTAGCTGCTGTAGCAAAATATTCAATATATAAATCGAGGAAAATTAAAATTGATAATGGGCATGGGTTTGATGTTGTTCCTATGTTTAAAGGGCTGGTGTCTGCAAGAGTAAGGTTAGAGTTTGATTATTATGTGGCGAATGAAAATGTCAAACTCTTTGAATGCAAATGGTGTATTAATGAAGCCTTATGTGTTGTGAATGAATCGAATTTGTACTTTTCTTTTTAACATTAAGAACTGTTGTTTTTTTTCTATTTTTTTTCTCTCCTGTAAAAATGTAACTTAACCTGGTGTGTTTTTTTGTGAAATAAATGGTGTTGCAAATTCTGTCTGTCTGTGTGTCTGTCTCTCTCTGTCTCTCTCTCTCTCTCTCTCTCTCTCTCTCCCTCTCTCTCCCTCTCTCTCCCTCTCACACACACACACACACACACACACACACACACACACACACACACACACACACACACACACACACACACACACACACACACACACACACACACACACACACACACACACACACACACACCCCCACACCCCCACCCCACACACACACACACAAACATATCCACACACACACACACACATACACACACACACATACACACACACACACACACACAGGCTTATAATGCGAGGAAGACGACGCATTCCGAGACTCATTCCGGGATTGAAACACTCCGAATTGAGTTTTTTTGTTACTGATCTTCGCATAATACCCCATAAGATCAAAGTTGCCTTTTTTTTTTTTTTTAAAGAAATTTTTACAAAACAATTAAAAATGCTATACAAAAATATCTAATTTACATAAGTATTCAACCCTCTGAGTCAATACTTCCTAGAAGCGCCTTTGGAAGAAATTACAACTTCGAATCTTCTTGGGTATGTCTGTATCAGCTTTGTATATCTGGAATTGGGGAGTTTCTCCCATTCTTCCTTGCAGACTTGCTCAAGCTCTGTCAAGTTGGATGGGGAGTGTTCGTGAACAGCAATCTTCAAATCTTTCCACAGATTCTCAGAGATTCAAGTCTGGGCATTGGCAGGGCCACTCAAGGACTTACACATTCTTGTTTTGAAGCCATTCCAGTGTTCCTTTGGCTGTATGCTTGGGGTCATTGTCCTGTTGGAATGTAAATCTTTGCCGGAGGCCAAGGTCTTTTGCACTCTGAATCAGGTTCTCCTCAAAGATTTGCCTGTCTTGGGCTCGATTCATCATTCCCTTTATCCTTACAAGTCTCCCAGTCTTTCAGCCTGCTGCTGAAAAGCATCCCCATAGCACTACTATTTGTAGTCCACTACTAAGTACTAAGTAAGTCCACTTGTACAGTCCAGTTGTACTAAGTCCACTACTATTTGTAGCTGTCATGGAGGTGCTGGCTCAGAACGTAAAGGAGGGTTTACCATGGGAGTTGTTGAATGCAGATGATCTGGTGTTGATTGCGGAAAGTATGGATGGACTGAAGGAAAAGATGAACAAGTGGAATGAATGTATGGAGACAAAAGGTCTGAAGGTGAATATCGGAAAAACGAAGGTTATGGCAAGTGGTAAAGCATGTGGTGAGGTGGAAAGAACTGGGAAGTGGCCGTGTGCAGGAAGAGTGTCGGAGTGAACTCCATTCAATGTACAATGTGCGCTGAGTGGGTTCATCAAAAATGTAGTGGTCTGAGAGGGTCATGAACCAGTGTGGCAGCTACATTCAAATGTAAGGTGTGCACAGAGGGAGCTGCAGATGGAGGAAATGTTGAGTTGGCTCTTGGAGACGGCGTGAAGCTGGAAGGTGTGAAAACATTTTGCTACCTCGAAGACATGCTGAATGGAGAAGGTGGATCAGACTCGGAAACGGTTGCTCGAGTGAGATGTGCATGGAAGAAGTTTCGGGAACTGAGTGGCGTACTGATAAGGAGGGGAGTGTCGTTGAAGCTGAAGGGAAAGGTGTATGCTGCATGTGTCAGAAGTGTAATGATTTATGGGAGCGAGGTAATGAACGTAGAGCAGCAACGAAGGCTGGAAAGGGTGGAAATGCGAATGGTTCGGTGGATGTGCGGAGTATCGTTGAGAGAGAGGGGAAGACAAATGATGAATTGCGAAAGATGATGGGAATGGAGCCTGTGATTGATGCTGTGAAGAGGAACAGGTTGAGATGGTTTGGTCATGTGTTGAGGAAGGATGAAAGTGACTGGTTGAGAAGAGTGATGGAAATGAATGTAGAAGGAAGTAGAGGACGGGGAAGACCGAGAAAGACCAGCTCCAGCAGGGAAAATGACCTGGTGTTGGCTTAGCGGTTAGGGTGCCGGCTTGGGATCCAAGGATCCTGGGTTTGAATCCCGGTCGATCGCTGAATTAACGCCAGGGGGGTTGACTCAGCCTGTCATCCTTCCGAGGTCGGCAAATTGAGTACCAGCTTGCTGGGATGAATGATCACGGTGTGTACCCCGGTTTAGAATAGGTACACCGTATCCCTGCGCATCGTAAGAGGTGACCAAGGGTTGGCGTCAGGAAGGGCATCCGGCCATAAAAACATTGCTTCAAACAGGGAACCATGATTGTCATGGGGCCCGCAAGGCTAACCCCCGCTCTAGCGGGGAAAATGGCCTTAAAACGATCATTCATTCATTTCATTCACAGGTGGACTCCAATCAAGTTGTGGAGACATCTCAAGGATGATCAAAAGAAATTGGATGCACCTGAGCTCAATATGGAGTGTCATAGCAAAGGGGATGAATACTTATTGACTCGACATTCCAGCTTTTCGTTTTCAATTATTTTGTAAACATTTCTAAAAAAAAAAAAATCCACTTTGGCATTATGGGATATTATGATGCGAAGATCAGTTACAAAAAAAAAAATCTCAATTTCATCCATTTTAAATTCAGGCTGTAACACAACAAAATGAGAAAACCCCAAGGGGTGTGAATACTTTCTGAAGGCCCTGCATCTGTCCATGATCTTTTATATCACCATTAACCCGACATAACTTGCAGGTGTCCTACACACATCTCTCTCCTCATCCCCTTACTTATTGTGTCCACCTGCTGCACCAGTGTGTCTACTTCGTCTTCCAACAGCTGATATTTTGTATTCAACATTACAAAAAGATGAGAAACTCCACACATAATACCAACACCTTGTTTGTTGGCCAAGCGTTTCAAAAGACAATGACATTCTGTGACCCTCACCGAGAACACTAGGCCAAAGGACTACTATATTTATACAATGTAACACATTCTTAACTCCAGCAGTAGGTGGGGGAGGGTCGTTGTTTGCAGTGTGGAATTTGGGAAGAGGGGAGGGAGGGAGGGATGATCTGCTGTGGTTGGCAGGGTATGATCTGCTGGGGTGAGGGGGTAGGTATAATCTGTTGGGATTGGGGGTGGGTGGTATAATCTGCGGAGATTGGGGGGGGGGGGGGGTTATAATCTGTGGGGATTGGGGGTGGGGGAATATAATCTGCGGGGATTGGGGGTGGGCGGTATGATCTGCGGGGATTGGGGGTGGGCGGTATAATCTGCGGGGATTGGGGGTGGGCGGTATAATCTGTGGGGATTGGGGGTGGGCGGTATAACCTGCAGGGATTGGGGGTGGGTGGTATAATCTGCAGGGATTGGGGGGGGGGGGTTATAATCTGTGGGGATTGGGGGTGGGGGAATATAATCTGCGGGGATTGGGGGTGGGCGGTATAACCTGCAGGGATTGGGGGTGGGTGGTATAATCTGCAGGGATTGGGGGGGGGGGGGTTATAATCTGTGGGGATTGGGGGTGGGGGAATATAATCTGCGGGGATTTGGGGTGGGCGGTATTATCTGCGGGGATTGGGGGTGGGCGGTATAATCTGCGGGGATTTGGGGTGGGTGGTATAATCTGTGGGGATTGGGGGTGGGGGAATATAATCTGCGGGGATTGGGGGTGGGTGGTATAATCTGCAGGGATCGGGGGTGGGGGAATATAATCTGCGCGGATTGGGGGTGGGGGAATATAATCTGCGGGGTTTGGGGGTGGGCGGTATAATCTGCAGGGATCGGGGGTGGGGGAATATAATCTGCGGGGATTGGGGGTGGGCGGTATAACCTGCAGGGATTGGGGGTGGGTGGTATAATCTGCGGGGATTGGGGGGGGGGGGGTTATAATCTGTGGGGATTGGGGGTGGGGGAATATAATCTGCGGGGATTTGGGGTGGGCGGTATTATCTGCGGGAATTGGGGGTGGGCGGTATAATCTGCGGGGATTGGGGGTGGGGGAATATAATCTGCGGGGATTGGGGGTGGGCGGTATAATCTGCGGGGATCGGGGGTGGGGGAATATAATCTGCGGGGATTGGGGGTGGGGGAATATAATCTGCGGGGATTTGGGGTGGGGGAATATAATCTGCGGGGATCGGGGGTGGGGGAATATAATCTGCGGGGATTGGGGGTGGGCGGTATAATCTGCGGGGATTGGGGGTGGGCGGTATAATCTGCGGGGATTGGGGGTGGGCGGTATAATCTGCGGGGATTGGGGGTGGGCGGTATAATCTGCGGGGATCGGGGGTGTGGGAATATAATCTGCGGGGATTGGGGGTGGGCGGTATAATCTGCGGGGATCGGGGGTGGGCGGTTTAATCTGCGGGGATCGGGGGTGTGGGAATATAATCTGCGGGGATTGGGGTGGGCGGTATAATTTGCGGGGATTGGGGGTGGGCGGTATAATCTGCGGGGATTGGGGGTGGGCGGTATAATCTGCGGGGATCGGGGGTGGGCGGTATAATCTGCGGGGATTGGGGGTGGGCGGTATAATCTGTGGAGATCGGGGGTGTAGGAATATAATCTGCGGGGATTGGGGGTGGGCGGTATAATCTGCGGGGATCGGGGGTGGGCGGTATAATCTGCGGGGATCGGGGGTGGGCGGTATAATCTGCGGGGATCGGGGGTGGGCGGTATAATCTGCGGGGATCGGGGGTGGGCGGTATAATCTGCGGGGATTGGGGGTGGGGGAATATAATCTGCGGGGATTGGGGGTGGGGGAATATAATCTGCGGGGATCGGGGGTGGGGGAATATAATCTGCGGGGATTGGGGGTGGGCGGTATAATCTGCGGGGATTGGGGGTGGGCGGTATAATCTGCGGGGATTGGGGGTGGACGGTATAATCTGCGGGGATTGGGGGTGGGCGGTATAATCTGCGGGGATCGGGGGTGTGGGAATATAATCTGCGGGGATTGGGGGTGGGCGGTAAAATGTGCGGGGATCAGGGGTGGGCGGTTTAATCTGCGGGGATCGGGGGTGTGGGAATATAATCTGCGGGGATTGGGGTGGGCGGTATAATTTGCGGGGATTGGGGGTGGGCGGTATAATCTGCGGGGATTGGGGGTGGGCGGTATAATCTGCGGGGATTGGGGGTGGGCGGTATAATCTGCGGGGATTGGGGGTGGGCGGTATAATCTGTGGAGATCGGGGGTGTAGGAATATAATCTGCGGGGATTGGGGGTGGGCGGTATAATCTGCGGGGATTGGGGGTGGGCGGTATAATCTGTAGGGATTGGGAGTGTGGGAATATAATCTGCGGGGATTGGGGGTGGGCGGTATAATCTGCGGGGATTGGGGGTGGGCGGTATAATCTGCGGGGATCGGGGGTGTGGGAATATAATCTGCGGGGATTGGGGGTGGGCAGTATAATCTGCGGGGATTGGGGGTGGGCGGTATAATCTGCGGGGATCGGGGGTGGGCGGTATAATCTGCGGAGATCGGGGGTGGGCGGTATAATCTGCGGGGATCGGGGGTGGGCGGTATAATCTGCGGGGATCAGGGGTGTGGGAATATAATCTGCGGGGTTTGGGGGTGGGCGGTATAATCTGCGGGGATCGGGGGTGGGCGGTATAATCTGCGGGGATCGGGGGTGGGCGGTATAATCTGCGGGGATTGGGGGTGGGCGGTATAATCTGCGGGGATCGGGGGTGGGTGGTATAATCTGCGGGGATTGGGGGTGGGCGGTATAATCTGCGGGGATCGGGGGTGTGGGACTATAATCTGCGGGGTTTGGGGGTGGGTGGTATAATCTGCGGGGATTGGGGGTGGGCGGTATAATCTGCGGGGATTGGGGGTGTGGGAATATAATCTGCGGGGTTTGGGGGTGGGCGGTATAATCTGCGGGGATCGGGGGTGGGCGGTATAATCTGCGGGGATCGGGGGTGGGCGGTATAATCTGCGGGGATTGGGGGTGGGCGGTATAATCTGCAGGGATCGGGGGTGTGGGAATATAATCTGCGGGGTTTGGGGGTGGGCGGTATAATCTGCGGGGATTGGGGGTGGGCGGTATAATCTGCGGGGATTGGGGGTGGGCGGTATAATCTGCGGGGATTGGGGGTGGGCGGTATAATCTGCGGGGATTGGGGTGGGCGGTATAATCTGCGGGGATTGGGGGTGGGCGGTATAATCTGCGGGGATTGGGGGTGGGCGGTATAATCTGCGGGGATTGGGGGTGGGCGGTATAATCTGCTGGGATTGGGGGTGTGCGGTATAATCTGCGGGGATTGGGGGTGGGCGGTATAATCTGCGGGGATTGGGGGTGGGCGGTATAATCTGTAGGGATTGGGAGTGTGGGAATATAATCTGCGGGGATTGGGGGTGGGCGGTATAATCTGCGGGGATTGGGGGTGGGCGGTATAATCTGCGGGGATCGGGGGTGTGGGAATATAATCTGCGGGGATTGGGGGTGGGCAGTATAATCTGCGGGGATTGGGGGTGGGCGGTATAATCTGCGGGGATCGGGGGTGGGCGGTATAATCTGCGGAGATCGGGGGTGGGCGGTATAATCTGCGGGGATCGGGGGTGGGCGGTATAATCTGCGGGGATCAGGGGTGTGGGAATATAATCTGCGGGGTTTGGGGGTGGGCGGTATAATCTGCGGGGATCGGGGGTGGGCGGTATAATCTGCGGGGATCGGGGGTGGGCGGTATAATCTGCGGGGATCGGGGGTGGGCGGTATAATCTGCGGGGATCGGAGGTGGGCGGTATAATCTGCGGGGATTGGGGGTGGGCGGTATAATCTGCGGGGATCGGGGGTGGGCGGTATAATCTGCGGGGATTGGGGGTGGGCGGTATAATCTGCGGGGATTGGGGGTGGGCGGTATAATCTGCGGGGATTGGGGGTGTGGGAATATAATCTGCGGGGTTTGGGGGTGGGCGGTATAATCTGCGGGGATCGGGGGTGGGCGGTATAATCTGCGGGGATAGGGGGTGGGCGGTATAATCTGCGGGGATCGGGGGTGGGCGGTATAATCTGCGGGGATTGGGGGTGGGCGGTATAATCTGCGGGGATCGGGGGTGGGCGGTATAATCTGCGGGGATCGGGGGTGGGCGCTATAATCTGCGGGGATTGGGGGTGTGGGAATATAATCTGCGGGGTTTGGGGGTGGGCGGTATAATCTGCGGGGATTGGGGGTGGGCGGTATAATCTGCGGGGATTGGGGGTGGGCGGTATAATCTGCGGGGATCGGGGGTGGGCGGTATAATCTGCGGGGATTGGGGGTGGGCGGTATAATCTGCGGGGATTGGGGGTGGGCGGTATAATCTGCGGGGTTTGGGGGTGGGCGGTATAATCTGCGGGGATTGGGGGTGGAATAATCTGCGGGGATTGGGGGTGGGCGGTATAATCTGCGGGGATTGGGGGTGGGCGGTATAATCTGCGGGGATTGGGGGTGGGCGGTATAATCTGCGGGGATTGGGGGTGGGCGGTATAATCTGCGGGGATTGGGGGTGGGCGGTATAATCTGCGGGGATTGGGGGTGTGGGAATATAATCTGCGGGGATTGGGGGTGGGCGGTATAATCTGCGGGGATTGGGGGTGGGCGGTATAATCTGCGAGGATTGGGGGTGCGCGGTATAATCTGCGGGTATCGGGGGTGGGCGGTATAATCTGCGGGGATTGGGGGTGGGCGGTTTAATCTGCGGGGATCGGGGGTGTGGGAATATAATCTGCGGGGATTGGGGGTGGGCGGTATAATCTGCGGGGATCCGGGGTGGGTGGTTTAATCTGCGGGGATCGGGGGTGTAGGAATATAATCTGCGGGGATTGGGGGTGGGCGGTATAATCTGCGGGGATTGGGGGTGGGCGGTATAATCTGTGGGGATTGGGGGTGTGGGAATATAATCTGCGGGGATTGGGGGTGGGCGGTATAATCTGCGGGGATTGGGGGTGGGCGGTATAATCTGCGGGGATCGGGGGTGTGGGAATATAATCTGCGGGGATTGGGGGTGGGCGGTATAATCTGCGGGGATCGGGGGTGGGCGCTATAATCTGCGGGGATTGGGGGTGTGGGAATATAATCTGCGGGGTTTGGGGGTGGGCGGTATAATCTGCGGGGATTGGGGGTGGGCGGTATAATCTGCGGGGATTGGGGGTGGGCGGTATAATCTGCGGGGATCGGGGGTGGGCGGTATAATCTGCGGGGATTGGGGGTGGGCGGTATAATCTGCGGGGATTGGGGGTGGGCGGTATAATCTGCGGGGTTTGGGGGTGGGCGGTATAATCTGCGGGGATTGGGGGTGGAATAATCTGCGGGGATTGGGGGTGGGCGGTATAATCTGCGGGGATTGGGGGTGGGCGGTATAATCTGCGGGGATTGGGGGTGGGCGGTATAATCTGCGGGGATTGGGGGTGGGCGGTATAATCTGCGGGGATTGGGGGTGGGCGGTATAATCTGCGGGGATTGGGGGTGTGGGAATATAATCTGCGGGGATTGGGGGTGGGCGGTATAATCTGCGGGGATTGGGGGTGGGCGGTATAATCTGCGAGGATTGGGGGTGCGCGGTATAATCTGCGGGTATCGGGGGTGGGCGGTATAATCTGCGGGGATTGGGGGTGGGCGGTTTAATCTGCGGGGATCGGGGGTGTGGGAATATAATCTGCGGGGATTGGGGGTGGGCGGTATAATCTGCGGGGATCGGGGGTGGGTGGTTTAATCTGCGGGGATCGGGGGTGTAGGAATATAATCTGCGGGGATTGGGGGTGGGCGGTATAATCTGCGGGGATTGGGGGTGGGCGGTATAATCTGTGGGGATTGGGGGTGTGGGAATATAATCTGCGGGGATTGGGGGTGGGCGGTATAATCTGCGGGGATTGGGGGTGGGCGGTATAATCTGCGGGGATCGGGGGTGTGGGAATATAATCTGCGGGGATTGGGGGTGGGCGGTATAATCTGCGGGGATTGGGGGTGGGCAGTATAATCTGCGGGGATCGGGGGTGGGCGGTATAATCTGCGGGGATCGGGGGTGGGCGGTATAATCTGCGGGGATCGGGGGTGGGCGGTATAATCTGCGGGGATCAGGGGTGTGGGAATATAATCTGCGGGGTTTGGGGGTGGGCGGTATAATCTGCGGGGATCGGGGGTGGGTGGTATAATCTGCGGGGATCGGGGGTGGGCGGTATAATCTGCGGGGATTGGGGGTGGGCGGTATAATCTGCGGGGATCGGGGGTGGGTGGTATAATCTGCGGGGATTGGGGGTGGGCGGTATAATCTGCGGGGCTCGGGGGTGTGGGACTATAATCTGCGGGGTTTGGGGGTGGGCGGTATAATCTGCGGGGATTGGGGGTGGGCGGTATAATCTGCGGGGATAGGGGGTGGGCGGTATAATCTGCGGGGATTAGGGGTGGGCGGTATAATCTGCGGGGATCGGGGGTGGGCGGTATAATCTGCGGGGATTGGGGGTGGGCGGTATAATCTGCGGGGATTGGGTGTGGGCGGTATAATCTGAGGGGATTGGGGGTGGGCGGTATAATCTGCGGGGATTGGGGGTGGGCGGTATAATCTGCGGGGATCGGGGGTGGGCGGTATAATCTGCGGGGATCGGGGGTGGGCGGTATAATCTGCGGGGATCGGAGGTGGGCGGTATAATCTGCGGGGATCGGGGGTGGGCGGTATAATCTGCGGGGATCGGGGGTGGGCGGTATAATCTGCGGGGATTGGGGGTGGGCGGTATAATCTGCGGGGATTGGGGGTGGGCGGTATAATCTGCGGGGATTGGGGGTGTGGGAATATAATCTGCGGGGTTTGGGGGTGGGCGGTATAATCTGCGGGGATCGGGGGTGGGCGGTATAATCTGCGGGGATAAGGGGTGGGCGGTATAATCTGCGGGGATCGGGGGTGGGCAGTATAATCTGTGGGGATTGGGGGTGGGCGGTATAATCTGCGGGGATCGGGGGTGGCTGGTATAATCTGCGGGGATCGGGGGTGGGCGGTATAATCTGCGGGGATTGGGGGTGTGGGAATATAATCTGCGGGGTTTGGGGGTGGGCGGTATAATCTGCGGGGATTGGGGGTGGGCGGTATAATCTGCGGGGATTGGGGGTGGGCGGTATAATCTGCGGGGATCGGGGGTGGGCGGTATAATCTGCGGGGATTGGGGGTCGGCGGTATAATCTGCGGGGATTGGGGGTGGGTGGTATAATCTGCGGGGATTGGGGGTGGGCGGTATAATCTGCGGGGATTGGGGGTGGGCGGTATAATCTACGGGGTTTGGGGGTGGGCGGTATAATCTGCGGGGATTGGGGGTGGGCGGTATAATCTGCGGGGATTGGGGGTGGGCGGTATAATCTGCGGGGTTTGGGGGTGGGCGGTATAATCTGCGGGGATTGGGGGTGGTATAATCTGCGGGGATTGGGGGTGGGCGGTATAATCTGCGGGGATTGGGGGTGGGCGGTATAATCTGCGGGGATTGGGGGTGGGCGGTATAATCTGCGGGGATTGGGGGTGTGCGGTATAATCTGCGGGGATTGGGGGTGGGCGGTATAATCTGCGGGGATTGGGGGTGTGGGAATATAATCTGCGGGGATTGGGGGTGGGCGGTATAATCTGCGGGGATTGGGGGTGGGCGGTATAATCTGCGGGGATTGGGGGTGCGCGGTATAATCTGCGGGGATCGGGGGTGTGGGAATATAATCTGCGGGGATTGGGGGTGGGCGGTATAATCTGCGGGGATCGGGGGTGGGCGGTTTAATCTGCGGGGATCGGGGGTGTAGGAATATAATCTGCGGGGATTGGGGGTGGGCGGTATAATCTGTGGGGATTGGGGGTGTGGGAATATAATCTGCGGGGATTGGGGGTGGGCGGTATAATCTGCGGGGATTGGGGGTGGGCGGTATAATCTGCGGGGATCGGGGGTGTGGGAATATAATCTGCGGGGATTGGGGGTGGGCGGTATAATCTGCGGGGATTGGGGGTGGGCGGTATAATCTGCGGGGATCGGGGGTGGGCGGTATAATCTGCGGGGATCGGGGGTGGGCGGTATAATCTGCGGGGATCGGGGGTGGGCGGTATAATCTGCGGGGATCAGGGGTGTGGGAATATAATCTGCGGGGTTTGGGGGTGGGCGGTATAATCTGCGGGGATCGGGGGTGGGTGGTATAATCTGCGGGGATCGGGGGTGGGCGGTATAATCTGCGGGGATCGGGGGTGGGCGATATAATCTGCGGGGATTGGGGGTGGGCGGTATAATCTGCGGGGATTGGGGGTGGGCGGTATAATCTGCGGGGATTGGGGGTGGGCGGTATAATCTGCTGGGATTGGGGGTGGGCGGTATAATCTGCGGGGATTGGGGGTGGGCGGTATAATCTGCGGGGTTTGAGGGTGGGCGGTATAATCTGCGGGGATTGGGGGTGGGCGGTATAATCTGCAGGGATTGGGGGTGGGCGGTATAATCTGCGGGGATTGGGGGTGGGCGGTATAATCTGCGGGGATCGGGGGTGGGCGGTATAATCTGCGGGGATCGGGGGTGGGCGGTATAATCTGCGGGGATCGGGGGTGGGCGGTATAATCTGCGGGGATCGGGGGTGGGCGCTATAATCTGCGGGGATTGGGGGTGTGGGAATATAATCTGCGGGGTTTCGGGGTGGGCGGTATAATCCGCGGGGATTGGGGGTGTGGGAATATAATCTGCGGGGTTTGGGGGTGGGCGGTATAATCTGCGGGGATTGGGGGTGGGCGGTATAATCTGCGGGGATTGGGGGTGGGCGGTATAATCTGCGGGGATCGGGGGTGGGCGGTATAATCTGCGGGGATTGGGGGTGGGCGGTATAATCTGCGGGGATTGGGGGTGGGCGGTATAATCTGCGGGGTTTGGGGGTGGGCGGTATAATCTGCGGGGATTGGGGGTGGAATAATCTGCGGGGATTGGGGGTGGGCGGTATAATCTGCGGGGATTGGGGGTGGGCGGTATAATCTGCGGGGATTGGGGGTGGGCGGTATAATCTGCGGGGATTGGGGGTGGGCGGTATAATCTGCGGGGATTGGGGGTGGGCGGTATAATCTGCGGGGATTGGGGGTGTGGGAATATAATCTGCGGGGATTGGGGGTGGGCGGTATAATCTGCGGGGATTGGGGGTGGGCGGTATAATCTGCGAGGATTGGGGGTGCGCGGTATAATCTGCGGGTATCGGGGGTGGGCGGTATAATCTGCGGGGATTGGGGGTGGGCGGTTTAATCTGCGGGGATCGGGGGTGTGGGAATATAATCTGCGGGGATTGGGGGTGGGCGGTATAATCTGCGGGGATCGGGGGTGGGTGGTTTAATCTGCGGGGATCGGGGGTGTAGGAATATAATCTGCGGGGATTGGGGGTGGGCGGTATAATCTGCGGGGATTGGGGGTGGGCGGTATAATCTGCGGGGTTTGGGGGTGGGCGGTATAATCTGCGGGGATTGGGGGTGGAATAATCTGCGGGGATTGGGGGTGGGCGGTATAATCTGCGGGGATTGGGGGTGGGCGGTATAATCTGCGGGGATTGGGGGTGGGCGGTATAATCTGCGGGGATTGGGGGTGGGCGGTATAATCTGCGGGGATTGGGGGTGGGCGGTATAATCTGCGGGGATTGGGGGTGTGGGAATATAATCTGCGGGGATTGGGGGTGGGCGGTATAATCTGCGGGGATTGGGGGTGGGCGGTATAATCTGCGAGGATTGGGGGTGCGCGGTATAATCTGCGGGTATCGGGGGTGGGCGGTATAATCTGCGGGGATTGGGGGTGGGCGGTTTAATCTGCGGGGATCGGGGGTGTGGGAATATAATCTGCGGGGATTGGGGGTGGGCGGTATAATCTGCGGGGATCGGGGGTGGGTGGTTTAATCTGCGGGGATCGGGGGTGTAGGAATATAATCTGCGGGGATTGGGGGTGGGCGGTATAATCTGCGGGGATTGGGGGTGGGCGGTATAATCTGTGGGGATTGGGGGTGTGGGAATATAATCTGCGGGGATTGGGGGTGGGCGGTATAATCTGCGGGGATTGGGGGTGGGCGGTATAATCTGCGGGGATCGGGGGTGTGGGAATATAATCTGCGGGGATTGGGGGTGGGCGGTATAATCTGCGGGGATTGGGGGTGGGCAGTATAATCTGCGGGGATCGGGGGTGGGCGGTATAATCTGCGGGGATCGGGGGTGGGCGGTATAATCTGCGGGGATCGGGGGTGGGCGGTATAATCTGCGGGGATCAGGGGTGTGGGAATATAATCTGCGGGGTTTGGGGGTGGGCGGTATAATCTGCGGGGATCGGGGGTGGGTGGTATAATCTGCGGGGATCGGGGGTGGGCGGTATAATCTGCGGGGATTGGGGGTGGGCGGTATAATCTGCGGGGATCGGGGGTGGGTGGTATAATCTGCGGGGATTGGGGGTGGGCGGTATAATCTGCGGGGCTCGGGGGTGTGGGACTATAATCTGCGGGGTTTGGGGGTGGGCGGTATAATCTGCGGGGATTGGGGGTGGGCGGTATAATCTGCGGGGATAGGGGGTGGGTGGTATAATCTGCGGGGATTAGGGGTGGGCGGTATAATCTGCGGGGATCGGGGGTGGGCGGTATAATCTGCGGGGATCGGGGGTGGGCGGTATAATCTGCGGGGATTGGGTGTGGGCGGTATAATCTGAGGGGATTGGGGGTGGGCGGTATAATCTGCGGGGATTGGGGGTGGGCGGTATAATCTGCGGGGATCGGGGGTGGGCGGTATAATCTGCGGGGATCGGGGGTGGGCGGTATAATCTGCGGGGATCGGAGGTGGGCGGTATAATCTGCGGGGATCGGGGGTGGGCGGTATAATCTGCGGGGATCGGGGGTGGGCGGTATAATCTGCGGGGATCGGGGGTGGGCGGTATAATCTGCGGGGATTGGGGGTGGGCGGTATAATCTGCGGGGATTGGGGGTGTGGGAATATAATCTGCGGGGTTTGGGGGTGGGCGGTATAATCTGCGGGGATCGGGGGTGGGCGGTATAATCTGCGGGGATAAGGGGTGGGCGGTATAATCTGCGGGGATCGGGGGTGGGCAGTATAATCTGTGGGGATTGCGGGTGGGCGGTATAATCTGCGGGGATCGGGGGTGGCTGGTATAATCTGCGGGGATCGGGGGTGGGCGGTATAATCTGCGGGGATTGGGGGTGTGGGAATATAATCTGCGGGGTTTGGGGGTGGGCGGTATAATCTGCGGGGATTGGGGGTGGGCGGTATAATCTGCGGGAATTGGGGGTGGGCGGTATAATCTGCGGGGATCGGGGGTGGGCGGTATAATCTGCGGGGATTGGGGGTCGGCGGTATAATCTGCGGGGATTGGGGGTGGTATAATCTGCGGGGATTGGGGGTGGGCGATATAATCTGCGGGGATTGGGGGTGGGCGGTATAATCTGCGGGGATTGGGGGTGGGCGGTATAATCTGCGGGGTTTGGGGGTGGGCGGTATAATCTGCGGGGATTGGGGGTGGTATAATCTGCGGGGATTGGGGGTGGGCGGTATAATCTGCGGGGATTGGGGGTGGGCGGTATAATCTGCGGGGATTGGGGGTGGGCGGTATAATCTGCGGGGATTGGGGGTGGGCGGTATAATCTGCGGGGATTGGGGGTGTGGGAATATAATCTGCGGGGATTGGGGGTGGGCGGTATAATCTGCGGGGATTGGGGGTGGGCGGTATAATCTGCGGGGATTGGGGGTGCGCGGTATAATCTGCGGGGATCGGGGGTGTGGGAATATAATCTGCGGGGATTGGGGGTGGGCGGTATAATCTGCGGGGATCGGGGGTGGGCGGTTTAATCTGCGGGGATCGGGGGTGTAGGAATATAATCTGCGGGGATTGGGGGTGGGCGGTATAATCTGTGGGGATTGGGGGTGTGGGAATATAATCTGCGGGGATTGGGGGTGGGCGGTATAATCTGCGGGGATTGGGGGTGGGCGGTATAATCTGCGGGGATCGGGGGTGTGGGAATATAATCTGCGGGGATTGGGGGTGGGCGGTATAATCTGCGGGGATTGGGGGTGGGCGGTATAATCTGCGGGGATCGGGGGTGGGCGGTATAATCTGCGGGGATCGGGGGTGGGCGGTATAATCTGCGGGGATCGGGGGGTGGGCGGTATAATCTGCGGGGATCAGGGGTGTGGGAATATAATCTGCGGGGTTTGGGGGTGGGCGGTATAATATGCGGGGATCGGGGGTGGGTGGTATAATCTGCGGGGATCGGGGGTGGGCGGTATAATCTGCGGGGATCGGGGGTGGGCGGTATAATCTGCGGGGATTGGGGGTGGGCGGTATAATCTGCGGGGATTGGGGTGTGGGCGGTATAATCTGCGGGGATTGGGGGTGGGCGGTATAATCTGCGGGAATTGGGGGTGGGCGGTATAATCTGCGGGGATCGGGGGTGGGCGGTATAATCTGCGGGGATTGGGGGTCGGCGGTATAATCTGCGGGGATTGGGGGTGGGTGGTATAATCTGCGGGGATTGGGGGTGGGCGGTATAATCTACGGGGTTTGGGGGTGGGCGGTATAATCTGCGGGGATTGGGGGTGGGCGGTATAATCTGCGGGGATTGGGGGTGGGCGGTATAATCTGCGGGGATTGGGGGTGGGCGGTATAATCTGCGGGGATTGGGGGTGGGCGGTATAATCTGCGGGGTTTGGGGGGGGGGTGGTATAATCTGCGGGGTTTGGGGGGGGGGGTGGTATAATCTGCGGGGATTGGGGTGGGCGGTATAATCTGCGGGGATTGGGGGTGGGCGGTATAATCTGCGGGGATTGGGGGTGGGCGGTATAATCTGCGGGGTTTGGGGGTGGGCGGTATAATCTGCGGGGATTGGGGGTGGTATAATCTGCGGGGATTGGGGGTGGGCGGTATAATCTGCGGGGATTGGGGGTGGGCGGTATAATCTGCGGGGATTGGGGGTGGGCGGTATAATCTGCGGGGATTGGGGTGTGGGCGGTATAATCTGCGGGGATTGGGGGTGGGCGGTATAATCTGCGGGGATTGGGGGTGGGAATATAATCTGCGGGGATTGGGGGTGGGCGGTATAATCTGCGGGGATTGGGGGTGGGGCGGTATAATCTGCGGGGATTGGGGGGTGCGCGGTATAATCTGCGGGGATCGGGGGTGTGGGAATATAATCTGCGGGGATTGGGGGTGGGCGGTATAATCTGCGGGGATCGGGGGTGGGCGGTTTAATCTGCGGGGATCGGGGGTGTAGGAATATAATCTGCGGGGATTGGGGGTGGGCGGTATAATCTGTGGGGATTGGGGGTGTGGGAATATAATCTGCGGGGATTGGGGGTGGGCGGTATAATCTGCGGGGATTGGGGGGTGGGCGGTATAATCTGCGGGGATCGGGGGTGTGGGAATATAATCTGCGGGGATTGGGGGTGGGCGGTATAATCTGCGGGGATTGGGGGTGGGCGGTATAATCTGCGGGGATCGGGGGGTGGGCGGTATAATCTGCAGGGATCGGGGGTGGGCGGTATAATCTGCGGGGATCGGGGGTGGGCGGTATAATCTGCGGGGATCAGGGGTGTGGGAATATAATCTGCGGGGTTTGGGGGTGGGCGGTATAATCTGCGGGGATCGGGGGTGGGTGGTATAATCTGCGGGGATCGGGGGTGGGCGGTATAATCTGCGGGGATCGGGGGTGGGCGGTATAATCTGCGGGGATTGGGGGTGGGCGGTATAATCTGCGGGGATTGGGGGTGGGCGGTATAATCTGCGGGGATTGGGGGTGGGCGGTATAATCTGCTGGGATTGGGGGTGGGCGGTATAATCTGCGGGGATTGGGGGTGGGCGGTATAATCTGCGGGGTTTGGGGGTGGGCGGTATAATCTGCGGGGATCGGGGGTGGGCGGTATAATCTGCGGGGATCGGGGGTGGGCGGTATAATCTGCGGGGATAGGGGGTGGGCGGTATAATCTGCGGGGATCGGGGGTGTGGGAATATAATCTGCGGGGTTTGGGGGTGGGCGGTATAATCTGCAGGGATTGGGGTGTGGGCGGTATAATCTGCGGGGATTGGGGGTGGGCGGTATAATCTGCGGGGATTGGGGGTGGGCGGTAAAATCTGCGGGGATTGGGGGGTGGGCGGTATAATCTGCGGGGATTGGGGGTGGGCGGTATAATCTGCGGGGATTGGGGGTGGGCGGTATAATCTGCTGGGATTGGGGGTGGGCGGTATAATCTGCGGGGATTGGGGGTGGGCGGTATAATCTGCGGGGATTGGGGGTGGGCGGTATAATCTGCGGGGATTGGGGGTGGGCGGTATAATCGGCGGGGATTGGGGGTGGGCGGTATAATCTGCGGGGATTGGGGGTGGGCGGTATAATCTGCGGGGATTGGGGGTGTGGGAATATAATCTGCGGGGATTGGGGGTGGGCGGTATAATCTGCGGGGATTGGGGGTGTGGGAATATAATCTGCGGGGATTGGGGGTGTGGGAATATAATCTGCGGGGATTGGGGGTGTGGGAATATAATCTGCGGGGATTGGGGGTGGGCGGTATAATCTGCGGGGATCGGGGGTGTGGGAATATAATCTGCGGGGATTGGGGGTGGGCGGTATAATCTGCGGGGATCGGGGGTGGGCGGTTTAATCTGCGGGGATCGGGGGTGTAGGAATATAATCTGCGGGGATTGGGGGTGGGCGGTATAATCTGCTGGGATTGGGGGTGGGCGGTATAATCTGCGGGGATTGGGGGTGGGCGGTATAATCTGCGGGGATTGGGGGTGGGCGGTATAATCTGCGGGGATTGGGGGTGGGCGGTATAATCGGCGGGGATTGGGGGTGGGCGGTATAATCTGCGGGGATTGGGGGTGGGCGGTATAATCTGCGGGGATTGGGGGTGTGGGAATATAATCTGCGGGGATTGGGGGTGGGCGGTATAATCTGCGGGGATTGGGGGTGTGGGAATATAATCTGCGGGGATTGGGGGTGTGGGAATATAATCTGCGGGGATTGGGGGTGTGGGAATATAATCTGCGGGGATTGGGGGTGGGCGGTATAATCTGCGGGGATCGGGGGTGTGGGAATATAATCTGCGGGGATTGGGGGTGGGCGGTATAATCTGCGGGGATCGGGGGTGGGCGGTTTAATCTGCGGGGATCGGGGGTGTAGGAATATAATCTGCGGGGATTGGGGGTGGGCGGTATAATCTGTGGGGATTGGGGGTGTGGGAATATAATCTGCGGGGATTGGGGGTGGGCGGTATAATCTGCGGGGATTGGGGGTGGGCGGTATAATCTGCGGGGATCGGGGGTGTGGGAATATAATCTGCGGGGATTGGGGGTGGGCGGTATAATCTGCGGGGATTGGGGGTGGGCGGTATAATCTGCGGGGATCGGGGGTGGGCGGTATAATCTGCGGGGATCGGGGGTGGGCGGTATAATCTGCGGGGATCGGGGGTGGGCGGTATAATCTGCGGGGATCAGGGGTGTGGGAATATAATCTGCGGGGTTTGGGGGTGGGCGGTATAATCTGCGGGGATCGGGGGTGGGTGGTATAATCTGCGGGGATCGGGGGTGGGCGGTATAATCTGCGGGGATCGGGGGTGGGCGGTATAATCTGCGGGGATTGGGGGTGGGCGGTATAATCTGCGGGGATTGGGGGTGGGCGGTATAATCTGCGGGGATTGGGGGTGGGCGGTATAATCTGCGGGAATTGGGGGTGGGCGGTATAATCTGCGGGGATCGGGGGTGGGCGGTATAATCTGCGGGGATTGGGGGTCGGCGGTATAATCTGCGGGGATTGGGGGTGGGTGGTATAATCTGCGGGGATTGGGGGTGGGCGGTATAATCTACGGGGTTTGGGGGTGGGCGGTATAATCTGCGGGGATTGGGGGTGGGCGGTATAATCTGCGGGGATTGGGGGTGGGCGGTATAATCTGCGGGGATTGGGGGTGGGCGGTATAATCTGCGGGGATTGGGGGTGGGCGGTATAATCTGCGGGGTTTGGGGGTGGGCGGTATAATCTGCGGGGATTGGGGGTGGTATAATCTGCGGGGATTGGGGGTGGGCGGTATAATCTGCGGGGATTGGGGGTGGGCGGTATAATCTGCGGGGATTGGGGGTGGGCGGTATAATCTGCGGGGTTTGGGGGTGGGCGGTATAATCTGCGGGGATTGGGGGTGGTATAATCTGCGGGGATTGGGGGTGGGCGGTATAATCTGCGGGGATTGGGGGTGGGCGGTATAATCTGCGGGGATTGGGGGTGGGCGGTATAATCTGCGGGGATTGGGGGTGGGCGGTATAATCTGCGGGGATTGGGGGTGTGGGAATATAATCTGCGGGGATTGGGGGTGGGCGGTATAATCTGCGGGGATTGGGGGTGGGCGGTATAATCTGCGGGGATTGGGGGTGCGCGGTATAATCTGCGGGGATCGGGGGTGTGGGAATATAATCTGCGGGGATTGGGGGTGGGCGGTATAATCTGCGGGGATCGGGGGTGGGCGGTTTAATCTGCGGGGATCGGGGGTGTAGGAATATAATCTGCGGGGATTGGGGGTGGGCGGTATAATCTGTGGGGATTGGGGGTGTGGGAATATAATCTGCGGGGATTGGGGGTGGGCGGTATAATCTGCGGGGATTGGGGGTGGGCGGTATAATCTGCGGGGATCGGGGGTGTGGGAATATAATCTGCGGGGATTGGGGGTGGGCGGTATAATCTGCGGGGATTGGGGGTGGGCGGTATAATCTGCGGGGATCGGGGGTGGGCGGTATAATCTGCGGGGATCGGGGGTGGGCGGTATAATCTGCGGGGATCGGGGGTGGGCGGTATAATCTGCGGGGATCAGGGGTGTGGGAATATAATCTGCGGGGTTTGGGGGTGGGCGGTATAATCTGCGGGGATCGGGGGTGGGTGGTATAATCTGCGGGGATCGGGGGTGGGCGGTATAATCTGCGGGGATCGGGGGTGGGCGGTATAATCTGCGGGGATTGGGGGTGGGCGGTATAATCTGCGGGGATTGGGGGTGGGCGGTATAATCTGCGGGGATTGGGGGTGGGCGGTATAATCTGCTGGGATTGGGGGTGGGCGGTATAATCTGCGGGGATTGGGGGTGGGCGGTATAATCTGCGGGGTTTGGGGGTGGGCGGTATAATCTGCGGGGATCGGGGGTGGGCGGTATAATCTGCGGGGATCGGGGGTGGGCGGTATAATCTGCGGGGATAGGGGGTGGGCGGTATAATCTGCGGGGATCGGGGGTGTGGGAATATAATCTGCGGGGTTTGGGGGTGGGCGGTATAATCTGCAGGGATTGGGGGTGGGCGGTATAATCTGCGGGGATTGGGGGTGGGCGGTATAATCTGCGGGGATTGGGGGTGGGCGGTAAAATCTGCGGGGATTGGGGGTGGGCGGTATAATCTGCGGGGATTGGGGGTGGGCGGTATAATCTGCGGGGATTGGGGGTGGGCGGTAAAATCTGCGGGGATTGGGGGTGGGCGGTATAATCTGCGGGGATTGGGGGTGGGCGGTATAATCTGCGGGGATTGGGGGTGGGCGGTATAATCTGCTGGGATTGGGGGTGGGCGGTATAATCTGCGGGGATTGGGGGTGGGCGGTATAATCTGCGGGGATTGGGGGTGGGCGGTATAATCTGCGGGGATTGGGGGTGGGCGGTATAATCGGCGGGGATTGGGGGTGGGCGGTATAATCTGCGGGGATTGGGGGTGGGCGGTATAATCTGCGGGGATTGGGGGTGTAGGAATATAATCTGCGGGGATTGGGGGTGGGCGGTATAATCTGCGGGGATTGGGGGTGTGGGAATATAATCTGCGGGGATTGGGGGTGTGGGAATATAATCTGCGGGGATTGGGGGTGGGCGGTATAATCTGCGGGGATTGGGGGTGTGGGAATATAATCTGCGGGGATTGGGGGTGGGCGGTATATTATCTGCTGTTTTTTTTTTCACACAACGCTTCAACCGACGGGTGCACTCCGAATCGAGCAGGATTGGTAAAAGTGTGTACACGTGTACACGGGTACACGGGTTAAACAGACAAGCTTACCGAAGTCCAGAAGCTGTTTCATGGAAAGCGGGGACGGAGAGAATTTGGAATAATACTCGATCTTCCCAGGAATGCTAGCTAGGGAAACATTTTTGAGGAGAAACCGGACGAGGCGCATCGTGGGTTCGGGACAGAGGAACAGACAGGTAAAGGTCGAGATTTGGTAACCGGGGAGAAGTCGACGGAGAAACAAATGGGAGGAAGAAAGAATGGGCGGTCCTTGGATGTCTGAAGTAAATACGATGAACCAAATGTTACCGGATGTAAAGACTCATCAAATGATGTTTGGAAGAATGAATGTGGTTGTTATCAAAATTTAAAGTTCTACTGCTATTTAATTGGTCCCTGTTCATTTTGATTGAGAAAATTAATTCGAATTCAAATGTTGAGCTCGGTGGTGCATTGTGGGTCCGCGGGGCTCGGACGTATATAATAAACCAGTTAATTTGTCGACGCCATCTTGGAGTTCCAGGAACGCGCGGGATGGGTTTCGGAAACGTATCCATTGATTTAGTTCTGTTCTCAGTTATCATAAATAAAGTCGTACGTTGATGACGTGTTAATTGGCTTTAATTGAACCAACAGTTACAACAGACCAAAGGGAAGGAGGGGTTAATTATAATTGTTGCACAGATATTTCATAATGACGTAATTACATAATACGTGTCGATTAGATGCAAACGTCTCGTGTCGTACAGCCCAATTACAATTAGCGAGACATCGATGATCACGTGGCGAGGCAATTCCTTGTCCCTCTTTAACTTTTTATGCCTTGGATTGGAATCCACTGATTTCCATGTGAACTGGATAGGGTGCCTAACGTTAATTGGTCGAGTGGTCCTGAAGCCACCGGAAGCGCTCCATCCACGGTCCTGAATCCACCGGAAGCGCTCCTTCCGCGGTCCTGAATCCACCGGAAGCGCTCCATCCCCGGTCCTGAATCCACCGGAAACGCTCCATCCGCGGTCCTGAATCCACCGGAAGCGCTCCATCCACGGTCCTCAATCCACCGGAAGCGCTCCATCCGCAGTCCTGAATCCACCGGAAGCGCTCCTTCCGCGGTCCTGAATCCACCGGAAGCGCTCCATCCCCGGTCCTGAATCCACCGGAAACGCTCCATCCGCGGTCCTGAATCCACCGGAAGCGCTCCATCCACGGTCCTCAATCCACCGGAAGCGCTCCATCCGCAGTCCTGAATCCACCGGAAGCGCTCCATCCGCGGTCCTGAATCCACCGGAAGCGCTCCATCCGCGGTCCTGAATCCACCGGAAGCGCTTCATCTGCGGTGCTGAATCCACCGGAAGCGCTCCATCCACGGTCCTGAATCCACCGGAAGCGCTCCATCCACGGTCCTGAATCCACCGGAAGCGCTCCATCCCCGGTCCTGAATCCACCCGAAACGCTCCATCCGCGGTCCTGAATCCACCGGAAGCGCTCCATCCACGGTCCTCAATCCACCGGAAGCGCTCCATCCGCAGTCCTGAATCCACTGGAAGCGCTCCATCCGCGGTCCTGAATCCACCGGAAGCGCTCCATCCGCGGTCCTGAATCCACCGGAAGCGCTTCATCTGCGGTGCTGAATCCACCGGAAGTGCTCCATCCACGGTCCTGACTCCACCGGAAGCGCTCCATCCACGGTCCTGAATCCACCGGAAGCGCTCCATCCACGGTCCTGAATCCACCGGAAGCGCTCCATCCACGGTCCTGAATCCATCGGAAGCGTTCCATCCACCAAATTCCTTCTCCCACAACACAGAAAATCCTGTTTGCATCAACACAAATACTCGCTTCAAGGTGCATATTTCCTATGAAAATGCCACCTTCCCACTTGATAAGTTGATTTTACTCCATTCCCACTTGTTTTTAGTCCATTTCCGAGTTGATAAAAGCATTGTTATAGTGTTTATGAAATGTCATTGTTTGCTACTTACGGTTGTAAAATCCGTGACTGTCATGATCAAAAGTGAAGAGGAATCACATTTCATCGATAAAGTGTCATTCACCTTCGTTTGGCCTATGATCCAGCTTGCGGGAACTCATGGGAGAGCAAAGATGGTGGACAAATGGCTTCAAAAAATGAGCTTCCCCATCTATCCAGTTAGTATATAGATCAGTGTTGAAATGCACACTGTTCTATAATTCACCCTCTTTGTAATGTGTGTGGCCATCCGAGGATGATTCTCAATATTTTCTCTTTCACGGGTAAAGTTTCCTTAACCTCGCCCGTGTGTGCATACAAGATACGCCTATGGTGAGGACAGACGTGTGTGGGGGGAAAAAAGCGAAGAAGGTGCATGCCTTCTTCTAGAAAGGGGGGGGGGGGGGTGGGGGAGGGGTGATCTGGACTCTGGACAAAAGGGTAAACGTTGTGAGAGACCTCAGCGAGTGTTTTGGGCTGGTAGGATGGCCTGGAGGTACACACACGTCGCCTCTAAGCCGTCTATTCTGGGTTTGAATCCCGACCCAGCTATAAACTGTCATCTTGGTGTTTCACAGTCAAGGTGATTCATCAATGTGCGTCGTCCCTTGGATGGACGTTAACCTGGGCTTCCCGTCTACTGGCGCTAGTTGACAGACATTAAAGATCATAGGGTGTTCTTTCGAAATTAGTAGGGGAGCTTACCTCTGCTGCGGAGCCTATTGGTGAAGCTTAGGGCTCCTTCATATGCCCTCCACCCCATAAAAATTCCCGACTATGCCTGTGCCCGTGGGGCACTAGAATTGACCTTTGGCCCGGGTGCCACCAACCCTAACTCCGCCACCAACCCTACATCTGAGCTATCTGGATGACACTGACAAAGGATGGAATTTTCCCACACTTCAGACAAATTTCAGGCTCATTTATTACAAATTCAGTTCATTGAAACATTATAGAAGCTCGCTGAGCGCATCAACCACAACTCAACCACCACACCGCCTCAACCACAACTCAACTATCATGCCGCCTCAACCACAATCACCACACAGCCACAGCAGACGCCTGCCACCACCTTCAAAGCAACGGGAACAACCGCGCAATGCACCAGCGGTGGACACTTTGAACCTGGTCCTCTCAGACCTCGATAATATGAAGTGCAAATGTGCACTAATCGCTCGGTAACCTTTATTTATATTAGTAGCTCTGACGCTCCACTTGCCTGTGATGGCATGCAGACACCGAGCACATTCGCACCTCAAAGGCGCAGCCGAAAAATACCAGCTCCGTGTTAAGTGAGGAGTTCCGAG
Organism: Myxine glutinosa; assembly: GCF_964187855.1. Lineage (NCBI taxonomy): Eukaryota > Metazoa > Chordata > Myxini > Myxiniformes > Myxinidae > Myxine > Myxine glutinosa. Next base: position 19,589,959 of record NC_136266.1, read on the forward strand.
CCATGGGTCATTTGGGGTGGTAATGACGCAATTTCCATGACAGCAAACTCGTGAGGAGAGTGATATCACTCAGGAGCTCATGTGTGCACCAATGGGCTTGCCGCAATCCCAGTAACCATGCCTTGAGATGTTCCTGATTCCTGCCAAAGCTCTGCACCCACAAGCCAATATTTAAGCAGTGCATCCCAGACTTTCCGCGGGTGATTCTTGGCTTGGTCAGGTGGGATGCTGCAAAAGGCAGAAACGAGCTGGAGCGAGTGGGATGAAGCTGTGGAACAGAGTTGGTAGGATGGAGCACTGGGCAAGCGAGTGATCTCGGTGCCGTGCAGGGAGCATTCTGTGGTGAAAAAGCCGGGCAGATTATCACTTCACACATTAAGTTAATTTTTCTCCTCACACGTTCTTTGTATTTTCTAATCATCTGCTATGGACGCACAAGAGCTCAACAAAGGCAAAACTGCCAACCGTTCATTTCAGGGCAACCTCACTGATACGCACCTCTTTCCAACAGCCTCCTTGCACCTCACACCTCTTCAACACGCATCTTAAACACCAGTATTCCTCCTTCCCCACCCTCTCCCATCCCAGCCCCCCCAACAGTGAATGGGCAGCATGGGCTCATCCGTTTGCTGAGAGGTCGCAGAATCCTTGCACAGCTCTATCTTCTTTTGTTGTCTACATTTCCACGTGATGAGTCTGTTGGGTGCCTTGTAATGTTATTTTGGTAAGGAGTATAAGCAAAGTAGATCGGGTCAACTCTGCTCTTTGTCCATTTTTGATTGCTTGTACATGAAATTGCTTTTCTTACATATATGCTTCACCTTGTCCCCACCATTGTAAATAAACCCCCTCCTTGTTGATTGTTCTTCCAATCTGTTTGTGCCTGTCCTTCATTTCATTGGTCTAGTTTAGTCCACATGTAGTGTTAGCCTGGGAGGTTTTATTCCCCAACTAATTGTCTCCAGTCTATGTCCGATGTGCACTGGCAGTTTTTGCTTGGCTAAATTTAATTAAACCTTAAAATATAAGATCAATGCATATCGAGGGTGAGACCCCGTTAAAAAAACCACGTGACGCACAGGTAAATGGTAATTGGACGGCGGACCCTGGTAGACTAATTGGCGCTTGCGGTTGATGAGCAACTCGCTGGGATGCAGTTATCCGTGCTCGGTGGCCTCAGGTCCAGTAGGCCGGGAGGAACTGAGGCACCCCCTCTACCTTCTCCTCGTAGTAGATCCCGAAACCCGTGGCTGTAACAATATATTTGATATTTAAAACGACAAAAAGATCTGACGCAGACACATACGTTTTATACCCAGGACATACATTCTACCGTTGATGTTTTCACATGACTGTAATTTACTATCTGTGCAATTGTCTAATGTATAAAAAGAAAAACGAATTGAAGTCGAGGATTTGAAACTTGTATATGCAGTATTAAAACACTTTACAGGGAAACACATGGACATTGTAACCAGGAAGTTCATCCTTTTTCAATTAGAATTATACAAGATCTTCTACTACTTCCAAATTAAGAATTGAGAAAATATTAATTGAATAACATAAAAAGTGAATTTTAAAAGTTTTGTAAGGAGTACATTTGTGGATAATAAAAAGATAAATTGACAGATTATATTATCTTGTGTGAATCTAATGAAATTGGTTTGGACTTGACAAAGCTGGTGTGCTTGATCCAATTACACTTGTGATTCCAGAAAGATTACGGGAACGGCACTTGGTAGGGAGCATAGCTCTGCCAACAGTTTACGTTTTGTATTTTTATTTTTTATTTTTTTTGTATACAAGATCGAGGCTCGTGAAAGAGCGAACATTAATCACACAGAAGGACAAACAGACACATAAAACAAATAACATCGGGAGCGGTAGACAAGATGGGGAGAGAGGGGGAAGGACACAAACACAACATTTGAGAGCAGGGACCGAGAGACATGGAGACATGGAGAGATCTGTGGGAGGGAGAGGGCTTTGGGGGGGAGGCATGTGAAGGGGGGGGGGGGGTGGGAGAGGTATAAACATATGGACACTGCCAGGATTTCCAGGAAAGAAGTTGGAATTTCAAACAAGGTGGATCTGGGGTGAATTAGTGGGGGTAGAAAAGATCAAGGTTTTGGATGGGGGAAGATAAGAGATGGTGGTGAACAGCTGTTTTAAAGACCTGGAGGGAGGAGAGGGATTGAAGGGAGTGTGGGAGTTTGTTCCAGAGGCGGGAGAAAAGAGGAATGAAAGAGTGAAGGTGAGCAGAGAGCCGAGATTTCGGCAGTTTAACCATCAGAGGGTTGCTGGCAGATCTTGTGCGACCTGTAGGAATATTTGGGGGACAGAGCACAGAGAGAGCTGGGGGAGCAAGGCCGGAGAGGAGTCGGTAGAAGACAGAAAGACCACCTACCTGCCTGCGGTGAGTGAGTGAAAGGCCCTCAGAGATAGCTTCATCGCGGGAGATTCCAATGATTTTGAAAGCTTTGGATTCAACAGCGTGAAGCCGAGCCAGGTGTGAGGCAGGAGCACCAGCCCATAGGGGAGAACAGTATTCCATTGAGCTGCGGATGAAAGCCTTGTATGTGGTGAGGAGCTCAGGTGTGCCGAGGAAGGACTTCGCACGACGGAGGATGCCCAGTCGGCGACTGGCTTTGGAGGCCAGCTTGGAAATGTGGTTTTCCCAAGAAAGATCATGGCAGATAGTGAGACCCAAAAGCTTGAGCGACAGAACTTCTTGGAGAGGATTGTTGAGAAAGTAGATGGGAGGGTTGTCCAGTCGATCTTTTCGGAGAGACATAGTAAGAGAGTGAGATTTGTCAGGATTGAAAGACATGTTCCACTTGTTTGACCAGTCTGTGATTTTGTCCAGGTCTTCAGAGAGTGAGGAGGCTGCAGTATCTCACTGATAGGCCGGATCCGGACTCGGACCTCACCCAAAATTTAATCGGCCTATTCTGGTCAGTCCACCCAAATCATGCACCATGTTTTGTCATGATCCGTCCAAATGTACTTTGAAATATCGTGCTATACAGTAGATCGTTTTTGGCCAATGGTGAAGATTCACTTAAAATCTTCGTATCCGGATTCGGATCTTCACCAAAATCTAATCAATTCGTCCTTGTCACACACCCAACCTGTCCACCAAGTTTTGTCTGAATCTGTCCACAACGTTTTGAGATATCCTGCTTACAGACAGACAGACGGGATGAAAAGATAACCTCTGTCCACCATTGGTGACGGAGGTAATGACAGACACAGGATAGCTCGACTCAGACATGTCCGATTTTAGTTTTGATCCTTGGGGAAATTGGCTTCCTTTGATGAACACTGTTGTTTTGGCGTCAGCAGGGGGTGTTATAGTGAGGACACCCATAATGTCTGTACTATTTGGAATTTTCTTCAAGTGGCCATTTGGGACAATGCCATGGATAGTTTTCAGGTATGCCAGTGAGAAATGCAAAAAGGAAGAAAAATAATTTAAAAGCCCCCCCAAAAGTTTACAAATGACTGTTTAAAATTAAAACCCCACAATTCTTGTTGCTGTGATAATGGCAACAGCAAGCATTTAAAAGAACTTCAACTATTTTTTTTTTTTTTTTTTTTTTTTTGTATACTGAATCGAGGCTCGTGAAAGAGCTAACATTTATTTCACAAACAAATCAACCAGACAAACAAAATATACAAAAGAGGGAGTGGAAGCCAAGATGGGGAGAGAAGGGGAAGCACACAACCACAACATTTGAGAGCAGGGAGAAGTGTGGGAGGGAGAGGGCTTGGGGGCAGGAGGCGTGGGAAGGGGAGGGGGGGGGGGGGATATTCGATTTTACATTGAGCGATTGTGAGGCAAAAAGTAGAAATCGACAAATTGGCAGAAGTCTGTCATGTCTCCGTCTTGTACCTCCAGACCAAATGGATAGGAAAATTAGCCAACCTGTTTAATCCATATTTGCAGAGAATTTTCGAGAATATCAAGAACCTTATCGATCCTCGGTGAGTATGAAGATGGCTCGGTGAGGACATCGTCATCGTCTCTTCTCTGTTCAACTTGATAAACTTATCATTTGCACAACGACTGCAACTTATGATTGATTTCAGGCACAAATTGTTTTCATAAATTAATGGTAAACTGTTGTTGCAGAGAATTGGTCTATCGAGAAAATGCTGTCCATCTCTTGGTCAATGGAAAACTTCCCTTAGGAAAATTTGGTGTTGCTAGTAAGGACAAAACTTTTTACCAGACACGGTTTCCCATTAATATAGGAAAGCCCCAGCTGAATTGTATTCGGCATTAGGCCTTATCTTCAAAGTAGAATAAATGAGTTGTTCTTGTTGTTGTTGTTGTTGTAGAATCCCGGACAGTTCTCTCGAAGAAGCCTACGGCATGGAGACAGCCGATCGATCTCCCAAGAGCGACCCAGAGATCCCCCACATCCAGGATGGTGTACCCCCTCCTTCACGACAGAGTTAAAGAGAGAGAGGGAGTTAGAAAGAGAGTGTGAGGGGGTTAGAGGGAGAGACAGAGAGAGAGAGAAAGAGTGGGAGGGAGAGAGAGGGGGAGAGACAGAGGGGGAGAGACAGAGGGGGAGAGACAGAGGGGGAGAGACAGAGGGGGAGAGACAGAGGGGGAGAGACAGAGGGGGAGAGAAAGAGGGGGAGAGACAGAGGGGGAGAGAAAGAGGGGGAGAGAAAGAGGGGGAGAGACAGAGGGGGAGAGAAAGAGGGGGAGAGACAGAGGGGGAGAGAAAGAGGGGGAGAGACAGAGGGGGAGAGACAGAGGGGGAGAGAAAGAGGGGGAGAGACAGAGGGGGAGAGACAGAGGGGGAGAGAAAGAGGGGGAGAGACAGAGGGGGAGAGAAAGAGGGGGAGAGACAGACGGGGAGAGACAGAGGGGGAGAGAAAGAGGGGGAGAGACAGAGGGGGAGAGACAGAGGGGGAGAGACAGAGGGGGAGAGAAAGAGGGGGAGAGACAGAGGGGAGAGACAGAGGGGAGAGACAGAGGGGGAGAGACAGAGGGGGAGAGACAGAGGGGGAGAGACAGAGGGGGAGAGACAGAGGGGGAGAGACAGAGGGGGAGAGACAGAGGGGGAGAGACAGAGGGGGAGAGACAGAGGGGGAGAGACAGAGGGGGAGAGACAGAGGGGGAGAGACAGAGGGGGAGAGACAGAGGGGGAGAGACAGAAGGGGAGAGACAGAAGGGGAGAGACAGAGGGGGAGAGACAGAGGGGGAGAGGGAGAGAGAGAGAGAGACAGAGAGGGAGAGAGGGAGAGAGAGACATAGAGGGAGAGGGAGGGATAGAGGGGGAGAAACAGACAGACAGAGAGACAGACAGACACAGAGAGAGAGACAGAGAGAGAGACAGAGAGAGAGAGAGAGAAAGAGAAGAACATAAACAAGAGGGAAAGGGCCGGCCCATCGAGACTGATTGCCATCTGACCATGACCGCGCTGCCTGACAAATCCGGGCGGCAGGGAAGAATGGGGCATTTTTGGCTACCGACTTGCGTTGGGAGGGGTACGACCAGCATGATGAGGCGTCCCCAATAGTTGTAGAATAAATGAGTTGAAGTCTGCTGGGAAGTCTGACTGTATTTCTCCAAATATAAGCATTTTAGATGTAGCTATCTCTACGTGCAAAACCACTTTTAAATTCCTATAGCAAATTTTTCCACTTGTTTTCATTTTATAACGATTGATAAAGTTCAGGCTGCAGACAATGCAGCTCCTCTGCCTGCTCCGCTGCTCTCGTAGCCTCACGCTGGTCTTCTGGGATGTGCGTCGCCCGGTGCATCTGCTCATAATAATGTGACCGCTTGAAGAAATTACACTGTGGGAACAAGCAGAATAATCTGTCAATCAACCCATTCATTAAAAAGTTTATTTTACAAGCATCAAAATTGCTTCCTTTATAACATACCAATCAAGCAATGGAACACGAACAAATGTTTTGGAGATTGCAACAAACAATACATGTGGAGATTGTCATTGGGTCATAATGGAGAAGACAAAGGTCATGTGAGTGTCTCGTCAGAGCCATCATTTATCGTCATGGTTGGCACAAATTATTTCCGATTCATTATAAGTATAGCAATTGGTATCGGAGAATAGACCAAATATAATATTGTGATCGTTTTTGTCTTTCGAAACGCATGCAAATTGATAGAATAATTATTATAATGTGCCATAATTACATTGCCAAGCTGGAAGTCTGTTCCTCTTGTTGTGATTGTTATGCTGTTCTTTCTGTCAATTTTTGCCACTCTTATTTCCCGGAGACTGCCACATCCAGGGGTGTCGAGAGCCAGCACGAGCCCCGAGGCAAACAACCTCGGGAACCCCCACTCCAACTTTTCTCTCTTTTATAACTTTTTAAGGAACTTTATTTAATGAAGATCCTAAATTAGAGTAGCAATGAGCTCATAAAAAAAAAAAAAAACACCTTTAGAGGCCATTTTTCCCCGCAAGCGGGGGTTGGCCTTTTTCGGGGACCGTGGTTGTTGTTGTTTTTCGGTCCCCTTTTTGAAGCAATGTTTTACGGCCGGATGCCCTTCCTGACGCCAACCCTTTTTGCTGCCTTTAACGACAAGGAGGGAATTACCAGTGAACTGGTACTCAATTTGCCGACCTCGGAAGGATGACAGGCTGAGTTCAACCCCCCTGGCGTTAATTCAGCGATTGACCGGGATTACGAACCCAGGATCCTAGGTTATCCTAAGCCGGCACCCTAGCCGCTAGCCCAACACCAGGGACAACACCAATGAGCTCATAAATAAAGGGAAATCACAGCAGCCTTTTTAGCTCACAGTACAAGTGTTGAAAAGTAAATAAATTAAGTATTAACAAATCTATTAGTATTATACAAGTTGAAGGTGGTGCACCTCGTACGTGTTGCAGAGTACGGAACATACAGTACGGTCCAATTGACCAAAGCATCATGGAATGCTTCAGACAAATGGCCTGAAACAGTATATAATAAAATGCACACAAGGACAAAATTATTGTTTGTCCATGTCATTTACCTGAATATTTTACCGAGAAAAACAAATGGTTACTTTTATTTACAAGAAAACAATGACAATAACACCAAAGGTTTTCGTGCTGTAGTCTTCAAGGAGATTCACAGCAAGGAGACCGGAAGAGATGAGAACGAGTGCATTTATAAGCATGTCTAAGTAACCGCGACACCGATTGGTTCTTCAGTCATGACGTCATTGGTGTTTTGAACGCCAATTGGTTGACTCAGTCACCAATGTCCCTGGCTCTGATTGGCTGGAGCGGAGTTGTCAGCAATGAAGCACCATTTGCATCATTACCTTAAACAGCGGTCGGGGAAATACCTTTAATCTTTCCGTGTTGAAAGAGAATGAGAGAAAATGTACAAATTCCTTTTGACGACACAATGTAGGGTCCATGTAATGGATGAAGGTTGCTTCTAACGTACTCTGACCTCGGCTCAATATCTTGAACATATTTGCATTGTACTAGTCTGTACAATCGGGGTTGGCATCCAAGTGCTGTGCAATGGCAGAAGAAGAAGAAGAAATGGTCGATGGTCTTTGAACGTTCTTGCATGCTCGTACCGGTTGAGTCCTCACTCCCAAGTTCTTTGCTCGAATCGCCAGGGGGACATGATGTTTGATATGATCAGCCAACCTTTGGGTTGTACGGAAAGACACGGAAAGATTAAAGGTATTTCTTTCAACCGCTGTCCAAGGTAATGATGCAAATGGTGCGTCATCGCTGACAACTCCGCTCCAGCCAATCGGAGCCAGGGACAGTGGTGACTGAGTCAACCAATGGGCGTTCAGAACACCAATGACGTCATGACTGAAGAACCAATCGGTGTTGCGGTTACTTAGACATCTATCTATAATTCCAGTAATCTCTGTGTGTTTGTTTGTACGTTTGTACGTTTGTACGTTTGTTTGTTTGTCTGTGACCGCTGTTTCTCGACAACCACGGGTCCGATATACTTTAAACTTGCCAGGTATATTGCTGGGGACCCGAGGATGTGCCTTTTCAAGGTTTGAAATTAATCGGACAAGTACTTACCGAGCTATGGCGATTTAGCCGTTCGCCGTTCGCTTTGGCGTTGCGAATGGACCAAACCATTGCATGTAAATAGAGGGGGGGGTTCTGTGGTCGTTGCGAATGGACCAAACCATTCATGTAAATAGAGGGGGGGGGGTTCTGTGGTCGTTACTGCCACATGGTTTCAAAGTTTTTTTTTGTTGTTGTTGTTTGCACGCATGTTTTTTTGCACCCACGTACGGGCACGCCCTAGGATGTTTACACACACACACCCCTACACAAATTTTTTTTTTTTTTTTTTTTTTGGCAAGGAACGGGCACCCACGTACGGGCACGTCCTAGCTTATATATAGTACGGGCATGCCCTAGTGCTTATAAATGCACTAGTTCTCATCTCTTCCAGTCTCTAGTCTCTTTGCTGTGAATCGCCTTGAAGAGTACAGCACGAAAAGCTTCGGTGTTATTTTCGTTATGTTGTGTTTGTTTTCTTGTATATTAAAGTTCTGTAGTACCAAATATCTGTTTATGGTCACTTTTATTTAGCCAGATGATCGAAAATAAAGGAGATAGCGCAACGTTAATAATAATAATAATAATACATTTATTTTATATAGCGCTTTTCAAGAAGCCCAAAGGCGCTTTGACAGAGTACAAAAAACAAGTGCAAAAAGACAAAAATCAATAGGTAAATAATTAATCAAAGCAAAAGGAAGGAGAAGGAGAAGAGATAGTCAGGGGTTAAATGCTGTGGGTTAAATGTTGAATGCAGTGTTGAACAGGTGGGTCTTGAGTGATGTTTTGAATGTGGTGAGTGAGGAGGAGTCTCTGATGGTGTGAGGTAGTGAGTTCCAGAGGGTGGGAGCAGCGATGGAGAAGGCCCTGTCCCCCCAGGATCTGAATTTGGTCCGGATGGGGGGGGGGGGGGGGTCAGGAGGTTTTTTTTTTTTTTTTTTTGTATACAAGATCGAGGCTCGTGAAAGAGCAAACATTAATCACACAAAAAGACAAACCGACACACAAAACACAAAAAACAAGGGGAGCGGCAGACAAGATGGGGAGAGAGGGGGGAGGACACAAAAGAGAGGGGGAAGAAGGGGAAGGACACAAACACAACATTTGAGAGCAGGGACATCGGGAGGACTTGGGGGGAGGTGGGAGAGGATTAAAACATATGAACACTGCAAGGACTCTGGGGTGAATTACCGGGGGTAGAAAAGATCAAGGTTTTCGATGGGGGAAGATAAGAGATGGTGGTGAACAGCTGTTTTAAAGACCTGGAGGGAGGAGTGGGATTGAAGGGAGTGGGGGAGTTTGTTCCAGAGGCGGGAGAAAAGGGGAATGAAAGAGTGGAGGTGAGCAGAGAGCCTAGACTTTGGCAGTTTAACCATAAGAGGGTTGCAGGCAGATCTTGTGCGACCTGAAGGAATATTGGGGGGACAGAGCACAGAGAGAGCTGGGGGAGCAAGGCCGGAGAGGAGTCGGTAGAAGACAGAAAGACCACCAACCTGCCTGCGGTGAGTGAGTGAATGGCCCTCGGCGTTGACTACATCGCAGGAGATTCCAATGATTCTGAAAGCTTTGGCCTCAACAGCGTGAAGCCGAGCAAGGTGTGAGGCAGGAGCACCAGCAGAGCAGAGCGGAGGTTGCGGGTGGGAGTGTGTCTGGAGAGGAGGTCAGTCAGGTAGGATGGGGCCAGGTTATGGAGGGCTTTGTAGGTCAAGAGGAGGATTTTCTACTGGATTCTCTGGGGGATGGGGAGCCAGTGAAGCTTATAAAGGACGGGGGTGATGTGGTCATGGGTCCGGGAATGGGTGAGTAGACGGGCAGCGGAGTTCTGAATGTATTGGAGTTTATTGGTGATTATTGAGGGTGAACCATAGAGGAGGCTGTTGCAGTAGTCCAGACGGGAGGTGATGAAGGCGTGGATGAGGGTTTCTGCAGCCGTGGAGGAGAGGGATGGACGGAGACGGGCGATGTTTTCCAGGTGAAAGAAGGCTGTCTTTGTGATCTGTTTAGTGTATTTGTCGAAGGAGAGTGTTTGGTCAAAGATGATGCCAAGATTCCGGATGTGAGGGGAGGTGGATACTGGGAAACCGTCGATGTTGAGGGCAAAGTTATGGGTGGATTTTGTGAGCGTTTTTGGGCCAATGATGATTATTTCAGATTTATCATAGTTAAGTTTGAGGAAGTTGATTTGAAGCCAGGATTTTATTTCAGTGATGCAGTTTGTCAGGATAGAGTGGGTGGCGGTGGAGATGGACTTGGTGGAGATGAAAAGCTGGATGCCATCGGCGAAGCAGTGGAATTGGAGACCATGACGGCGGATTAAGTGACCAACAGGGGACAGGTACAGGATGAAGAGGAGGGGGCCAAGAACTGAACCTTGGGGGACACCTTGGGGGAGGGGAGCAGTGGGGGATTTGCAGTTATTGATGGAGATGAACTGGCGTCTGTCAGAGAGGTATATCCAAGGGAGGGCAGTGCCGGTAATGTTAAAGGTGGTTTCAAGTCGGGTGAGGAGGATGGTGTGATTGATGGTGTCAAAGGCGGCGCTGAGGTCGAGGAGGATGAGAATGTTGAGGTTGCCGGCGTCAGAGGAGAGGAGAAGGTCGTTGGTGATTTTGAGGAGAGCAGTTTCAGTACTGTGGTTGGAGCAGAATCCGGATTGGAATGTTTCATACAGGTTATTGGCAGAGAGATGATGTTTGAGTTGAGTGGCTACAGCGCGTTCCAAAACTTTTGACAGAAAGGGTAGGTTGGAGATGGGTCTGAAGTTGTTTAGGGTGTCAGGGTTTAGTCCAGGTTTTTTCAGAATGGGGGTAACAACAGCAATTTTGAGGGATGGTGGGACGATGCCTGTAGACAGGGAGGAGTTTATTGTTGCTGTGATAAGTGGAGAGAGAGCAGGAAGGGAGGCCTTGACAAAGCTGGAGGGGATGGGGTCAAGAGTGCAGGTGGCAGTTTTCATTCCTATGAGGAGTTCAGAGAGGTCAGTAGGGGAGATTGGGGAGAACTGAGACAGGGGTTGGCAGGATAAGGGGGGGGGGGCAGGTGGTTTGAGGGGGAGCGGGTGCGGTGGTGGTTAAGCTGTTGAAGATGTTGTCAATTTTGCTTTGGAAGAATGAAAGGAAGGAGATGCAGTTTTCTACTGTGAATGACTGGGTGGTGGTGTTCAGGGATAAACTGGACTTTCTCGGTCTTACTGAAACCTGGCAACAACCTCTGGACTACTTCTCACTCAACCTCACTGCACCCAATGGATATTCATACATCAATAAACCACGCTCGGAGGGCCGAGGTGGTGGAATTGCTGTAATACACCGACAGGACATCAACACCAGCCTCATCTCCATCTCATCTGCTCCATCATTTGAACACCTGGCTTTTAAACTCTCTGGTCACACGCAGTCAGTCATGGCTGTCGTCTACTGCCCTCCCAAACCACACCCATCATTCCTGTCTGACTTCTCCTTCTTTCTGACCCAGCTCTGTTCCCTCTCCCCCTCAATCCTCCTCCTCGGTGATTTCAATATCCACATGGACTCCACTGACTCCACAATAACCACTGACTTCACTGATTTACTCACCTGCTTTAACCTCACTCAACATGTCAACTTTCCTACCCATAACCGTGGGCACATTCTGGACCTTGTCTGCTCTACTGGATTAGTTTTGCACCATCTCTCTGGCTCCGACCTCACCCTCTCTGACCACTTAGCCATCACTATGACCATCAACATCCCCACCCCAGCACCAAGGCATTATCACACGTAGAGAAGAGTGCTTTTGGGTTTCCAGAGCCAGAGTGGATAATTTGAGAGTAGTAGGCGGAGCGGGCGTGGGAGAGGGCATCTTTGTAGTGCTGTAGGTGGTCCTTGTAGGCTTGGAAGTGAATTGTGAGACCTTTTTTATTGCGGTGTCTTTCAAGTTGGCGAGCACGAGTTTTCATCAGGCGGAGTTCAGGGGTAAACCAGGGAGCAGAATGGGTGAAAGAAACTGTTTTGGTTTTTATAGGCGCAAGCTGGTCAAGGCAGGAGGAGAGAGTGTGGTTGTAGTAGTCAGTGAGGTCAGAAGGGGTGTGGAGGTCAACGAAGGGAGAAGTGGACATTTTTTCAGAGAGGGTGGATGAGAATGAGGTAGGTGAAAGAGCGTTTAGCTTACGGAAGTTTATACAGAATGTAGTCGTTCAGGATGAGGCTTTTGTTGTTGAGGGACCGGGTATTGAACAGAGTGAGCTTCATGTTTGTTTGTACGGTGGGGATGAACTCAGGTGATTTAGCCAGTAGTCCGTGAGCTGAGTAGGGTTTACATGCACCGCCCCCACAACTTAACTTCCCGGGTATGTCCATGTGCCCCCCACCCTAGGGGTTAGGAAAAACCATGTTAACAGAAAAAAAACTCATTCCCAAGGTACCTCCCACGCATATTTTGATGTTACCCCCCCTGTGTCAGTGATTTCCGAAAATTAGGGGTAGGCGAAATTCAAATGGCCATAACCTTTTACCTCGTCATCCTATGGTTGCATATGACCCCTCAAAATGTTTGTCCTGGGACACTCTTTACAATGATGTGTTATATGCAAATGAGGTCACTAATGAGGTCACCAGAGGTCAAACTATGAGGGAATGAGTTTTTTTTCTGTTAACATGGTTTTTCCTAACCCCTAAGGTGGGGGGTACATGGACATACCCGGGAAGTTAAGTTGTGGGGGGGGGGGGGGGTGCATGTAAACCCTACTCAGCCCACGGACTACAGGGTTTGCAGACAGGAGGTGCGATCGTGTGCGTTGCTGTGACAATGTTAGATGGCGTAACGCACCTGGCCACACCAATAAACATTTAAAAATTGTGCCATTTTCAAAAACACTAAATTTGAATGTGTTTAATGGTTAATTCTTTCAACTCTTGGTCCTATGGCATGGACGACTTGATATCGGCTAGTAACTTGGGACTCAATTGTAATGCTCCTCTGTCAAATATACAGAGTGGCCACAAAGGCCCGATGCATAATAGTGTGTCCTCTGTTACTTATTAGTTTTATTTGTTTTCCAGGTACGGCTTCAGCATTATGGACACCAGTGAGTACACGATAGAAGAGAGACTGAGGTGTTTGGGTTCACGACCATGCACGAGAAGGAGCAAGTTTTGAAGACATAATGACAAGATTTTCGCAGAGGTTTGATAAGCCAGCTCCTATGCGTGACATGATGTGGGCATGGGAGAAGAAGACTTTTTCAACAGGAAGCGTCCTTGATTTAAAGCTTTCTGGTCATCCAGCATCACGTCAACGCCATGTGGACATTATTGAAGCGTCCTGCTCGAGAGCACCACTGAAATCATCTCGAAAGAGATCTGAGTTACGCATTCTTCGCTCAACAGTCCAAAAAATAATAATAATAAAAAAAGGATCTTGGATTGAAGCCATTAAGTCAGGGGCTGCTTTTATGACCTCAAAACCTCAACATAGAAGAGGTTATAAGCATTTTCAGAGGTTAATTCAGTCCAGGAGAACATGGAGAAAAATTCAAATTTGTGCGGAGAATGGAGTGGAGCATGCAGATAAATTCTAACTAAATTCTAACTGCATGCATAGGGACTTTGTGGCCACTCTGTACATACATATATGTCTCCATTTTGGAGATTCCAGAATTATTCACATGGCCCACAGTGTTATTTTTGGCAAATGATGCAATAAAGTTACAAAAAACATTTTCAGGCTTGTATGAGAAATAGTAAGAACAAAGATGCATTCCAAATTTGACAAATGCACAGGTTGGGAATGAATGGGGTGAGAGGAAGGGTTAGATACAAAAACGATTGGGGAAGAAAATGAAGAAAAGAAAGGAAATTCGGTGTGTGTGTCTGGGAGGAATGCGGAGTGTGGGGAAGAGAAGGAATGGACATTTGAGGCAAATCATATCAAACGTTCTGCCATTTTTGTTTGCGTAATAAATCCAAATGTTAAATTGAATTAGCGCATTTTGCATGGACAGAAACAAAGGCATGACATGGAGAGTATAATAAAAATAGACTTGGGGTTCGGGGCAAAAGGTGAATGGGAGAAGTTCAGTTCATTAGAAGGTACCTTGTACATCATGAACATGAGCAGAGCCAGAATAATAACACCAGCGAGCACAGAAATCAGTATAATCCACAAGGGAATCTGAAACTTTTGCAATACGGTTGGATCAGGATTAGCCCATAGACGAATCTAGAGTGGAGAAAAATAACATCAAGGTCATGGAGAAAAATAACATCAAGGTCATTGAGAAAAATGACATCAAAGTCATGGAGAAAAATCAACATCAAGATCAGGAAGTTAAAAAGGAACTTCAATATGCCTGTTAGTCCGGCAGCTAAGCTAAATATAGCATAACAATTGTGCATTTTGTGAGGAAAGCACCAAATTTGGCACACTAGTAGACTATCATATTATGAAAAGATCTGGATGTTGGGCCATCTCAGATTCAGAGATTTGATTTTAGCAAGATTTGCAGATTTTTCAGATTTGCAAGCTGAGATTGCAACGCCAGGGACGGCCGACTCCTTCCTGCGAGCTGCCCACGTCACCCGCACAAGAAGAGCTCATCAAATCACTGCAGCGGCACTGCACATCCTGCAACACCGTGCGTATGAACGCCACTGTATGACATATGCTGATGATGCAGAAGACCTGCCTGAGTTCGAAGACTGGTGTCACCAGAGAGGAGAAGACATTCCCAACTTTCAGTACTGGGCAACTGTGCTGGAACTAGAGATGTTGGTACTGGTCTACGTGCGTTCTCTGCGGCAGGCTTCATTCACGATGTACCTTGATGCCCTGACGGAACTGGTCCCATGGTTCCATGCCTTAGACCACACACACTATGCCAGGTGGGTCCCTGTTCACCTGAGGGACATGGTTGCACTCCCAATGAAGCACCCAGATGTAGCCAGAGAATTCAGGGCTGGCAACTTCACTGTACAGAAGACGAAGAAGGTGTTCTCTTCGATCCCAATCGAATCGAAATCTTGCAAAAATCAAATCTCTGAATCTGAGATGGCCCAATATCCAGATCTTTTCATAATATGATACTCTACTAGTGTGCCAAATTTGGTGCTTTCCTCACAAAATGCACAATTGTTATGCTAAGTTGCCCCACTAGTAGTTCTATAGCTGGTACAAACCATCAAAGAGGAGTGTATAAGTCACTTACGTTTAATTAATTAATTCCTCCATTAATATCTTGAATTCCACTGCATGATCTAATTCTAATCCAATGTAGAAGCTGTTACATGAGCATGAACAATACACGACTTTAGAAATGATGTATGAATGCGCTAATGAGGCCTTTTGCGCATGAGCTGAGTTTTCAGTGAGTCGCTTCTGCAGGCGCGGACATTTAATCTGCCATTGCCCTGGAGAAATGTGTAAGTCAATTACTCTTGGTAAGATAATTTTCAGCATTTAAACAGCATTTCAGAAATTCAGCATTTCAGAAAGCGTGCAATTTTAAAAATGTCTTCTGCTAGTTAACCATAATTGTGTTCCTTAATGTAAATCAGACTTGTGCAAATATGAGAAATATCCGTGGATGAGACCGAGAGGTGTTGAGTTCCTATCATTGCCTGTTGGTACAGGTGAGCGGCTACAACGGATATACAGAGTAAACTATCAAATAGCGTGGGTTTCGACCAATCGCAGGCAACCTGACTTACCCTCATAATTTTTCAAAATGTAGAAATACTTATTTGATTAATGAACAGGATTAAATAATTGAATTGATATACAGTGCATTCAGAAAGTATTCAGACCCCTTCACTTTTTCCACATTTTGTTTTGTTGCAGCCTTAGGCCGAAATCGTTTAAATTCATTTTTTCCCTCATCAATCTACACTGAATACCCCATAATGACAAAGAGAAAACAGGATTTTAGAAAGTTTTGTATGTTTATTAAAAAGAAAAAACTGAAATGCACAGGTTGGGATATCTTATTATCGTCTTGTCTTTATTGGATATCTTATTAGGCCAGAATATGTGGCAGATTTTCCTCAGGCATCCATTGTGAAAAGTCTCGACCTTGCTCACATCTGACTTAATTACTCACCAGCACTCAGAGCTATATTGAAGACTTGACATTGCTGTTATAAAGTCTTATCACAACTATGACAATAAGATAATGGTTTTCAATGATAACCCTCAAGCCAATAACAATATAAATTTAATGTATACTTGTCATCACTCATTGATGGACATATTAGTGAATATGTATCTTTACCTTAGCTCCACCTGAGTCCAGAATCGTGATGCGTGATTGTGAGTGTGTGTATGCTTTCACAGACATCACCAGCTGCACTCTGTCATAATCAGCAAAGTCCTGTGTGAGATACATTGTGTTCATCACATTCACCTGAATTTTATTTTATCACAAATTTCTTAGATGTTTCTGCAAGCAGATACTCCTCTACCATACCCCCTAATCCCACTCCCCCACCCACACCACCAAATCAGTTGACTTCACAGCTACCACATAGCTCAAGGGAAAGTCATTCAGACAATTTATAAAAGAATTTTCAAGTTTTTGTGTGTTTGTTTTTGTGTTTGTATGTTATTCTTTCACGGCCAAACCATATCACCTGGAGGGCCTAATTTTGGGTGTACGTACTTCAGAATCAGGGCAAGGTTTTAAGCTACCACACCTGGGCTTTGACGTGTTTTGAGGCCACCAAAAAACACTTTAAAGTGTATATTGGGGTGTTAGGTCAGGCATTGATGTCGCCGACCCACAGGAAAAAGGTAACCACCATGAGGCCAATAACTCCATAGATTTTAAATGTCCAGCACCGCCCGAAACCACCATTGGGAAAAGCTCACCAAGCCAGGCAGTGCCAAGTATCACCATACCCACTGATAGTAAACAAATAAGGTGGACATGATACAATGTGTGAATTAACATATTGTTACATCTGTGGGGGTAGAGGATGGAATACCATAGTGAAGATAGGATGGTATAAGTATAGCATGGACCGTGGATGAGTAGGAGACATCTCAATGTATTAAGTAGAGAAATTGGAGCTTAAGTTGTTATGTGTCTTCACACTGGGGGTGGAGCTACATATATTAACTAGGTAGGGATTAAATCTAGTTTTCCCCAGTCTGTGATTGCTCCCTGTGGTTTTCCCTATGTTTTTACAATTCCAACAAGGCTGGCCATAAAACCTCACGCTCGTTACAACAATAACCATCCATTAACCAACCATAACTGACACCATGCCGACAGAAGCCGAACGTTCTCGATCGACAATTAAACCCTGCCCACCAACCGAGTAAGGGTAAAGGCCACGCCCCAAAGTGCGTCATTGGTCAGGCAGGACCGTGGGGCGATTTGACGGAGCTTGGCGATTGGGGAGAGTGACGTGAGAGCGAGAAGGTTCGAAAAGGAGGAAGAAGAGTCTTGTGAACTCTCTCTCGGACTGGCTTTTGTTCCTGGCGGTCGCTTTTTGGTCTCGTGTGTGCCTGTGACGAGACTTTCCAGAGCTTTTGTGGAACTTTTGCGATTGTGAGGAGGAGCAATAAGGCGGCGGTTTGTGGGGCTCTTGGCACCTTTGGACGGCGAGAGAGAGCAAAAAGAGGGCCATCTTCACAGCTTGCTTGACGGCTCTGTGCATGTCTCTGTCGTCGGCTCAGCGCCATATTAGGCGCTCAGGCACGGGAAGCGTTGGACTTGGCCACCCCGTACTGCCGACTTCTGTCCCACGCGCAACGGACCAACCAACAGTTTCGGTTGGCTACGCGCCTCGGAATTAAGGACCTTTATGGCTATTCGTCATCCAGTGGTGTTAACTGCCAGGCTGACATGACAATATATACATACATTGCTTTAGAAAGCATTCACACCCCTTGACTTTTTTCACATTTTGTTGTTTTACAGCCTGAATTTAAAATAGATTAAATTTAACTTTTTTGGCACTGATCTACACGTAATACCCCAGAATGTCAAAGTGGAATTTTTTATTTAGAAGTGTTTACAAAATAATTATAAATGAAATACAGAAATATCTAATTTACATAATTATTCAACCCCCTGAGTTAATACTTCGTAGAATCACCTTTGGCAGCGATTACAGCTTCAAGTCTTTTTGGGTATGTCTGTATTAGCTTTGTATATCTGAATTTGGGGAGTTTCTCCCATTCTTCCTTGCAGATTTGCTCAATCTCTGTCAAGTTGGATGGGGAGCGTTGGTGAACAGCAATCTTCAAGTCTTTCCACAGATTCTCAATGGGATTCAAGTCTAGGCATTGGCAGGGTCACTTAAGGATTTTCACATTCTTGTTCTGAAGCCATTCCAGTGTTGCTTTGGCTGTATGCTTGGGGTCATTGTCCTGTTGGAATGTAAATCTTTGCCGCAGTCTCAGGTCTTTTGCACTCTGAAGCAGGTTCTCCTCAAGGATTTGCCTGTCTTTGGCTCCATTCATCATTTCCATTTCTCCTTAAAAGTCTCTCAGTTCCTGCTGCTGAAAATCATCCCCATAGCATGATGCTGCCACCACCATGTTTCACGGTAGGAATGGTGTCAGATGGGTGATGAGCTGTGCTTGGTTTCCTCCAGACATAGCGCTTTGCATTCTGGCCAAAGACTTCAATTTTCATCTCATCAGAACACAGAATATTTTGCCTCTTGCTCTCATAAGAACACAGAATATTTTGTCTCAGAGTCTTTCACGTGTTTTTTTTGCAAAGTCCAGGTGTGCTGTTATGTGTCTTTTTCTCAATTGACTTCCATCTGGCCACTCCCATAAAGCCTAGATTTGTGAAGCGCTTGAGAGACTGTTAGCCTTCCATCAGTTTCTCCCATCTCAGCCAAGGAACTCAGTAGTCTGTGCTCGCGAAGCGAAAAGCAGGGTTAGGCGATCGTTTGCGTACGTGCGTGCATGTTATGTCTGCATTTTCTTTAATTCATATTTTAGGCAACTATTAATCCGATTGACACGAAATTTTACCATAGGAGCGCTTCCGCCTGAAGAATTTTAGTGTTAATTATGACGTTATAGGTCACGTGGTATAGGTGCCAGCTTGGAAAAACTTCGCACCTCTATATCTCTGAAACCGCTCCATGGAAAAATTAAAACATGGCTCATTGTCAAGTACTCCCCATGGGGAATAAGGTATGTTAATGATGATGTCAACGGTGCCTTCGTTTTGACGTCATAATTCGATAAGCATAACGCTTCATCCGATCAGTATGAATTTTTTTTCTCTGCAACTGTTGTTCTGATGGACACTAAATTTTTCACCATAGGAGCACCTCCTCCTGTAGAATATCTTTAAAATATTTATGACATCATAGGTCACGTGGTGCAGGCACCATTTTGGAAAAACCGAAAAACGTTGCAACCTCTATATCTCTGAAACCGCTCAATGTAAAAGGAATTGAAACATGGCTCATTGTAAAGAACTCCGCCTGGGGGGAATATCTTTTGTTAATGATGACGTCATTGGTGCCTTAATTGTGATGTCATAATCTGACAGGGACAACGCTTGGTCTTATCAGTTTGAAATGTATTGGGCGTGATCTACGCAACAATTATATTAGAGAATATAAATTTATGATATCACTCACGTGGTCTGGCAGCCATATTGGATAAAAAATTTTTAAAACCTTTAAAAACAGAAGAGTTGTCTCGCACCAACTTTGACTGCGCAGGATAAGTATTCTATGAATATCATCTCGCTCTGTCCGAGTGGTCATTGGGTTCCTAGTCACTCCCCTGACAAAGGTCCTTCTTGTCCGGTTGCTGAGTTTGGTGGGACGGCCAACTCTAGGAAGAGTCTGGGTAGTTCCATATTCTTTCCATTTCCTAATGATGGAGCTCACTGTGCTCTTGGGAATTTTCAACACTCTTGAAGTTGTTTTGTACCCTTCCCCAGATCTGTGCCTCCTCACAATTCTATCTCGGAGTTTTATGGACAATTCATTGGACTTCATTTTAGAGTTTCTGCTCTGATATGCACTGTCAACTGTGGGACCTTGTACAGAAAGGTGTGTTTCTTTCTAAGTCATGTCCAATCAATTGAGTTGGCCACAGGTGGACTCCAATCAAGTTGTGGAGACATCTCAAGGATGATCAAAGGAAATTGGAGGCACCTGAGCTTAATATGAAGTGTCATAGCAAAGGGGTTGAATACTTATCGACGACAGGCATTTCAGCTTTTCATTTTTAATTAATTTGCATAAATTCCTTAAGAAAAAGAAAATCCACTTTGACGTCGTGGGGTATTATGTGTAGATCAATGACAAAAAAAATCTCAATTTAATCTATTTTAAGTTCAGGCTGTAACAACAAAATCTGAAAAAGTCAAGGGGGTGTGAATACTTTCTGAAGGCCTGCATCTAAATTAATGGATATTCTGAACCTTTGAGTGAGAAGGATGGCAAAGAATTGTGGAAATTGGGAAAAAATCATTTGAGCAAATCTTTTGATACTTTTTTCTTCATTTTGAGTCGTGTGTATTAAGGGCATGATGATGAAGATAAATCTTTTTTTTAAATCACAGGTGACATAGGCCATATAGACCTGGGTAGGTTGGTAACCTGAATGGTTTCATATTATACATTGTTCTTTTGAACATCGCATAATGCTTAGATTGACAGCAGGAAAGATAACATTTCTTTCGCTATTCAAATTGCAGGTGGACATTCACACGGGCCGATTGACAGATAACATAGAACGTTAGACAAACCTGCACAAAGGTTGAATTCCAGAGACGGGCATGCAGAGTAATTCTTGTTTTCGTGTTGATATCGACTTGGCAAATAGCCTTTGCACATAAGACATGTCCACTTGGACATTCCTGTGAGTTTGAGTGATGAGGATTTCAGAAAGAGAAAAGGTGATGAGGATCATACAATGTTTGGATAAAATGTAAGCCATGAAAATTACAATAATCATAAGATGTTCGTGCAACAAAACTCTGGTTTAATGGATGGAGCATCTGCTCCCAGACCGAGTCATAGCAAAGACTTTAAAAATGGTAGGTGTTGCTTCCTTGTTAAAAAATTTTTTAAATACGTTAAATTTACTCCTCATATCTAGTGTCCCGACATGAACACATGTGCAGTCACGTGAAAAAGTAAGCACACCCCATGTAAAGTTTTGACTTTTTCAACATATTTCAACATACAGCTATTTGATCTTCATTTCAACAATATTGATAGATAAAGGTGATATAATATAACAAATATCATGAAACATTTACATTTTGTAGTCCATTGTATAATTTAAATAAACATAAATGCAAATTTTGCATGTGGAAAAAGTAAGTACACCCTTGGCTCTAATAAGTGGTATTGCCCCCTTTGACAGAAACAACCTCAAGTAGGCGTTTCTTATAACTGTCTACCAGTCTCTGACATCGACTGGGAGAAATTTTGCCCACTCGTCCATGCAGAATTTTTTCAGCTGTGCGATGTTTGAGGGGTTTCTTGCATGCACAGCTGGTTTCAAATCCCTCCACAACATCTCGATGGGATTTAGATCCGGGCTTTGACTTGGCCATTCCAGAACCCTCCATTTCTTTCTTTTCAGCCATTCCTTGGTGGATTTACTGGTATGTTTAGGGTCATTGTCATATTGCAAGGTCCACCTTCGGTTGAGCTTCAACTCTCCGACAGATGGCCTCACA
Source organism: Myxine glutinosa (assembly GCF_964187855.1). Lineage (NCBI taxonomy): Eukaryota > Metazoa > Chordata > Myxini > Myxiniformes > Myxinidae > Myxine > Myxine glutinosa. The sequence continues at coordinate 19,611,647 of NC_136266.1, forward strand.
TTATCCTCAAGCACCCTCTGGTACAATGAAGAATTCGTAGTGGATTCTATGATGGTGAGCTGCCCAGGCCCTGATGCAGCAAAGCTGCCCCAAACCATAATATTTCCACCACCATGCTTTACAGTTGGTATCAGGTTCTTGTGGTCAAATGCTGTCTTTGGTTTTCGCCAAACATGTCTTCTGGTACTGTGGCCAAATAGCTCTACCTTTGACTCATCTGTCCAGAGCACATTGTTCCAGAAGTGCTGGTCTTTGCCTAGGTGTTCATTTTCAAACTTTAGTCTTGCCCTGATGTTCTTTCTGGACAGCAAAGGTTTCCTCCTGGCACACCTCCCATGTAGATCAAATTTGTGCAGCCTCTTTCTAATGGTAGACTCGTGCACTTTGACATCAACAGTGGCAAGAGCTACCTGTAGGTCCCGTGATGACATTCTGGGGTTCTTCGAGACTTCTTTCAGCATCTTGCGGTCTGCTCTAGGGCTGAACTTACTGGGGCGGCCTGGCCTGAACATGTTGGCAGTTGTTTGGAATCTTCTCCACTTGTAGATGATCTTCCGGACAGTCCAATGATTGATTTCAAATTGTTTGGAGATCTTTTTAAATCCCTTCCCAGACTCGTAGGCATCTAGAACCTTCTTTCTGAAGGCCTCAGAGAGCTCTTTTGATCTAGGCATGGTGACGCCGCACACTTCAACAACAAAGAGCAAACCAAATGAAATGTCTGAGGTTTAAATAAGACAGGTTCCTCCAAGATCCTCTCTAACGGTGGTCTAATCATTTGCACCTGAGCTGGTGCATCTGATTCTAATTTTAGGTATTTGAAGTAGTGATAAATGTAGGGGTGTGCTTACTTTTTCACGTGACTGTACATGAGACTAGTGAGCAACTTCGGCTTATTTTTAAATGGTTTACACGTGGAACCAAAGCATTCAATGTGGAACAGGTAAGGAGATTTTGATAAATTATTTGTATATTTGTTATGTATGTTAAAATTAATCATCATCAGGAAGTAAGGTGGTGAATCATGAAGGGGGCCGGACACTGGGGAAAATAAAACGTGTCACTGATTAACGATATGAGAATATTTAAGTTGTGTGTTTGACAAGGAAGAATCGATTCAATTTTGGTGAAGATCCGGACCCGGATCCGGCTAGTAGAATTTTTAAAGTGATTCTTCAGCATTGGGAGATAGGGCCAAAAACTACAGTGCATTCAGAAAGTATTCAGACCCCTTCACTTTTTTACATTTTGTTATGTTGCAGCCTTATGCTGGAATCGTTTAAATTCATTTTTCCCCTCATCAATCTACACTCAATACCCCATAATGACAAAGGGAAAACAGGATTTTAGAAAGTTTTGCAAATTTATTAAAAAGAAAAAAACTGAAATATCACATTGACATAAGTATTCATACCCTTTGCTATGACACTTGAAATTTAGCTCAGGTGCCTCCCATTTCTCTTGATCATCTTTGAGATGTATCTACACCTTGATTGGAGTCCACCTGTGGTAAATTCAATTGATTGGACATGATTTGGAAAGGCACACACCTGTCTACGTATATAAGGTCTCACAGCTGACAATGCATATCAGAGCAAAAACCAAGCCATGAGGTCGAAGGAACTGCCGGCAGAGCCCAGAGACAGGATTGTGTCGAGGCACAGATCTGGGGAAGCCTACAAAAAAATTTCTGCTGCATTGAAGGTTCCCAAGAGCACAGTGGCCTCCATAATTCTTAAATGGAAGAAGTTTGGAACAACCAGGACTCTTCCTCGAGCTGGCCTCCCGGTCAAACTGAGCAATCGGGGGAGAAGGGCCTTGGTAAGAGAGGTGACCAAGAACCCGATGGTCACTCTGGCTGAGCTCCAGAGATCCTGTGTGGAGATGGGAGAAACTTCCAGAAGGACAACCATCACTGCAACCCTCCACCGATCTGGGCTTTATGGCAGAGTGGCCAGACGGAAGCCAATCAGTTCAATCTTGGCTTCATCAGACCACAGAATCTTGTTTCTCACAGTCTGAGAGTCCTTTGGGTGCTTTTTTGCAAACTCCAAGCGGGCTTTCATGTGTCTTTCACTGAGGAGAGGCTTACTTTCTGAATGCACTGTATATATAGCAGGATGTCTCAAAAAGTTGTGGACGAATGATTTTGATTAAATGTGATTCTGTATTGTGATTTTCTGGTCTACTCTGAGATATAAAACGTAAACTGTTCACCTGGTGGAGGTATGCTCTCTACTGAGTGCCGTTCTAGTTTCTGTATTGTTTTGGTGTATATTGGAGAATAGAGACAAGTCAAATCGCAAACTGCATGCATTATTGAAGATACATGCATTGTGAAAATCGGCTGCCTTATTCTTGCTCAGTGTGGGTTGGGTGGGAATAAAGGGGGAGTGGGGACCTATTCCTCGGCTAAAGACCCAAGACTCCGGGATCACTAAGACCGCACCTGGTAGAGAGTTATACTGATTAATAGTCGTATTACTCAAGGAAACACTTTTGAATCTTGCTGATCCTGTCCTGACTAACACTGGGCAGAATAGACACATGGACAGCATCTTCAGTGTAGATACAATCACAACTAGAACAGTACTCGGTAGAGAGCATATGTCCACCAGGCCCAAGGGTTTACGTTCTATATCCCACTGATCGCCTGGATCTGCATCCGAAACTTAAACAAACTCTAATTGACTTGTTCTTGTCACCTACCCAACCCATACACTTGGTTTTGTCATAATCCATACACAACTTTTTGAGAGATCATGCTGTGTATCGTTTTTGGCCCGATCTTTCTATGGTGACAAATCACTTTCGAAACAAAAAATTATAGTATCCGGATCCAGATCTTCACCAAAATATAATCAATTCATCCATGTCACACACCCTGTCCACCAAATTCAGTCTGAATCCGTCCACAACTTTTTGAGACATCCTGCTCAGAGACAAACACACAGGGGTGAAAACATAACCTCCGTCCACCTTTCGTGACGCCAGCAGAGGTAAGAAATTATTTGAACACAATACAATGAAGTATAAACTTAGAAGGCCTTTTGGCCTGTTAGGTTTGTGCCAGATTATTGCCCTCACACTCCAACAGTATACAGCTATGGCCAAAAATATTGGCACCCTTACACCTTTTTCAAATAACTCACAATTTTCTCTAAAAATTAGTTGAAGGAAATATAAATTGTAAGAAATTTTTTGAAATAAGTTGTAAGAAATTGACAAAAGTATTTGGTCTCGACAATTCTTTATTTCACTGTTAATATTACAAAACCTTTGTTTTTGATTCAGAACTTAATATATCCTTTTAAATCAGAAAATAGAAAGAAATGGCATTGACAAAATTATTGACACCCTCGACTTATTTGGTATCACGGCCTTTTGACAAAATAACTGCAGTCAAGCGCTTCCTCCAGCCATGAATGAGCTTCCTCCACCTCTCTACTGGCAGTTTGGCCCACTATTCTTGTGCAAACTTCTCCAGTTCTCCCAGATTTGAAGGATGCCTTCTCCCAACTGCTGTTTTCAGATCTCCCCACAGATGTTCAATGGGATTTAGATCTGGACTCATTTCTGGCCACTTCAGATCAGTCCAGCGTTTTGTCTTGAACCATTGCTGGGTGCTTTTTGAAGTGTGTTTGGGGTCATTGTCCTGCTGCAAGACTCATGACCTTCGACGGAGACCCAGCTTTCTGACACTGGGTTGAACATTGCGCTCTAAAATGCCTTAGTAATCTCCTGATTTCATGATGCCATGCACACATTCAAGGCACCCAGTGCCAGAAGTAGCACAGCAACCCAAAAACATCACTGAACCTACTCCATGTTTGACTGGAGGGAAGGTGTTCTTTTCTTTGAAAGTTTCATTTTGCTTTCTGTGAACATAGAGATGATGTGCTTTACCAAAAAGCTCCAATTTGGTCTCATCTGTCCACAGGACATTCTCCCCGAAAGATTTTGGCTTGTTCAGATGTGTATTGGCAAACTCCAGTCGGGCTTTCTTGTGTATCTCTCTCAGCAGTGGGGTCTACCTGGGTCTCCTACCATAGAACCCCCTTTCATTGAGTTGGTGACGGATGGTATGAGTTGAAACTGTCGGACCTTGTGTCTGAAGGTCAGCTTGAATCTGTTTCACAGTTGATCGAGGTGTTTTCTCCACCATTCGAACAATCCTTCGCTGCAATCTTCAATCAAGTTTTCTCTTGCGGCCACGTCCAGGGAGGTTGGCTACAGCACCATGGGCCTTAAACTTCCTGATAACATTGGGTACGGTGGACACAGGAACATCAAGGTCTCTGGAGGTGGACTTGTAGCTTTGAGATTGTCCAAGCTTGGCTACAATCTTGTCTGACCTCCTTAGACAATTCTCTGGTTTTCTTTCGTCTCTCCATGCTCATTGCGGTACACACAATGACACAAAACAGCAGAATGTCTCCTTTTATCTATTCAAACTGGTTGAATGAGTGATTTTTATATCGCAGGCACCTGCAACTCACCACAGGTGAGTTCAATTCCAAAGTAAAGGAGAATCACCTGCTTGAAATATAATTATTTTGAACAACTTCTAAAAGGTGCCAATAATATTGTCCGGGCCATTTTAGGCTTTCTGTGTGGAATAAGCTAACATTTAGTAATTTTTCAGGTTTTTTGTTTTGTTCCACTGTAAACCACAGAAATGCAAATGTGGATACTAAAATATTTTTTAATTTTAACAATTTTCTGGAAGAAATAGTGCATTATCTGAAAAAAGTGCAAGGGTGCCAATATTTTTGGCCACGACTGTATGTATGAAAAATTAAAAAAACAGGAGTTGGTTATGGAAAGACACAACAGACAAAGCATGTGCCAGGATGGAGATGTATGTATGGATATAATAGACACAGGTGAGTTACCATTTTATTTTCCTTCGTTCCAATGCCTGAATATTCTTCCTTTGACCTCTGTTCGCTTATTTGTAGACCATCACTCTGAGTGGAAAGCTGTCGTGAAAACAAAGTAAGCACCGTGACCTCAGTAATCACGTGGTATATGTATATGGGAATGAAAGGTCACCCAACTGAGGGCAGAAATACAAGAAGATTGAGGGCCGGTGTTAAAATATTAAGCGTTGAATGCAAATTGAGGAAGAATTCCAATGAATCAAATGTCATGAGGAAGTAGTTATAGGAAATCCTCATTAGTGTGTGGTTTACAGGGTTATGTAAGTTACAAGAAAAAGTTCCTCACCCCTCTGCTAAGATAATCTATTCCAAGATTTTGACACTTTCCGTTGAGGCCGCCATTGATGGACAGAGCGTAAATCAGGTGTTTCCTCTCCCAGGTAAGGCTCGGCCACATCAAGGCCACAGTCACCTATAGCAGAAAAAAAGATATAGCTTGCTCTCAATGTACTTCATAATTTCATACTAATACCCATAATTTAAATACACCATTGCCTCTTACTGGTTCCTCAGTCTGCAAAATGGGAGAGGAATTAGTGTGTGTTGACAGCTCCATTTGATTAGGGCCATGATGATAGTCCAGCATTCCTTGGGTGTCTTCTACTCCCTGCCACTGGGGTGGAAGAGCAAAATTCAGGAAACCATTGATACCTGATGTTGAACTATGGTATGATCAAAATTATGAAAGATAATCATAATGAAGCTTCTATACTTGGAGGTTCACATTTCCCTGAGTTTTTGTAATTTTTTAATTGATAGAGAATGAGTTCGGAGAAGACCAAATGGTCGTACACGATATAAACGGGAACATTCAAGGTGCGATGAATTGCTTTTTCTCCACCAACAAATATAATTGTGAATAGATGACTTTCCTGCTCCAATAGATAAACAATGGGACATTTAAATGTGCTATTGTGCTCATATACTCAGCTCACATTGTTAGCTATGATGTTAGAGGACCCAAAAATAATCTAGGAATTGGCCCAACATGTTGGTTTGCGATATTTGCAGCAGTTTACATACTTCTCTCTACCAGGAAAAATTGACCCAAAGGCCATAGTCAGAAAATAATGATTTCTTGCATCAAAACAAATAAATCAGGAAGAGACATATGAACTTTCAAGAAGATTACAGTATTAGTGTATTTTGTTTTGGTTATTTCACTAGTACTTTCAAAATTTGGAGAATCCAGACATCCGTGAGGTAAGTTTTACTTTCATAACTGAGGGAAGATCTACTGTAATCTAGATTATACCCCACAGGGGTTGGGTACGTGCCGTTTTGTTGGAAGGGACGTAACGCCGGTGATTTTGATATTTGATGATCATTTTAACAATCGGTTTGTTTGTGTTTCGCACTGAATGAAAAACGTCAAGGTAGAGCATGGCGATTGTGATATATGACAGGTTCGACGATATGTTCGGCCTGAACGAAATTGGAATCAAAATGGCGGTGTGCGGAGTCAGCCGCCGTACCGCCGTAATGACATCAGACAAAATCACATCACCCTGCCATGTGACCAAATCCTCAGCTCTGATTGGTATATGTTTGAAGGGACATACATACATACATACATACATACAGACGGACAAACTGTTCTAGATGGCTTGCCCTATGGGCTACGCTGTAAAAATAAGTTATCATACCGGTACAGTAGCAAATTATTGGTCAGGTGACAAAGATTATTTTGCATCCATATAAATATGAACCATCATCCTGTGTGAGTTTTTTATTTCCTTTTCTTTACAATAATCCATGAGTACTTCTTAAATGGGCTCAATAATTCCAGCCATCAAGTAGACTAAGCCGGGGAATATTTTTGGTGCAAGTCATTCAGGACTCGGATAGCTAGGCCCGACGTTTGACTGAAGGTGGCAATAATTTGTAATTTGTTCAGGATGCCAGCGATAAGTTGCCTACTCAACATGAACAACACCAGGGGACATTTAATGTCCATCAACCAGTGCTGATAGATTGAACCCACCAACTCCTTAAGATAAATCTATGGATGGTACATCCTGCATGCGAAACACCTGGATGATCGTTTATAACTCGGCCCGGATTCATACTCAGGCTCGACAGCTCAAAGATCTTTTCTTTATGGATTTTTTTTTTTTTTTATCTGTTCCTAATTACATTTAAGTACTTAAGAAGGAAAACTAAAATTTCATGTTCCATTTATTTAAAAATCGATTAATCCCCAAGGTTTCTATATACATGGTGTGTTCTACCTTTATTGTGTAAATGATGAAGTTTCCCACATCCTCCTCTTTGACAGAGTCACCTTCTTGCCCTTTGGAGTCACTAAAGCTCAAATAAGGTGGTTCAACGGACCTGCAGGGTAAACATTGTTATGAAGAAAACTGCCAAGAGTTATATTTATTTTGTGTACATTAAAGATTGCAAGTTGCCAGATAAACTAAACAAATCAGTGAAGTAATACCATATCTGTATTCAAGGAAGTTAGTTTGCGACAAAAACTCCAAATAAGTACTGTTCTTGTATCTGGCTTGCTATAACCACCTGAATATCCACCACCTGGGATTTCCATGTTGGAAAAGCAACACTACAACCACTTGGGATTTGGTTGGATAGAGTGGATTATAATAACTACCTCCTTAGAGCTGATTGGCTGGAATACTACCTACATATCAAAAAACTGATAATTGCCTGGAAAAGGGGGGGGGGGGGGGTACCTGCCATTTACACACCGATAACACCACCTGCCAATTGACATGACAAGTTAAAAAGACCCTGATAACGTCCACTTCCTATTTGGCAAACTAAAACTCACCTTAGCAATGTCTACCTGCAATATCAATAGCTAAATTCACCCTACAGTGAATCTCCAATCGCAAAGGACTTCACCCTCAATGACGTCACACATTCACATTATGGGAAAAACATGAATATTTCATAAACTTTTTTTATCCTCTCAGGAGATGTCACCTCTTGTCATTGTACGTACTATTATAATCCACGACTACTTCTTAAATGGGTGATTTTTATGATAACTTTTGATAACCGTATTATTATTTTCCCAAGAACTTGAGAAATTAAAGGATTTGATTTTAACAACAACAACAACATCAGTGAGCTAAGGAAGTCGGGTAGCCAAATCATACACACTTTTTCTGTATTTTATGCTTACAACAGTTTTTGCAGATCATTGGAGTGCTTGTTGGCAATCACCGAACACCATAAAATAGCATCATTGACGCATCTCACCTTCAAAACAAGTCTAACGTCGGCCATATTGAAATAAACTCTTCCTCCCCTGTATCCCACAATTCCTTGCAGTAAACATGTAGTGATGTAATTAGGTCTGGAGTTCCATTTAATGAGCTAAACATTCACTTTGGTAATCTCCACCTAAACTTTTTCCAGTTAAAATATCCATGGTTTCTCCTTCTTTCTTTAATGGCCACAGTTATTCCCATGTTCTTGTGGGGTTAGCTGGAGGTTGGAGGGGGAGGTTTTGCCTCTAATCTTTCACGAACCGGTTGGCCAGGCCTGACGTTCGACTAAGTAGTCAGGGGAGGAACTTGGGATTTGTTAAGGGTGCTAATGATAGCTCGCCGACTCTTTGCGAAGGACTCCATGGGATCTTTAACATCCACCATCGAACGCTGGTAGACGGGACGCCCATTTTAATGTCCACCTGAGGGATGCCACACACATTGATGAATCATCATACCTGGAAGACACCAGGATGACAGTTTATAGCTGGGCCAAGTTTTAAACCGAGGCTAGACAGCTTAGAGGCGAGTGAATCGCCATGGTTACTACCACATGGAATTTGAATATCTAGAAATCACCCTTAGAAATCTTACTTTGGATTTATAAGACTGAATTTTTTTTTGCCGTTTATATTGCCGTCCCGAAGATTACACGAGCCTCGACTTAAACCCCCCCCCCCCCCCCCAAAAAAGATAGACATTAAACTAGGCCTTCTATCTGCTGGCATTAGTTTGGTGGAGGCTACGATACAATGTTGTATTTTGCCGTGAAGAGCAGGTGAGCTACCCCCGGCACCCTGGCCAAATTCCAAATTCCTGCTTTAACTTACATGGGCACAGCTACACTCCCAGCAAATAATTGCGTCCAGTCATGTGCTTCATATAAAAGAAGAAGAAGATTTTCAGCTCACGCCTCATTCGGTTGCGTTTTTTGCTAGACCCAAGCAGACCCCAGATACAGTATGAAAAGGTGGCATGCCCTATTATATGAAAGACTATGTTCTGAGTAACTAGTATTTGTTCACAATAAAAACAAAGTAAAAAGTAAACAACCCCTCACCCTTCCAAAGTGACCCTCAGACTGTAGTGCAGGAGGAAACACCTGGTCACCTTCACATCCTTCTGATCGCTGTCCCTATAAAATCAATGTCAAAGATATAATAATCGGATATATAAACAGTACTCAGTATTGTGGAATATATATATATATATATAGAGAGAAATAATTTTTGGTAAAGAAGAAAGGCACATCCAAAAATGCATAATCCCAACCGCCCCAATCTTATGCCATATACGTATATGTATGTGTCGGAAGATTTGGAGCTCAGGATTCATCTTGGTAAAAGATAGCACACTAAGCAATAAAATAATAAAGTTTTTATTAAAATAAAAAATTATTAAATTGTTACTCTGTGCTCTGTCCCCCAAATATTCCTACAGGTCGCACAAGATCTGCCTGCAACCCACTTATGGTTAAACTGCCAAAATCAAGACTCTCTGCTCACTTTCACTCATTCATTCCTCTTTTCTCCCGCCCCTGGAACAAACTCCCTCACTCTCTTCAATCCCACTCCACCCTCCAGGTCTTTAAAACAGCTGTTCACCACCATCTCTTATCTTCCCCCATCCAAAACCTTGATCTTTTCTACCCCCGCTAATTTCACCCCAGATCCACTTTTTTGAAATTCCAACTTCTTTCCTGGAAGTCCTTGCAGTGTCCATGTGTTTTATACCTCTCCCACCCCCCTCCCCTTCCCATGCCTCCTCCACCCAAACCCTCCCGATGTCCCTGCTCTCCATATTGTTCTCCCGATCCCTTTATCATATGTTTTATGTTTTATGCGTTAGTTTGTTTTTTTGTGTTATAATTATTCTGCTATTTTTGTTGACATTGTAATTGATTGCGTTGTGCTTGTTTATGTGGAATGCAAGTTAATGTGTCTGTTGATGGAGTTTTCTCAGGCGTACTAGGCCTCAATTATATCTCGAGGTTCTATGGACAGTTCCTTGGACTTCATGGTGGAGTTTCTGCTCTGACATTCACTGTCAACTGTGGGACCTCATATAGAAACGTGTTTTTCTTTATAAGTCATGTCCAATCAATTGAATTGGCCACAGGTGGACTCCAATTAAGTTGTAGAGACATCTCAAAGATGATCAAAGGAAATTTGATGCACCTGAACTCAATTTGGAGTGTCATAGCAAAGGGGTTGAATACTTTTTCAACTTTTCATTTTTTATTATATTGTAAGGATTTCAAAAAAAAAAAAAAAAATCCCCGTTGACATTATATAGGATTATTACATGTAGATCAGTAACAAGAAAATCTCAATTTAAAGCATTTTAAATTGAGGCTGTAATACAACAATATGGAAAAAACTCAAGGGGTGTGAATACTTTCTGAAGGCACTGTGGCCTGTTCTCGACACTTTAGGCTTAATACAGAATCTATTTTATTGCTCATTGTGCTATGTTTTAGCAATATATATATATATATATATATATATATATATATATATATAAATATATATAGTATTGTAGCGGTTCCCACTGAATGTACACAATCGCCTTGCACCTGCCAGGACACGGCCAGGGCGCGATCGCCATGCCGGGCTCGTCCGGACGGGCCCAGACGCGCCTCTCCTGGGCATGCCCGGACTCGCTGTTCCCGGGCACGCCCGAACCTCCCGGGCACGCCCGGTCTCGTCTTTCCCGGGCATGCCCACTCTCGCCTTTCCAGGGCTCGCCCAGAGCGTCCGGGCACGCCCAGCCTCGACTTGCCAGGCCGCGTCCAGGACGCCCGGGCATGTCCAGACTCGCCTTTCCAGGACTCGCCCTTGACACCCGGGCATGCCCGGTCTCGGTTTTCCCGGGCAAACGCCCGGGCATAAATGTGTATATATATTGCTGCCCGATAAACGGGCTTTTCAGAATACCTGAGCTGTTTTGTTTCAATAAAGCAACTCGGACGAATTCCGTCTTTGGTCGCGTCAATTCTTTCGACTCACGTTGGAGCGCAGCTCCTTCACTGGTGACCTACCGACATGGACACGGCAGTGACTCTTAAACTGCCTACCTTCTGGGAGGCTCACGCGGCTGTTTGGTTCGGCCAGGCGGACTCCCAGTTCGCCCTGCGAGGCATCACCGCGGACGACACCCGCTTCCACCACGTCGTGGCAGCGCTCGGTTCCGCCACCGCGGCCCGCGCCCTGAGCCTCCTCGAGCACCCGCCGGCTGCCGACAAGTATGACGCGCTGAAGACGCTCCTCCTCGACGCTTTCGCCCTCTCACCGGCGGCACACGCACGGCGCCTGCTCGACCTGCCCGAGCTCGGCGACACGCGCCCGTCCGAGCGCATGGACTATATGCTCTCGTTGCTCGGTGAGCACTCTCCGGATTTTCTGTTCCGCGAGCTGTTCCTTCGCCAGCTGCCTCACCGGTACGCCTCGCCCTGGCTGGCACGTCGATCACCGATCCCCGCGCCCTCGCCAGGGAAGCCGCTAGGATCTCCTCGGCGGGCCAACACATCGACGCGGCTACCTGGAGCCTGCAGCCGTCCGAGGCGACGCCCACGACGCCCGAGCGCCCTGCGCGGTTGGAGGCCGAACTGCCGGTGCAACTGGCGGCCGCCACGCCGCGCCGACCGCTTCCGACATGACGGCCGGGGCCTCCACCTGACCAGGCGTGGTGTTATTACCATGCCAGGTTCAGACACAAGGCTCGGACGTGCCGACCCCCGTGCACTTTCGGCAAGTCGGGAAACGGCCGGGCCGGTGTTCATTCCCAGCCATGAGCGCCGGCCACTCGGGCAACTTGCTTTTTATTCGGGACAAAGCGTCCGGGCGGCGTTTCCTTTGTGACACCGGCGCGCAACTGAGCGTCATACCCGCCTCCGAGCAGGACAGGCGGGACGCCGTTTGCGGCCCCTCTTTGGTCGCTGCTAATGGCTCGGCCATACGCACTTTCGGCCCGCGCGTCGTCACCCTCTGCTTCGGCAGCCAGCGCTTTCAGTGGACCTTTGTGACCGCCTGCGTCCCCATGGCATTGCTGGGCGCCGACTTCCTCTGCGCGCACGGGCTGCTGGTTGACGTCAAACGTCGTCGCCTTGTCAACGCCAAGACCTTCAGCTCCCTGGCGTGCACGATGAGCAGCTCCGCGCCGAACGAACTGGCGTGCGCCCTCCCGACGGCGAACGAGTTCGCTCGCCTGCTCGCGGAATTCCCGGCCCTCACGCGGCCGACGTTTTCGGCCGTCGCAGTGCGGCATGGGATGGAGCACCACATACCCACTATGGGCCCGCCGGTCTACGCCAGGGCCCGCCGCCTCGACCCGGCCAAGCTCGCCGTGGCAAAGGCCGAGTTCGACGCGTTGGAGCACCTCGGCATCGTGCGGCGCTCCAATAGCGCGTGGGCCTCACCACTGCACATCGTGCCAAAGCCGGGGGGCGGATGGTGCCTGTGTGGCGACTACCGCCGCCTCAACGAAGCTACCACCCCCGACAGGTACCCGATCCCGCACATCCAGGACTTTTCCGCCCGTTTGGCGGGACGGGTCATATTTTCCAAAATTGACCTGATACGGGGATACCACCAGGTACCTGTCCGGGCGGCCGACGTCCCGAAGACGGCCGTCATCACGCCGTTCGGCCTGTTCGAATTTTTGAGGATGCCGTTTGGCCTCAAGAACGCGGCCCAGGCGTTCCAGCGCTTAATGGACGGCGTGCTGCGCGACCTGCCATTTCTTTTTGTCTATCTGGACGACATCCTCATCGCCAGAACGTCCCGCGCCGAGCACCTCCTCCACCTCCGAACACTGTTCGGTCGCCTCAGCGAGCACGGCTTAATTGTCAACCCGGCCAAATGCCACTTCGGCACGACGACAGTTGACTTTTTGGGCCACCGCATCACCAAGACCGGGGCCGTGCCGCTGCCGACCAAGGTCGAGGCCATCACCACGTTCCCGCGTCCCCGTTCCATCAAGGCCCTACAAGAGTTCCTCGGCATGGTGAATTTTTATCACCGATTCGTGCCCCGCGCTGCTCAGCTCATGCGGCCCCTTTACGAGGCCCTCCGGGGCAAGCCGGCCAAGCATGACATCGTTTGGTCCGCGGCCATGGACGCGGCCTTCGCAAGCGCAAAACGGGCCCTCGCCGACGCAACGCTGCTGGCTCACCCGGTGCTCAACGCGCCCATCGCCCTCACTACGGACACCTCCAACTACGCGGTGGGCGCCGTCCATGAACAATGGGTGGACGGGGTTTGGCAGCCACTCGCTTTTTTCAGCCGGCAGCTCCGGCCGAACGAGTTAAAATACAGCACGTTCGACCGCGAGCTGCTCGGTCTATTCCTGGCCGTTCGCCATTTCCGACACCTCCTGGAGGGCCGCCCGTTCACGGCTTTCGTCGACCACAAGCCATTGGTCTACGCAATGGCCAAAGTGACGGAGCCGTGGTCGGCCCGCCAGCAGCGCCACCTCTCCGCCGTGTCGGAATTCACCACGGACATCCGGCACGTCGCCGGCAAAGACAACGCCGTGGCCGACTGTCTTTCTCGGGCCAGCGCGAACGCGGTCCACCTCGGCGTGGACTTCGCGCTCATGGCGGCCGACCAGACCACCGACACCTCAGTGCAGGCCCTCCGGGCGGCGGACACGGGCCTCCACCTGGCCGACATCCCCTTCGCGGGCACCGTCCTGCTCTGCGACGTCTCCCAGGGCCAGCCTCGCCCCATCGTGCGCGTTTCCTGGCAGCGTCGCATCTTCGCCTCCATCCACGGCCTTTCTCACCCGGGCCGGAAAGCTTCTCAGAAGCTGGTGTCGGCGCGTTTCGTCTGGCATGGCCTTCGACGGAACGTCCGCGACTGGGCCAACGCCTGCACGGCCTGCCAGCGGGCCAAGGTCCACCGCCACACCCAGGCCCCGCTAGCACCTTTCACCGTGCCTGCACGGCGTTTCGACCACGTCCACGTGGACCTGGTGGGTCCCCTGCCCCCATCGCGGGGGTTCACCCACCTGCTCACCATGGTGGACAGGACCACCAGGTGGCCGGAGGCCGTGCCCCTCACCTCCACCACCACCGCCGACGTGGCGCAGGCGTTCAGCGCCACCTGGGTCGCGCGCTTCGGCGCACCGGCGGACATCTCGTCCGACCGCGGCCCACAGTTCACGTCTGAACTTTGGGGCGCGGTCGCCCGCTCGTTGGGGGTCACGCTGTACCGCACCACGGCCTACCACCCCCAAGCCAACGGGTTGTGCGAGCGGTTTCACCGCTCCATGAAGGCCGCACTCATGGCCGGCCTTCAGGACGACGGTTGGACCGACCGGCTGCCGTGGGTCCTTTTGGGTCTCCGCACGGCCCCCAAGGAGGACCTCCGGGCGTCCGCAGCCGAGCTTGTCTACGGCCAGCCGCTCCGCGTCCCGGGCGAGTTCGTGCCCGACGCTACCAGTCCCTGTTCCGCCGCACACCAACGCTCGGACCTCCAGGAGGCCGCCCGCCGATTTGCCCCCGTGCCAACGTCCCGCCACGGTGGCCCCCAGTCCTACGTCCTCCCGGCGCTTCGCACAGCGGAGTACGTCTTTGTGCGTCATGACGCGCACCGGGGGCCACTCCGGCCGCCGTACAACGGGCCCTTCCGGGTCCTGCGACGGGGCGACAAGTCCTTCGTCGTCGACGTCGGCGGCCGGTCGGACCGGATCTCTGTGGACCGCCTCAAACCTGCGCACGTGGACGTCGACCGACCACCACGGTTGGCCCTTCCTCCGCGGCAAGGCCGCCCCCCGTCTACAGTTCCCCCCGCTCGACCACCCACCACCGGATCGGACCCCCCCCCCCCCCACGACCCTCCAGGGGTCACTTCGGCCGGGTCATCCGGACCCCCCTTAAATTGACCCTGCCGGTGCAGGTCGATTCTGGAGGGTCGTGTGTAGCGGTTCCCGCTGAATGTACACAATCGCCTTGCACCTGCCAGGACGCGGCCAGGGCGCGATCGCCATGCCGGGCTCGTCCGGACGGGCCCAGACGCGCCTCTCCTGGGCATGCCCGGACTCGCTGTTCCCGGGCACGCCCGAACCTCCCGGGCACGCCCGGTCTCGTTTTTCCCGGGCATGCCCACTCTCGCCTTTCCAGGGCTCGCCCAGAGCGTCCGGGCATGCCCGCTCTCGCCTTTCCAGGGCTCGCCCAGAGCGCTCGGGCATGCCCAGCCTCGACTTGCCAGGCCGTGTCCAGGACGCCCGGGCATGTCCAGACTCGCCTTTCCAGGACTCGCCCTTGACACCCGGGCATGCCCGGTCTCGGTTTTCCCGGGCAAACGCCCGGGCATAAATGTGTATATATATTGCTGCCCGATAAATGGGCTTTTCAGAATACCTGAGCTGTTTTGTTTCAATAAAGCAACTCGGACGAATTCCGTCTTTGGTCGCGTCAATTCTTTCGACTCGCGTTGGAGCGCAGCTCCTTCAGTATCATAAATGTTTCACTTACGTAGATACTTGCACTGAGATGTTTGTTTTATCCACGCCTGGAGTTGGTAACTGCGTGTTCTGCATCAATGTTACATTGATGTTTGCCTGCGTGGTTAGAAAAATATAATCAGTTCGTATAATCAAGAAATACAAGATGATAAAATATCAGCATCCTTAAAATATGATTGCACAGATAATGCTTTGGGGATCTGTTTAACATTCAATTTAACACTTAGTTATTGGATATCAACATCTCCATGATACAGTATAAAATGTACTCATATGAACCCCATGTGTTCCAATTCACTCGATATTTAACCTTTTCGACCGAACAATCTACTTCATTCTCCCCCTTTGTTCGATGTCCTCTGCTGAAATCCATCCTGTATATGCTACGTATAAAATACCATTTTAGCTCTCTGAAGGTTATATAATAAGAAAATTTGTAAGACATGATTGTAGGATATAAGTCTGGAAATTATTTTTGAATGTAAATTGTTCGTTGGTTAACCTTACCTGTGCACCGTTTTCAAAAGGATTTCCCAGAATGCACCGGAAATGAGAGGAATCCTCATTGTAGTCGCAGTTCTAGGAAATGCAAAGGGGAGAACAAGATAATATGGACCTTTGCAGGACTTTGCTAAATCCAACCTTCCCTGTTTCTGCATGGGCTATGGCTTCTTCTTCTTCTACATGAACACACACTTGCGTGACTTGATTTGAAAAAATGAAATATTCCTGAAAGTGGAAAAGGATATACTCCAGTATAAAGTACGTGGTGTGAATATCCCCCACGGTCCTGATTGCCTCATTCTCCCCAATGGCTAACATGAACATTAATGACAATAGGGGGGCTTGCAGGTACAAAATGGCGGTTATGCAATGGCGCTTCCATGTGGTGCAGCCTACCATTTCCGGCTGGACATGGAAACTTTTAAAAGCTAGCTCTGATGGTAGCTCTGCTACAAGTTGTGCATTGTACGCTTTGTCACCCGAGTTGGTCACCACCATTTGCAGCACCACCTTTTTGTCACTAATGCGTAGCTCTTGGCAACCTGTGGCATCACTGTGATCACAACACATACGCATGGTTAATCAGAAACATCCAAATGAAACAGGAAATTCTGCACTTGATAATTTAAGAGTGCGGAAAGCAATTACAACAATTGTTTTGGATTTCACAAAATGCATTGAAAGAAAACACTTGATAGAGTTGCATTCACGACATACGGTACTGCAAATATTTTACTATGTAGGTCTGTCTAGTCTATACCACAAGTTATTTATGCTTTAAGAGATACAATTCAAATTGACGATGAGCAATCTGATCTCATCTAACATTGGAGATGTGTCACAAGCGGAGCTAGAACTGCATTCACTAGAGTGCATACCTCCACCAGGCTGAACAATTTACGTTTTATACCCTACAGAACTTCTTCCCTGGAAGTCCTTGCAGTATCCATGTGTTTTATACTTCTCCCACCCCTCCCCCCTCCCCTTTCCCACGTCTCCTCCCCACAAGCCCCTTCCCTCCCACAGATCTCCCGATGTCCCTGCTCTCAAATGTTGTGCTTGTGTGCTTCCCCCTCTCTCCCCATCTTGTCTACCGCTCCCCTTATTTTATGTTTTATGTGTCCGTTTTTTTTGTGATTAATGTTAGCTCTTTCACGAGCTTCGATCTTGTATTTAAAAAGAAAAAGAAAAAAAAGATAGGCCGGATATGCATCCGGACCTGAACCAAAATTGAATTGGCCCGTTTCTGTCACAGTGTCACACCCTCAACCTGACCACCAAGTTTCATCCAAATGTGTCCCTAACTTTTCAGGATATCATGCTATATTATTATTTTTGGCCCTATCGCTCAATGGTGAAGAATCACTTTAAAATTCTTATATCCATATTCAGATCTTCACCAAAATCTAATCAATTCGTCCTTGTCACACACCCAACCTGTCCACCAAGTTTCGTCAAAATTGGTCCACACGTTTTTGAGATATCCTGTTCACAGACAGACAAAATGACAAACAGACAGGGGTTAAAACACAACCTCCGTACACCTTCGGTGGTGGATTTAATAAACCATAAAAGGTCTCCATGGATGCTCACTGGTTGTCCCTACACTCAACCCGTAAATACGTTTGGAATTAGGCCCACTGGCCTACTTTTGCGAGACATTGCATGGGATCTTCATTTTGCAGATGTAATGGTCAAAGGATTTCATGTGCCCTGATGACAACAGAACAGAGAGCAATATTAATTGGATCCAGTTCTGGAGTCCAACGGAAGACCAGAGAGCACATACCACATTCACAGCTAAAACCAGTGCGGACCCTCATTCCTCCATCTCCCAAAGCATGTGAATAGAATGTTTACACATAATCAGTGCCATATGGGGTGGAGTGTTGAGGAAGGGGACATCTTCAATTCAATTCTATACAAGTGTTCTTATTTCTCATGAACGACTAAAACTCGGTATCTGCATTATGCTCGAACTAAACTGCCGCAAATATTTGACTTCCTAACCCTTAGAAAGGTTGTTATATTTCACAAGTCCACCTTTTCATGCAATCTGCGAAGAAGCAGGAAGTACTTGATTACATTCGATGGGATACACTGACAGCTCTATGGACTACAGAGCTCAATGTCAGTGGCATCTACCTGGTTGGGACCAGGATTCCTGTGCTCCCAGCCCTATCAAGACAATGATTCGAGATTATCAAGAGCAGAAAATCACTCTTGATTTGGGCTTTTCTCATAACAACCATAGTGTGTGCTCACCTTTGAGTTAACTTGCTATTGGAGTTGGTTGTTCAGATTGATCACTTTGCCAATTAGGACCTTTACCAGTCAATAACCTCTACTACATTGACGAAATTCATTAAAGGACTCCATGAATGATGAGCCTTCAATGGGAGATTACATCACTTCCCATTTCATCAACCTCGGTGTTGGTGTAGCGAAAAAGGTAAGCACTGGTGGTGATGTAGGAATGAGTAAACTGGAAGTCAAGAAAGTTTCCTACCGAGACAGCTGCAGAAAGCCTGAGTCTTCATTCCCCAGGTAGAAGGTGCTATTCAACTTCAGTTTGCTCTGGCAAGTTCTATTGTCCTTACAGCCCAGGATAAGGAAACCAACCTGAAACAGCATGACCAACATTTGAACAAGAATCAGGATTAAAAGTAAGTCATAATCTCAACAACTTGTCGCAACTTATCACGTTTAAAGACTTAAGGAGAGTATGGAACATATCAGAAGTTGGGAAATAATCCTGGCAATCCATGAGGTGGGCACGCAAAGCTAGAAAACTTCTGGGGTATGGACTATACAGCCATTTGTATAATTCCTGTAATTGATTCCTATAAAGGTAACCTGTTAGTAGTAGTCTAGTGGTTACAACACTAGATTAACATCACAGTTGTTAATATAGTACACCCTAGCTGAAGGCAGCAGTACTAAGCCTTTGCAAAACTACCATCCCATCTTCAGATTGTTGGTTAAAGTCTAGCTGAGTCAATAATGACCCTCAAGGAGGGGGTAACCTCCTTGAGGGTCACAGGGAATTACCAGTGAACTGGTACTCAATTTGCCGACCTCGGAAGGATGACAGGCTGAGTCAACCCCCCTGGTGTTAATTCCGAGATCGACCGGGATTCGAACCCAGGATCCTAGGATCCCAAGCCAGCACCCTAACCGCTAAGCCAACACCAGGACGATAAAGGTCTCATAATTGAAACACAAGCTGCACTGTGTTCACCACAGTGGTAACTGGCACTAGCATTCATTGGGATCAGTGTTCATCCCATTGTACCTATAAAATGGTAGAGCTCGGTGAAATTCCCCAGATGATTAAAAAGCTAGCCTCTTACAGCTAGGTTATCATTGTTATCTGGTATGTCTTAACAACGGGCTATACTTAATGGATAATTTATCTTGGCAAGACTCATCAGCAGAACGATTTTGCCCCTCAGATGTTGTGGCGAAAGTTATAAGATCCTTTAAACAACCCAACTTCTGGAGAAGGCTAACAAAACTGGCGAAATCCAGGGGAAAAATTATTCAAAGATAAATTCACTGAAAAGCAACACGCTCCGATGATGAGCGATTCACACAACTGCCCAAATTAATGATACTAGACATGTTTATGTTTAATCAAAATACAGCATATTGTACTAGACAAACATATTGCATGTCAATCTGTGCGTGTCAATAGAATGCAGAATGAATGAAACGTGTGAAATAAGAATTTAATAACACATAATTGTTGTTGTGGTGGCTGTGGTTGTTGGTGTTTGTGTGCTACTTCCGTGTACGTTTATACATTTTTATATCGTTTCAAGAAGTATTATTATATATTATTTTGTGTGCTCCTCCCGTGTCCTTATAAAGGGTCTCTGCTGTCGTAGAATAAGAAATGTGTACGTTTATACATTTTTATATCGTTTCAAGAAGTATTATTATATATTATTTTGTGTGCTCCTCCCGTGTCCTTATAAAGGGTATCTGCTGTCGTAGAATAAGAAATGTGTACGTTTATACATTTTTATATTGTTTCAAGAAGTATTATTATATTTTGTTTTGTGTGCTCCTCCCGTGTCCTTATAATGGGTCTCTGCTGTCGTAGAATAAGATATGTTACCGTTGCAACCGCTACGTTAAAGCTCGAGGTCCCGCTTCTTCTTCCTCAATCCTGAAACACTGGGCTTTTAAAGCAGGCAAGTTTGTGATTAAAGGAACAAATTTTTGCTCCAAATAAATGGATTATTAGCTTTCCAACAGCACCATTTCTATTTTCGTACGACAGCAGAAACTTTGGAATAAAGCGTTATGGCCGGAGAAATTTGGCTCCTTTTCTATATCGATTATCCAGTTATCTTGCACAGTAATTTGTTCAACCGGTACATATCATGTTCAGCACATTACCTGCAATGAAAAGTGATTGTTCGATGCATCTTCCAATATGGGATGTGGGGCAATCAAAGTGGGAACGGCACCACGTTCAGGTGTTGAGATTTCATCCTCATGAATCCCATAAATACCATGAAAGATCAGGGGCTTCAGAAGATTATCAACTTTTCCCTGGTAAAGCCAATAAAATGTCAGTTAATGTTCAAGGGATAGACAGAGTAATTCATTTGAAGTTGGTTAAAGCACGGAGAACAAAAGAACATTGTACGAAGGTGGTTCAAGAGTGATGTGGGCATTTGATTGCACGTAAAATAAAATAAATAGGGGCAACAGCCCTGGGCGCTCACCTGGTAGAATAAAGCAGTATACTAAACTGAATGAAGGTATTTTAAACAGTATCATGGTATTTTAAACCAATTTCAATGGTTGCTATTAGACAGGGTAGCATGTAGAATCACACTAACGTAATCATAAGACAAACAAAAAAACACCTATTGTGGGGGGCAACCCCACCTGTCCCCCACCCCTCCTCTCCCATCCAAAGACATTCTTAGACCCCGATTTTTTTAATGCCATGAACAAACTTTTGAACATCATGGGTGATGAAGGTTGAGGTCAAGTTTTATCAAAATAGTTTGTGTGGTTTAAGAGAAGAAAGCAAATCACCACTTTGGGTAGTCAAACCTGGGCCAACTTTGACCGCCCATAAACACTCTTAGACACTGATTTTCTTAATGCCGTGAGCAAACTTTGGTACATCACGGGTGATGAAGGTTGTGGTCAAGTTTCATCGGAATTGTGTGTGTAGTATCTGAGAAGTAACCAAATACCTATTTTGGGGGGCAACTGCCTACCCCCCCTGTAAAACCCTTCAGGGCCAGATTTTTTTTAAATGTCGTGAACAAACTTGAGTTGCCACATCTCAAATATTATTTTACCCAAGTTTGGTCATAATCCCATCAGCAGTTTCAGAGAAAAAAGTTGCAAGTGTTTACGGGCTGATGGACGGACGATGCGCCATCTCATAAGCTCACTGGAACTACGTTCCAGGTGAGC
Source organism: Myxine glutinosa (assembly GCF_964187855.1). Lineage (NCBI taxonomy): Eukaryota > Metazoa > Chordata > Myxini > Myxiniformes > Myxinidae > Myxine > Myxine glutinosa. The sequence continues at coordinate 19,633,248 of NC_136266.1, forward strand.
TACCTAGAACACAACACTCGGAAGGGAAGGGCGCATACCTCCGCCAGGCTAAACAGTTCACGTTTTGTATCTGACTGATAGGCCGGATCTGGATTCAGACCTGAACCAAAATCTAATCAGCTTGTTGTTGCCAAACCAACACATCCACCAAGTTTTGCCGTAACCCCTCCACAACCTTTTCAAATATCATGCTACATATGTCGTTTTTTGGTCCTATCACTCACTGGTGAAGAATCACTAAAAGACTTTTAAAAAACTCTCGTATCTGGATCCAGATTCGGATCTTCACCAAAATCTAATCGATTCCTTCTTGTCACATACCCAACCTCCACCAAATTTCATCTGAATCTGTAGAACAACTTTTTTGAGATATCCTGTTCACAGACAAACAAACAAACAAACAGGTATGGGTGAAACCATAACCTCTGCCCACCTTAGGTGGCAGAGGTCATCATAGCGAGCAAAGCCTCTTTTTAAAAAGGCAGCACTGGCTGCTTCCCTCTAATGACAAGACATTAATCATCTACCATAACCCCTCAATGTACTCTCATTCCCATCGAGGAACCACTCACAGTAATTTGTGCGATGGTTGTTACACATTCCTCTTCCTCTTTCCTTGGTAGCTTCACCGAATCATTAAAGACAGCAAGCGGAGCACCGTCAGGCCCCTGGAAGGTTAGGTACTTTGGATGTATCCAGGTAGGTGATTGTACAGTTGCTGCTAAGTTCAAGTCCAGCTCTGAATGAAAAAAAAAGACATCCAACTGATATTGTCCCTTACAGTCTCAAATAGTCCAATAAGTAATTCGATTCCAATCCTCTTTGTAATGTTACTGGTAGTATTGAGGAAACGTGCAGGTCCGGTGGAAGAAGTAATCAAAAACTTACTCAGCATGGAGTTGAAGTGTTCACTCTTGCATGAATATTTGAAGCACATTGTGATGGTCACACTGAAAAGAAGAATGCAATGTAACATGATTTATTTTTTCCCTGAAAATCTCCATCCTGTGTTGCTCATGTACTGTGCTCGTGCCAAGTTTGAACAAAATCGGACGATGCAGGTTCAAGAAATGGTTGGTGACACTTTTAAGTAACAAAATGGCCACCAGTCGGCCATCTTGGATCTGATCTCGAAAGAAAATGACGTGCATACGTAAACCATCATTCATTGTCTGTGTGTCTGTGTGCCAAGTTTGAACTACATCGGTAAATGAATGTCCGAGATATGGTTGAGGACGTGTTCAACATCGGGTTTTTTTTTTTTTACAACTAAAATGGCCGCCAGTCAGCCATCTTTGATCGGATTACAAAACAAAATCTTCTTCTTATGTATACTCTCATGTATCATCGTTCTGCCGCATTTGAACAAAATCGGTCCATACATCTCCGAGATATGGTTGCGGACGCACGGACGGACGAGACCAGATACATAATCCCCCGTTTTGGACCAAGTCCAACGGGAGATAATTAATACTAATTAATACTAATATTTCTAACAACAATAATAATATTTGTATAATTTGGCAATAATAATAGCGAACATAATATCCCCACCCTGGCCCAAGCACATCTCGATTTGGTGAAAGGGAAGCTAATGCTCCAGCAGTAAGGAAGGCAGGTATGCTGCAAGGCGGTGAAGACCAATGAAACTTTAGTCCAAAGGACCAACGGGCCTAATAGTACTTGAAAAATCTTCGATTTTCGCAAGTAACAAAGAGACAAACAAATAACCACCTTTAGAGGCCATTTTTCCCCGCAAAGCGGGGGTTGGCCTTTTTCGGGAACCGTGGTTGTTGTTGTTGTTGTTGTTGTTTTTTTTAGTTCCCTTTTTGAAGCAATGTTTTACGGTCGGATGCCCTTCCTGACGCCAACCCTTTTTGCCGCCTTTAACGACAAACAGGGAATTACCAGTGAACTGGTACTCAATTAGCCGACCTCGGAAGGATGACAGGCTGAGTCAACCCCCCTGGCGTTAATTCAGCGATCGACCGGGATTCGAACCCAGGATCCTAGGATCCTAAGCCGGCACCCTAGCCGCTAGCCCAACACCAGGGAACAAAGAGACAAACAGACAGACGTAAAAACGTAAAGTCCATTCACCTTTGGTGGCGAAGGTAATAATTGCCCAGTTAAGTTATTGACTGGAGAACAAGTCTTGCTGGCGAAGGCCAGTGTCCGTCTGTGTTGGCAGACAGACAGACATGTTTTTTTTGGGTGATAATCATCCTTCGACAGAGCAAAAGAAACCTCATTTTGCTCCGTTGAAGGGTTAATGCCTGGAACATCAGCTTCTCCTTGCTTCCTAAGGTGGTTAGCAGACAGTACCTCAATGTCCTGTTGATTTCATCCATAAGTTATTGAGTCATTGTTCAGATTCCCTAAACTCCTCTAACACATCGTTATCACGAGAAGCCATTTGTCATTTGTATGAAATGTAACGTATCGTAAAATGTCGGGCCAGTTTTCCAGAAGGACAATTGCCCCCTTGTAATCTGTCCTCATTCAAAATATCAATCAGTCCGTGCTTTCTCAGAGAAGCACCAAATCATAATTTTTACTTTTATTTCATCGTTCCAAGATTCATCAGCAGATCTATTTCACAACAAATTAGCCCGTCATGTTTCAAAGCACCGATTTTGGATATTACGCGGCAACCAGTCTCACCAGGGCCGGTCGTGGCAGTTCTTCACGGTGAGGTCAATGAGATCTTCGCTGGAGGTGATGCTTCTTGTTATACTTACAAGGGGACTTGTCCTGCAGCACAATCGGGAATGGGAGGATACAATTCCAACAGTTTATGTATTATCGATCAAAGCTATGTACAACGTACAATTATGTCTAAGCCCACCTCCACTCCTTTATCTCCCTTTTACCCTGCCAATGGAATTCTCTCTCCATGGCAGTCCAATCCTGCAAGGTGATTGGCCAGATCTCTTCTAGGCCCACTGATCCTCAACCCTCTAACCCGCAATCCGACGACCTCCCAGATTCTCGTTCTTTCGTTTTTCAATATGTCCCACACCAACCTGTTTCCACTGCCGCAAGGATAATATGGTACCATATGGTCAAGAAAAGACCTCATCAATCCTACAGTACTCCATATCCGGGGTGGGGAGGGGGTTGTTAACCCACACAATTTTAATGGGTTATACTTATTTATTAACCTAAACTTGCCTGAAAAGGACAACTTTGTCTGATAGTGAACCAACGAGCAAATCTGGAAATCCGTTGCCATCCACATCAAGCCCACCAGACAAAGAGAACCCGAAGTACAACGGAAGCTCCTGACCACCCAGCACCTGTCAGATTGATGGAAGCATCATGCCAATTAATACATGTAGATTACAAATAGTACAATGATAGTTCACTGTACAATCAGGAGTAAAGTTATTGCTAGCAAGCTGAAGGTTTACCTTTTCATTAATGGAAGAACGTCACTCGATCCTCTATCAACAAAATGCTCCTTCTTTCCCTAATCTTCTTAATTGTCTTCAATAGCTTCACATGTACATACCTGAGTGCACATTCCCCTATCCCATGAATTAAATTTCGTTTTTATTTCCATATTTGTGCAGTTTAATAATTAATGATTACACCAGATTCGGTGGCCTAATGTTTAGATGGTCCTCTCTAAGTCTGTGAGGTTTGTGTGAAGTGTTTCGAACCCCGGTCAAAGACTTTAAAATGGTACGTTCTGCTTCTTTCCGTAAACTTCAACATAGAAAAAGGATAGAGCATAGACAAACAACCGTAGGTTAGCAACCATTGTGCAGGCTTGATGGGCCTGATGGTCTCCTTCTGCATTGAAATTCCTTCTAACAGAACTCATTATTTAAATTTCCTCATCTCGATACTCAGCTTCATCTTCAGCCCATGCTTCCCGAATACCTTCTTCCACTCCCTCAGTACTTCCTGCATCTCCTGCTAATTCTCTGCCACAACAGCCAGATTACCTGCATATATCCTCAGTCCCAGAATACCTTTCATTTTTACCATCCTGCTTACCAGCTCCATCACCATGATAAACATGATTGAGCTGAGAGAGCTTCCCTGCCTCAATCCGATATTCACATTGAACTCCTCCAAAATCCCAGGACCAACCAAAACTCTTTCCTTTGTTCCCTTGTACATCTCTTACACCAACCTAACTTCTGCTTCCGGCACTCCCGTCATCTCAGTGTCACCATCACCATCTTTCTCAGGACTGTGTCATAGGCCTTCTCCAGATCCACAAATCCCAATGCCATTTCACCTTGCATCTCCAACCTCTTCTCCACCAGTTGTCTCAGCGTGAACATCCCATCTGTCGTCCCTCTACCATTTCTAAACTCCCTGTTGTTCTTCTCCGATCTCCATCTCCACACTCTTCCTTATCCTCCTGTCCAGAATCCTCTCCAGTAAAGCCTGGTGTTGGCTTAGCGGTTAGGGTGCTGGCTTGGGATCCGAGGATCCTGGGTTCGAATCCCGGTCGATCGCTGAATTAACACCAGGGGGGTTGACTCAGCCTGGCATCCTTCCGAGGTCGGCAAATTGAGTTACCACTTCACTGGTAATTCCCTGTGTGTCACAAAAGGTGACTAACAGGGTTGGTGGCAGGAAGGGCATCCGACCATAAAACATTGCTTAAAAAAGGGGACCAAGGTGCCCGAAAAAGGTCAACCCCTGCTCTGCGGGGGAAAATGGCCTCTAAAGATGGTTCCAGAATCCTCTCCAGTACCTTCATGACATGACTTATGAGAATAATTCCTCTGTACTTTCCTGGATCTTGAAGATCTTGAACATGAAGATCTTGAACATGAAGATCTTGAACATCACCCTTCCGCCTCCATATCAGCACAATTAACCCTGTCCTACAATCACCTGTAATCCAACCCTCTCTTATACATACGTACATTCAACAGCCTCTTCGTCCAACTAACTCTGACCTCTCCCATTGCAATTATCATCTCTGTATGCACCTCATCAATGCATGGCACTCTTCCCTTCTTCGTCCTATTTGAGGCTGACCGACCCTCATCCTTAGTGATCTCCAATAATTCAACTTTCTCCACCATTCTCTTCCAACTTGTCGTGCACCTTCCCTTCCATATCATTCCTCGCCTTATCCACTGCTCTCCTTATCCACTGCTGCTTTCTTCTTTTGCCCATACATGTGCAGCAACCCTGCATCTGGTTGTCCCCCTCTGTCCTTGCTTGCTTTTCTTTATACTCTTTCAAATCAACTTATTTTCACGAGCTACCTTCGCTACTTCCTCCGTCCACCGTGCCTGGTTTCTATCCCTCGACGATGCACTCTTTCCTGATGTCCTTTCACATAAACACTCGGTAATTCCCTTAAACGGCTCTCTGTACATCTTTCACTCCTCCATGGCTTCTTCGCTAAGTTCCTCACACTAGGCCATCATCTCCTCCTTGTACTCCATGGCAATGTTGTCGCTGCACTTTCCCCACTTTATCATCTTCAAACTTCCCTCCTTTTCTTCATACACAGTGTGCACAACTAACACCACGTGTTTGGGTTGGGTGGTGACATTCTCATTAACATTCTGCTTATTGGGAACATTAAGAACTTACAATTCCACAGCATTCAGGACAGACAGGTGAGGTGTGAAGCAGGGCATTAAGTGGAAAATTAATTGAGGGAGTAGTAGGAGAAAAAAGGTGCTTGTATGGGGGCATATGATTAAGTTGGGTGGGTATGGGTGTACGGAAGTGGCACAGTCAAATATTTCACCAGTTTTTTGTAATGTCGATGAAGATAAAGAGGGCCCTTGTTTTCATTCTCCCATTTATTTATTTATTTATATTTATTTTCATGTATATTTATTTATTTATATGATCTCATGGCTGTAACACAAATCACACACACAGTAATGCAGACAAATACATGAGACAATACTGGACTTGACTTCAGAAAAACACTGGGCTGCCGGGTTTGGGAAAATGACGCAACCTCTCAGGGAGTGAGAGGCACACTCACCCCTAAGCTGGCACACTCACCCATAAGCTGGCACACTCACCCATAAGCTGGCACACTCACCCATAAGCTGGCACACTCACCCATAAGCTGGCACACTCACCCATAAGCTGGCACACTCACCCCAAGCTGGCACACTCACCCATAAGCTGGCACACTCACCCATAAGCTGGCACACTCACCCATAAGCTGGCACACTCACCCCGAAGCTGGCACACTCACCCCTAAGCTGGCACACTCACCCATAAGCTGGCACACTCACCCATAAGCTGGCACACTCACCCATAAGCTGGCACACTCACCCATAAGCTGGCACACTCACCCATAAGCTGGCACACTCACCCCTAAGCTGGCACACTCACCCATAAGCTGGCACACTCACCCATAAGCTGGCACACTCACCCATAAGCTGGCACACTCACCCATAAGCTGGCACACTCACCCATAAGCTGGCACACTCACCCATAAGCTGGCAGACTCACCCATAAGCTGGCAGACTCACCCATAAGCTGGCAGACTCACCCATAAGCTGGCAGACTCACCCATAAGCTGGCAGACTCACCCATAAGTTGGCACACTCACCCATAAGCTGGCAGACTCACCCATAAGCTGGCAGACTCACCCATAAGCTGGCACACTCACCCATAAGTTGGCACACTCACCCATAAGCTGGCACACTCACCCCAAGCTGGCACACTCACCCCAAGCTGGCACACTCACCCCAAGCTGGCACTGATCTGATCTTTTTCTCAGGGAAAGCACAATGTATCTCTTATTTGTTGGTTTTGCTTATTTTTAACCTAATACGTAATTTATATCATCATTGCAGAAACAGAAAAAAAACCTGTTTGAAACAACAAGATTACAATGAAAAAGGTCACAACCTGGCTTGGTTTTTGAGAGGTTCCATCTTGATTGCCAAGAAAAATGTAAACTTTCCCCCGATCATCACAAGGAGCTCCGACTGCCAGATCTGGGGTGACATCAAGAGTTGTGAATGAAAACAAAGTGAGTGACAATGTTGTCTGCAGTTTTCTTCTTCTTCCAGGTGTATTATGTATGCTACCTGTTTACCTGTTTTGGGCATGCTGCCTCAAACAATAATGCACAGGAAATTCACTGTGGGGTGTGCCCTTAAAAAAGTATTTTACCCTTTCTGGGCTTCTACAGCGCACCTCACCACCATGGCACACAAGTACATGCCAACAGTTCATCATGGTTTGAAGGTGCCTTATTCGTACCGTTTTCACAAACCCTCCACCTGACCTCGCCTTTAAAACAGGAGGTTGTACGCTACACAACCTTACCTTGACTATCTTAAAGGTTACCAATCACCACCCCTATAGTGTAGGTACATCAATCCATACCATAAGACAACCGTTTGTCTGTGTGTCACCATTTTCTCAAAGATGGCCAAACGGATCTTCGTCTAACTTTCAGAGGTTCGTCAGTGAGTGCCGGGGAGTGTTTTAGCGAAAGAATTTTTTTTTTAAAGTTGGATTTTTTGGGGATTAAAAAAAAAATTGTATTGTAGTGCCTAAGCCTTTGTAGCCATGTGAATGGTGAAAGTAAATGATCCCTGACCCTATTCCTTAGTGGGTGTAGGGAAGTATTTTAGGCCCCAATCAAAAAATGAAAAAAAAAAGATTACTTCAAACTGCCAACAGGTTTCAAACAGTACCAGGACATTCCGGATATCCCTTGTTAGTATTGAAGGAGCTGTGGCTCCCACGTCGATCGAAAGAATGGACGCGACAAAAAGCTTGAATTCATCTGAGCTGCTTTATTAGAATCAAACACTCAGGCACTCTGGGAAAAACGTTTTACGGTCGGCAATATATATCTATTCCGCCAGGGGGTTTGCCCAGGCCTGGCGCCAGGGGGCGTGGCCCCGCGGGCCGGCTGCGGCCTGGCAAGCCGAGGGCGAGCCTGCCCGGGCGTCCCGACCGAGGCCTGGCAAGTCGAGCGCGGGCCTGCCCGGGCGTCCTGGACGAGCCCGGCCTGGTGATCGCTCCGCGTCCTTGATAGGTGCAAGGCGATTGTGTAACCCCAGCGGCAGCCGCTACACACGTCCCCCCAGAATCGACTTGCACCGACAGGGTCAACTTGAGGGGGGTCCTGATGACCCGGCCGAAGCGACCCCTGGTGGGTCGTGGGAGGGGGTCCGGTGAGGTGGTGGGCGGTCGAGTGGGGGGCACCGTGGACGGGGGGCGGCCTCGCCGCGGCGGGAGGGCCACCCGTGGTGGGTGGTCGACGTCCACGTGCGCCGGCTTGAGGCGGTCCACTGCAATCCGGTCCGACCTGCCGCCGATGTCGATGACGAACGACTTGTCGTCCCGTCGCAGCACCCGGAAGGGCCCGTCGTACGGCGGCTGGAGTGGCCGCCGATGTGCGTCGTGACGCACAAAAACATACTCCGCGGTGCGGAGTGCTGGGGGGACGTAGGACTGGGGGTCACCGTGGTGGGATGTCGGCACGGGGGCAAACCGTCGGGCGGCCTCCTGGAGGTCCGAGCGCTGGCGAGCTGCGGACCAGGGGCTGGTAGCGTCGGGCACGAATTCGCCCGGGACGCGTAGCACCTGGCCATAGACCAGCTCGGCGGTGGATGCCTGGAGGTCCTCCTTGGGGGCCGTGCGAAGGCCCAAAAGGACCCACGGCAGCCGGTCGGCCCAACCGCCGTCTTGAAGGCCGGCCATGAGCGCGGCCTTCATGGAGCGGTGGAATCGCTCGCACAACCCGTTTGCTTGGGGGTGGTAGGCCGTAGTACGGTGGAGCTTGACCCCCAGGTTGCGGGCGACCGCGCCCCACAGCTCGGAGGTGAACTGTGGTCCGCGGTCTGACGAGATGTCCGCCGGTGCGCCGAAGCGGGCGACCCAGGTGGCGATGAAGGCCTGCGCCACGTCGGCGGTGGTGGTGGAGACGAGGGGAACGGCCTCCGGCCACCTGGTGGTCCTGTCCACCATGGTGAGCAGGTGTGTGAACCCTCGTGATGGGGGAAGGGGGCCCACCAGATCCACGTTGACGTGGTCGAAACGTCGTTCGGGCACGGTGAAAGGTGCCAGCGGGGCCTGGGTGTGTCGGTGGACCTTGGCCCGTTGGCAGGCGGTGCAGGCGCTGGTCCAATCGCGGACGTCCCGACGAAGGCCGTGCCAGACGAAACGCGCCGACACCAGCTTCTGGGAAGCTTTCCGGCCCGGGTGGGAAAGGCCGTGGAGGGAGGCGAAGATGCGGCGTTGCCAGGTGACGGGCACGATGGGGCGAGGCCGGCCTTGGGAGACGTCGCAGAGCAGGACAGTGTCCGCGCAGGGGATGTCGGCCAGGCGGAGGCCCGTGTCCGCCGCCCGGAGGGCTTGCACCGTGGTGTCGGTGGTTTGGTCCGCCGCCATGAGCGCAAAATCCACGCCCAGGTGGACCGCGTTCGCGCTGGCCCGGGAAAGACAGTCGGCCACGGCGTTGTTTTTGCCGGCGACGTGCCGGATGTCCGTGGTAAACTCCGACACGGCGGAGAGGTGGCGCTGTTGGCGGGCCGACCATGGCTCCGTGACCTTGGCCATGGCGTAAACCAACGGCTTGTGGTCGACGAACGCCGTGAAAGGTCGGCCCTCCAGGAGGTGGCGGAAATGGCGGACGGCCAGGTGTAGACCGAGGAGCTCCCGGTCAAACGTGCTGTATTTGAGCTCGTTCGGCCGGAGCTGCCGGCTGAAAAAAGCGAGTGGCTGCCAAACCCCGTTCACCCATTGCTCATGTACGGCGCCCACCGCGTAGTCGGAGGCATCCGTGGTGAGGGCGATGGGAGCGTTGAGCACCGGGTGAGCGAGCAGTGTTGCGTCGGCGAGGGCCCGCTTTGAGCTTTGGAAGGCCGCATCCATTGCTGCGGACCAGGCGATGTCGTGCTTGGCCGGCTTGCCCCGGAGGGCTTCGTAGAGGGGCCGCATGAGTTGAGCAGCGCGGGGCACGAAGCGGTGATAAAAATTCACCATTCCCAGGAATTCCTGCAGGGCCTTTATGGTGCGGGGACGCGGGAAAGTGGTGATGGCCTCGACCTTGGTTGGCAGCGGCACAGCCCCGTTCTTGGTGATGTGGTGGCCCAAAAAATCAACGGCCGTCGTGCCGAAGTGGCATTTGGCCGGGTTGACGATGAGGCCGTGCTCGCTGAGGCGCCCGAACAGTGTTCGGAGGTGGAGGAGGTGCTCGGCCCGGGACGTGCTGGCGACGAGGATGTCGTCCAGGTAAACGAAAAGGAACGGCAGGTCACGCAGCACGCCGTCCATCAAGCGCTGGAACGCCTGAGCCGCGTTCTTGAGACCAAACGGCATCCGCAAGAACTCGAATAAGCCGAACGGCGTGATGACTGCCGTTTTAGGGACGTCGGCCGCCCTGACAGGTACCTGGTGATATCCCCGTATGAGATCAATTTTTGAAAAAATGACCCGTCCCGCCAGACGGGCGGAGAAGTCTTGGATATGCGGGATCGGGTACCTGTCGGGTGTTGTAGCGTCATTAAGACGGCGGTAGTCGCCACACGGGCGCCATCCACCCCCCGGCTTTGGCACGATGTGCAGTGGCGAGGCCCACGCGCTATCGGAGCGCCGCACGATGCCGAGGTGCTCCAACGCGTCGAATTCGGCCTTCGCAACGGCAAGCTTGGCTGGGTCGAGGCGGCGGGCCCTGGCGTAGACCGGCGGGCCCGTGGTTGGTATGTGGTGCTCGATCCCATGCCGTACTGCGACGGCCGAAAACGTCGGCCGCGTGAGGGCCGGGAACTCCGCGAGCAGGCGAGCAAACTCGTTCGCCGCCGGGACGGTGCATGCCAGCTCGGTCGGCGCGGAGCTGCTCAATGTGCATACCAGGGAGCTGAAGGTTTCAGCGTTGATTAAACGACGCCGTTGGACGTCCACCAGCAGTCCGTGTGCGCAGAGGAAGTCGGCGCCGAGCAGAGCCATGGGCACGTTGGCGGTTACAAACGTCCAAGCGAAGCGTTGGCCGCCGAAGCAGAGGGTGACGTTGCGCGGGCCGAAGGTGCGGATAGTCGATCCGTTGGCCGCAACCAAGGAGGGGCCGCAAACCGCGGATTGCCTGTCCTGGTCAGAGGCGGGCATGACGCTCACTTGGGCGCCGGTGTCGCACAGGAAGCGCCGTCCGGACGCTTTATCCGTGATGAACAGTAAGTTGCCCGTGTGACTGTGGCCGGCGTTCATGGCAGGTAATGAACGCCGGCCTGGCCGTTTCCCGACCCGCCGAAGGTGCACGGGGGTCGGCATGTCCGGGCCTTCTGTCCGAACCTGGCATGATAGGAACACCACGCTTGGTCGGGTGGAGGCTTCGGACGTCGTGCTGAACGTGGTCGGCTCGGTATAGCGGCCGCCAATTGCGTCGGCAGTTCGGCCGTCGAACGCGCCGGGTGCTCGGGCGCCATGGATGGTGCATCAGGCGGCGGCGGGTCCCATGTCGCCGCTGCGATGCGCTGTCCCGCGGCGGAGATTTTGTCGGCTTCTCTGGCAAGGGCCCGGGGATCTGTGATCGTCGTGCTTGCCAGGGCGAGGCGTACCGGGTTAGGCAGCTGACGGAGGAACAGCTCCCGGAACAGGAATGCCGGAGAGTGCTCGCCGAGCAGCGAAAGCATGTAGTCCATTCGCTCGGAAGGGCGCGTGTCGCCGAGCTCCGGCAAATCGAGCAGGCGCCGTGCGCGTTCCGCCGCTGGGAGGGCGAAAGCATCGAGGAGAAGCTTCTTAATCGCGCCGTATTTGTCCGCGGCTGGCGGTCTCTCGAGGAGGCTCAGGGCGCGGGCTGCGGTGGCTGAACCGAGCGCAGCGACCACGTGGTGGAAGCGGGTGTCGTCCGCCGTGATGCCTCGCAGGGCGAACAGGGACTCCGCTTGTGCGAACCAAACCGCCGCGTGAGCCTCCCAGAAGGTAGGCAGTTTAAGGGCGACTGCCATGTCCATGTCGATAGGTCACCAATGAAGGAGCTGTGGCTCCCACGTCGATCGAAAGAATGGACGCGACAAAAAGCTTGAATTCATCTGAGCTGCTTTATTAGAATCAAACACTCAGGCACTCTGGGAAAAACGTTTTACGGTCGGCAATATATATCTATTCCGCCAGGGGGTTTGCCCAGGCCTGGCGCCAGGGGGCGTGGCCCCGCGGGCCGGCTGCGGCCTGGCAAGCCGAGGGCGAGCCTGCCCGGGCGTCCCGACCGAGGCCTGGCAAGTCGAGCGCGGGCCTGCCCGGGCGTCCTGGACGAGCCCGGCCTGGTGATCGCTCCGCGTCCTTGATAGGTGCAAGGCGATTGTGTAACCCCAGCGGCAGCCGCTACAGTATTACATATAACTTAGCCTAACAGGTTCATAAAACATGCTAAAGCTATAGTTACCCTTAAGCTACTGATCTGCAAAGGATATCGCATATCGGTACCAACTATGGACATACAAACCTTCAAAAAACATCAGCAGCATCAGATACTTCCTCTGGCACCATTGAAAATGGAAAGAAACGCCCAAAAAAACACAAAAAATTTAACAAAAAATATTTTATCAGATTATTACATCTTGTTTGCATATTCCGATGGACTATGATTCAGATATAGATTGAATAAAGTTTCAGTTTTCTGGCCCTGATAAGAAGAAGAATATTCAAGGACCCGTGCCCCACTCCAAAAGTTGGGTGTAGAGTATGAATAGGGGTAGGGTTCAGACACCATGCTAAAGCTACCCGTAAACTACTGATGTGCAAAGGTTATCACATATGGGCAACACCATTGAAGACATCTGCCTCTTAAAAAACCATTACTAGAATTTGCCACCTCACCTGGTACCAGTTTCCACTTTGGCCCACAGACAATATATACCATATTTTCCGGTGTATTAACCACACTTTTTATCGGCAAAAAGGTCCAAAGTTATGGGTGCAGTTAATACACAGATACTTCACGACCAGCCCGTCGTGGGCCTACAGGTTCATGGCACGCCATGATCTGTCGGTTCGACGCCGCACACACATCTCCCAACATGTCTACTATGCACTTCCAGTCCTACATCATCAACCTTCACTGGAAGCATGAATTTTTTTTTGAAGGTAAAAAACAGGGATGCGGTTAATACACCGGAAAATAAGGCACTGCAATTTTAATTTGAAAAAGTAAACGTTGGCGTTTCTTGGTCTTATATGTATAACTGTTTTGAATGGTGCCCGTACCTTGGTAGCCATCCAAGTTAATGTCTCCAATGTGTTCCAAAGCAAGGCCAAACTGAGAAAGCTTTCCACCAGGAGCTGTACGCAGCTGGCCATTGCTACTCAGTCCGCCTTTCTCATTCATATAAATGAAGATCGCTCCTCCTTGCAGCTCTTTGCTTCTAAAGAAGTTTGGCGCACCCACAACGAGGTCTTGCCACCTGGGAATGAGGGTAAATGGTTGTCAACAAAGTGGGGAGAGGGTAAATGGATTTGGGAAAAGTTACATTTTAAAATCTAAATGGAAATATCATATTCTTAACATAGATAAGGAAATAAAAATGGAGATCTCAAATCGTGGAAAATTCTACATCACCCAATCACTTAAACATGCATCAAATACATCCATTGTCGCTATACCACTGGCAGAGTACCAATCTTGCGGGCGATCTTGTTCCAAGAGAGCAACACATTCTTCTGCCACATCCCTTTATTTGGGAGGTGTATAGGCAACAGGCCATTGCTTTGATCGCTCCCAAAAATAAAAATAGCCCGGGTTATGTACATGAAGCAAAAAGATGCCGACTGCTTATGTGCATATATAATACATCGTGATCATATAGCTCGGATAATTCCAATTGCACTGGGCCATAGGCTCACACCAGAGGCCTGATCAAAGCCGAGGCCTATGCATGCTGTCGCCTTTACAGGCTCCATGACATCTATTGGCTCCAACCTTTCAATATTTGATGATCCTTTAACAGTCGTATCGGGTGTTTTACACTAAACGGGAAAGTTATAGGAAGGCCATGGCGAATGTAAATATGACATTTCCAAAGATGTGTTAGGTTTAACATAGCACCAAAATGGCGGATGTATTTTTTTCAGAAATTAAAATTGTGGATGACGTCAGGCCAGCTGTCCAAGCAATGGGTATAGAGCAGATATACAGACACTTGCTCCATTATCTATAGATTGTATTATGAAATGTTACTGGTTTCATGAAACGTATCAACTCAATTCTCAATTCGGCACATTGTAATATGGACCACGTTAAAAAAAATTATTTATTTGTTTTATTTGAGTAAATTTTTGATATTTGTTTTCATTTTTATGCCATTATGTTTTCAAGTTGTCCGTCCAGCTCTCCGTCCATCCATCTCTCCGTCCATGCGTCCATCCGTGATAGGTTTTCTTCACTGCAATAACTTGAGAACGGCTAAAGGGATCTAACTCAAACTTAGTACAGGTCTGTATAATGAGGTAAAGATGAACTGATTTAGATTTTGGGGTCATGAGGTCAAAGGTCAGAGGTCATGTGAAAAAAAATCCTGTTACCACAATAACTTGTGAGCTAGTGATTGGATTTAAATGATAACTTGGTACAAGTATGTATAATGATGTAATAATGTGGGTGGAGGCATATCGGTCGACGTCTAAGAGTGCCATTGTAGTTATGTTACATTTCAGTGTAGGGAATAATGTCGTCGGTACCCAGAGTGCACCTGGATATTACGTCACTTCCCCCATGATCACTGGCTGTATTAGACTAGTCGAGTCCAGTATTGTCATGTGCGTGTGCGCGTTTTGTGTAACAGCTCCTCAATTGCTCGAGGGCCTGTAAAACCAAATGAACGAGAGAGGTTATAGAACACGATACCCCACGCAGTGTTCAAGTAAATACTGTACTACAGTCTTAATAAAATACTGATTTTAAAGATCGTTTAAAAAACTCCGGAGGTTTAACATTATTGAAGCAGTCTTATACATCCCCATTATACACCACCTCATACACCACCCTATAGATATAGAAGATGTCCAAATATTACAAAACTGGAGTTTCTTGGAAGTATTAAGAAGACAATTTGTGTTCTACAATCTTCAAATATATAATTCAATTTAAATAAAAGAAAGATTGTAAAAGCCGGAAAATTAAATAAACTCTGCGTTTTACCACCGTTTTACGCAGTGTCGATTACACCCCCTTTTCTAACACGTTACATTAGTTATTAGTGCCTGTTGTGTGTCCTTTATGACATCCTTAAAAACAGTAAGTTTCCTGTTTGGTATGATTTTCAATTTTGTTTTTAATGCCAGACAGGAAGACAGAATTAAAATATTATCTGTTCACTCCTCTCTGCGCATGTGCGATCAGGACACAATCAGAGACAAAGTACTGTTAATGACAAATTTGTCTTCCAATTCATGTTCTGATTAGTGTTCAAAATATAACATTCAATATACGAAAGTTGTTCCTCGATCATAAACCGACGATCATAAACTGATAAGATGGACGGACGGACGGACAGAGAGGAACCAATAATTGCTTAACCCAGCTTTTCTTTTCGCGTGATCGGGGATTAACCACAATATTGTGGGAATTCAAAAAGTGAAAGATTAACTGAAAGAGTAAGACTCCTAAGCTCCCCCTCCTCTGTCACCATCCATTCACCACCCACCTATCTGTAGTGGAAGCTTATACTGAGTCTTGAAGGAAAATCTTTATATGTATTAAGACTAACGGTATTTTATACAGGGACAATAAAGAAAGAGAGCAGTAAAATAAATAAGGGAAAGAAGGGCGAGGAAAGGAGATATTTTAGTCACAACCTAAACATGAATGATTTACAGGATTGCAAGTTCAATGAGAATATTTTTATTCTGTGCAGCTTGTGAAGAAATCTTTTTAAAATACCGTTTCACAAAAGTTTTGGTGGTGTTGTTCTGAACAACCTTTGGTTTGCTTATGACCATCACATACCCATCAGCGTTTAAGTCCAGCAAGGCCACGGCGTATCCAAAAGAGGACCCAAGGTCGCTGCTGTTGAGTTGAGAGATGTAAACCAGTGTTCCATCCTTTGCTTGGGGCCTCCATAACATCACTGCCCCAGAGTGGTTGTGGCGGGGAGCTCCCGCTACCACGGTCACAGTGTGTTTACTGAAAACTCCTGTGCTCGCAACCACGGAAAAACCTTGCGCATGCACACACACACACACACACACACACACACACACACACACACACACACACACACACACACACACACACACACACAAAAGTTAATTACAACATACATCACGTATTAAATAATAAACTAGAAGCGCGCGCTTTATAACTGCGAGTAGTTATGGCCGGGAACCAAGCCGCCTCGCTTTGATACAACCCTGCTTTGATCGGACACCTGACCTATGACGTCATTTTTATTAAATTGAATCTAGGATGGGCAGTCGATCACATCTTTATTGTTTCGCATTGATCGGATAAAGTTTAATTTATCCAATGTGGCTTCGAGACCATGTGAATCATGATATTGAAATTTTCAACCAATGTTCCCCATGCCTCGTCAATCATATTAAAAAATATATTTCTGTGAAACCACTTAACGTATCAATTCGATACTTTACAAATATGATCCGCTACAATTGGTGCATATATTTGAATGACGATGACTTCACTTGAAAGTTTTGTGCAATCGGAAAAGTGGTTGCTGATAATTTTTTAAACGTAAATAAGAGCAAAAACAGGATGAAGAATAATAATAACAATAACTAGAGCAATGCGACTGTTTCGTCAAGATGCCTCCACATAGTCCCACAACGGGTAGATGCCCTCGCTCACTGTTCTATAAATAAACAAGTTTGATTTAATCCCCTTCAGCTGTTTTCTGGTAACACATTTTCACCAGGCATGACAGGTTTCACATCGATTGATGAAACGGTTTCAGAGAAGGGATTGTTTTAATTATCGGCTTTCAAGCTAATATGGCTGCCACACCACGTGACATATGACCGTAAAAATGTACACTCTGCATATGTATCACGTTTGTGAAGTTTTGTGTTGATTGGATAAGGTTCATTTTTCTTTCCAACATGGCTGCCAAACCACGTGACCTACTACATCATCATTTTCAAACTATATGCAACAATGGTGTTAGATGATATTTGTAAAATTTCGCATCAATAGGGTAAGCGGCTTCAGAGATATAATTATTTCATATTTTCCTTCAATCCAATATGGCTGTCACACCATGTGACAAATGACGCTTTATTGGGCATCTTTTAATCACAATGCCTATTCAATGACACATGTAAAGTTTCGAGTCAATCAATTTGGTGGTTTGGGAGAAGATGCTTTTTTAGAGTTTGAGGTTAAATCCAATATGGCTGCCAAACGATGTGACCGATGATGTCATAAATTTAATATCTCAATACAAACGGGTCATAGATTATGTGCATGCAATTTCAGATTTTTAGGATAAGTAATTTGATAAAAACATTTTTGGCTGCTATACCACTTCACAGATATCATCATTATCATGATTTTGTTCCGTATTTGGAGTACTTGACAATGTGCCAAGTTTCAAATTTTTCCATTCAGCGGTTTCCGAGAAATAATGTATTAATTATTTACATTTAATCCAAGATGGCTGCCATACCACGTGACCTATGACATCACAGTTATCATAAAAACATTCTGCATAGGTGTCACTCCTACCCTGAAGGTTTTGTCTCAATCGGACATGTGGTTGCTGAGAAAAACGAGGTTTAGCCCATATGGACGGGCGTACGTACGGACGGACAACCCGAAAACATAATGCCACCGGCCACCCTCGGGGGCGGCGGCATAAAAAATTATAATCTGAAAAAAAACAACAGGGTACCAGCCAATAAAAGGCTTGGTACCCTATAATCTAAGTACAGTCACGTGAAAAAGTAAGTACACCCCATGTAAGGTTTTGACTTTTTCAACATATTTCAACATACAGCTATTTGATCTTCATTCCAACAATATTGATAGATAAAGGTGATATAATATAACAAATATCATGAAACATTTACATTTTGTAGTCCATTGTATAATTTAAATAAACATCAATGCAAATTTCGCATGTGGAAAAAGTAAGTACACCCCTACATTTATCACTACTTCAAATACCTAAAATTAGAATCAGATGCACCAGCTCAGGTGCAAATGATTAGAACATCATTAGAGAGGATCTTGGAGGAACCTGTCTTATTTGAACCTCAGACATTTAGTTTGGTTTGCTCTTTGTTGTTGAAGTGTGCGGCGTCACCATGCCTAGATCAAAAGAGCTCTCTGAGGCCTTCAGAAAGAAGGTTATAGATGCCTACGAGTCTGGGAAGGGACTTAAAAAGATCTCCAAACAATTTGAAATCAATCGTTCGACTGTCCGGAAGATCATCGACAAGTGGAGAAGATTCCAAACAACTGCCAACTTGTTCAGGCCAGGCCGTCCCAGCAAGTTCAGCCCGAGAGCAGCCCGCAAGATGCTGAAAGAAGTCTCTAAGAACCCCAGAATGTCATCACGGGACCTACAGGTAGCTCTTGCCAATGTTATAATAATAATAATAATAATGCATTTATTTTATATAGCGCTTTTCAGGAAGCCCAAAGACGCTTTGACAGAGTGCAAAACATAACGCAAAGTGCACGAGTCTACCATTAGAAAGAGGCTGCACAAATTTGATCTACATGGGAGGTGTGCCAGGAGGAAAACTTTGCTGTCCAGAAAGGACATCAGGGCAAGACTAAAGTTTGCTAATGAACACCTTGGCAAAGACCAGCACCTCTGGAACAAGGTGCCCTGGACAGATGAGTCAAAGGTAGAGCTATTTGGCCACAGTACCAAAAGACTTGTTTGGCGAAAACCAAAGACAGCATTTGACCACAAGAACCTGATACCAACTGTAAAGCATGGTGGTGGAAATATTATGGTTTGGGGCAGCTTTGCTGCATCAGGGCCTGGGCAGCTCACCATCATAGAAACCACTATGAATTCTTCATTGTACCAGAGGGTGCTTGAGGATAATGTGAGGCCATCTGTCGGAATGTTGAAGCTCAACCGAAGGTGGACCTTGCAACATGACAATGACCCTAAACATACCAGTAAATCCACCAAGGAATGGCTGAAAAGAAAGAAATGGAGGGTTCTGGAATGGCCAAGTCAAAGCCCGGATATAAATCCCATCGAGATGTTGTGGGGGGATTTGAAACGAGCTGTGCATGCAAGAAACCCCTCAAACATCGCACAGCTGAAAAAATTCTGCATGGAGGAGTGGGCAAAAATTTCTCCCAGTCGATGTCAGAGACTGGTAGACAGTTATAAGAAACGCCTACTTGAGGTTGTTTCTGCCAAAGGGGGCAATACCACCTATGAGAGCCAAGGGTGTACTTACTTTTTCCACATGTGAAATTTGCATTTATGTTTATTTAAATTATACAATGGACTACAAAATGTAAATGTTTCATGATGTTTGTTATATTATATCACCTTTATCTATCAATATTGTTGAAATGAAGATCAAATAGCTGTATGTTGAAATATGTTGAAAAAGTCAAAACTTTACATGGGGTGTACTTACTTTTTCCACATGTGAAATTTGCATTTATGTTTATTTAAATTATACAATGGACTACAAAATGTAAATGTTTCATGATATTTGTTATATTATATCACCTTTATCTATCAATATTGTTGAAATGAAGATCAAATAGCTGTATGTTGAAATATGTTGAAAAAGTCAAAACTTTACATGGGGTGTACTTACTTTTTCACATGACTGTATATTATGAAAGGAGCCGTCTGTTTGTCGTGCTATAACTTGAGAACGGATTAACGGATTTCAACTAAACCAACGACGGTCGGTACAGGTCTCTTGCAGGAATGATTGTGATGCAAAAAAGAAAAAGGAAAAAAGGAAGGTTTGTTCATGGCGAAACTGAAAACACCGACTTGCGACCACTTTCTCTCTCTCTCCCCCCCCCTTACCCTCACCCTCTCCAATCCCTCTCTCTCTCTCCTCCCTCTTTATATTTCTCCCTCCTTTCTTAATATTCCCATCAGCGTATATGCTAGTGTAATGAAAATGGCAGAAATTGTAATCAAATTTATTAATAGCCGGCGAAGCCGGTGTTGTGAATGAACGCCTACGTATTATTAGTCAGGTTCACGATGTCAATAAATTATATTTCGTTCAAAATCATGGTAGATTAGCAAACCTATACATTTTTGGAAAGGTTATAGCATAAGGAAACTAAAAATCAATGTTTACATTTGGAGAGATACCTGTATGGCGGCCATTTTGGATTTTCAAAATGGCCACTGTAAAATACATATTTTGTTCTATTTCTGCCTCTAATTACCCTAAAAGCTTTTAAAAATATACTAAACCTATATTTTCAGGGACAAGGAATCCAATGAAAGTATCAAATTAGTGCTATGGGGAATGGTAAGACACGAATCAAAGGTTTTGAATTGCAAAATACTGTCTTTATATTCGCGATAAGTTGCATAATCAAATACATGTTATCATTTTGTACAGGCAGTTAATAACATCAAAATGTGTCACAATAATTCATATCACCAAACATACACAGGCAGTCAGCAAAATCATATATACACATGCAGTCAGTATAACTTCACATCTACACGGGCAGTCAATGACAAAATATACACAGGCAGTCAATGGCATCAAACATACACGATTACAGAATATGCCATTTAGAGTTCGTCTTCACTGTCCTGTGTGTCGTATCCGACAATATAGTCCGCATCGTTTTCACAGTCCGTTCCACACAAGCAAAGGTCGGTCAAATTGATTGGCAAATCGAATTGGTCGAATGGTCGATCGAATCGAATTCGATGAATCGAATCGAATCGATCGAATCGGTCGAATGGTCGAATGGTCGATCGAAGCGATTGGTCGAATGGTCGAATTGGTCGAATGGAATTGGTCGATTGGTCGAATTGGTCGAATTGGTCGGAATTGGCAAATGTAAACATTGATTTTCAGATTTTCCATGTAATAACGTTTCCAAAAATGTATAGGTTCGCTAATCTACCATGATTTTGAACGAAAAAACATAGTGAACCTGACTATATGTTGAAAGGCCAGATTTTGCTGGATCCCTTGAGAATTTCGAAGATTTGACGCACCAAATCGCTCCATGGATGCCGCCATCTTGCGGATGCGGAAGTATGCCAAAACAATTGCGACAAAGTTCAATGGAGGCTTTGGCTTCGCCGGCTCATTGCGGCTTTGCAGTCGAGGCATATTAAAATTATATAGAAATGAAACATCACAAAATATTGATATATAGTGTGAGGTATGTACTATATGTATATCTTATCAAGGTGATATGATATCATTTTCACAATTCATCATCATCCACTGATCATCATCATCCACATAAATATAATATACGTACCTTGGTAAATATACATACCTTGGTACGAATCTTCCGCATTTAATATTTCACCATCGTAGTCTGATACTATGCCATCTGTTGTTGTGTACATTGTTAGCATACCTGAAAATGGTAAATATATATTTTAGATATGACAACAGATCTACTGTCAAATCATGTGAAATGTGTTTCAGGGCTACTTTGGAGACTACTACGACTACTACTACTACTATTACTATTACTACTACTACCACCACTACTACTACTATTACTACTACTATTACTACTACTACTACCACCACCACTGCTACTACTACTACTGCTACTACTACTACTATTACTGCTACGTGAAGGTCGACCGAGCAAAGGTTTTGGCCCAAATATTTTTCATGAACCAATTAACTATGTTGTTCCTGATTTTCGAATAAGGGTGTTCGGAATTTGTAATTTGTTCAGAGTGCCGGAGATAACTCGCTCACTCTTCACAAAAGACACTGTGGAATCTTTAACATCCAACAACCACTGCTGGCCGACGATTCCTCTGGCAGTGTCCCTCCAATGGAAGGCGCACTCATTGATGCCTCGTTCTGCTTGTCAAACACCAGGGTGATAGTTCACAGCAAGTTTGAGATTGAAACCCAGGCCAGACAGCTCAAAGCAAGTGCGCATACCTCTCGTACAAGCTATCCTGCCAGCCCAGTGCAACTACTTAGTAGTGTAACACTGGAAATTAAAATGCTGCATTGCCCCTTCACATGGTCTCTGGGATTTGCAAAATATTTAAATTTGTTGATTATGACTTGGAACCCTGGTGTTGGGCTAGCGGCTAGGGTGCCGGCTTAGGATACCTAGGATCCTGGGTTCGGAATCCCGGTCGATCGCTGAATTAACGCCAGGGGGGTTGACTCAGCCTGTCATTCCTTCCGAGGTCGGCTAATTGAGTACCAGTTCACTGGTAATTCCCTGCTTGTCGTAAAAAGGCGACAAAAAGGGTTGGCGGCAGGAAGGGCATCCGGCCGTAAAACATTGCTTCAAAAAGGGGACCGAAAAACAACAACAACCACGGTCCCCGAAAAGGCCAACCCCCGCTTTGCGGGGAAAAATGGCCTCTAAACGGTGGTTTTTATGACTTGGATCATTCAGGATATCTCATGTATAAAGAAAAATGTTTGTGTTTGTTCGTTATGCATTCGGACCCTGCAGGAACCAGTGCAACTAAACTTTGCATTGCCTCCTCTTTCATCCAGAGGAAGGTCGAGGGCTATGTTTGGATAAAAAAAAAATAGAAAAATAAAATAAAAAATTCAAAGCAGATAATTGCCCTTCAGACCTCGATAAAGTCTTGTGCTTATACACTGTCTGTGATTGTTCCTGAGAGTGATCAAATAATATAATTTGTGATGATTGTATGTGGAAATTAGAGTGATCTGTTGTATTTGAAAAATATAATTAATAAAAATAAGTTAAAAGAAGGGAAAGCGGTCCAAGCACATTTTGCAACGCTCAAGATTGGTATATAATTCATACGAAACCATAAGGCCAATATTCTGCCATTTGTCATGCAGGAAATATTTAAATACATATTTCATTAAATTTCCCTGGACAACATTGGGTACTTCAGCTGGTATCTTATATATTACAAAATGTAATGAAGCTGCATGCGTATGAAGCCTTCAAACCCATTGGCTGGAGAGCTGGCTTGACTCCACCCACAATAGTGAGGAAGAAAATCATGCATCCACCATTTTGGTTTCCTGGTAAGCCCAAGATGTCTTCGGAAATCTCATATTCACAATTTTAATAATCCGAGATATATAACCGTCATGTATTATGTGTGCACATAAGCAGTAAGCATGTTTTTGCTTCATGTAGATCAGCCAGATTATTTTAATTCTGGAGAGATCGAGGCAGCGGTCTGGTCAACACACCGCCGAAATAAACGGATGAAGAATTTGTGTAATAAATGAAGGTTTTCTTCCCCCATTAATTCACCTCAGATCCACTTTTCTGAAATACCGACTTCTTTCCTGGAAGTCTTAGCTGTGTCCATGTGTTTTTTTTTTTTTAAACCTCTCCCACCCCTCCCCCTTTCCACGCCTCCTCCCCCCAAGCCCTCTCCCCCCCACAGATCTCCCGATGTCCCGGCTCTCAAATGTTGTTCTTGTGTGCTTCCCCCTCTCTCCCTATCTTGTCTCCCGCTCCCTTTATTATGTCTTATGTGTCGATTTTTTATTTTTTTTTGTGATTAATGTTAGCTCTTACATGAGCCTCGATCTTTTTTTATTTTTTATTTTTTGTATACAAGAATTTAATTTAATGAATTGAAAAAAATTATGAATTTTTGGGATATATATATATATATATATATATACAGACTTGGCATTTAATATGGAATATTTTTTTTGTGGGGGTGAACTTACTTTTCAAGATGTCTTAGAACCAAAAGTTCATTGGAATTATGTTGAAATTATTCTAGATTTTGTTAATGTGACCTTTAAAAGAAACAAAAACCACATTTGACATTTCGAAACAAATAAATTGATCCTTGAAAGTGATGTAAACTGATATCGAACTCAATTCATGGACAGTACTGTGTTAAACTTCTGTACGTTTTCCAGAAGTATCTCTTTATTTTGCACATTAGCCAAAAATTTTTTTAACAAAAACAAAAGTTAAATTACGATTGGGATTACGGACAGTAAAATTACAGTTCAGTACTTCGTGTAACCCCCAAGATCATTCAAGAGAGCACGTACACGTTGAGGCATGCTGTTCACGAGATTTGCCAAGGTTTGGACAGGAATCGCTTGCCATGCAGTGACATTAGCCTGCTGCAATTCATGCACAGAGGTCGGCTGCTGGTCCAAGTGGTCGATTTGACGCGTTAATTCTGCCCACAAGTTCTCTATCGGATTCATATCCGGGGACATGGCAGGCCACTCCATATGCTCTACACCAAGGTCAGCAAGAAAGTGTTGGATCATGCGAGCACGATGAGGCCATGGAAGATGATGAGGCCATCTTGGAAGACAAAGTTTCCTCGAAAGGCTGCACGAGCAAATGGAAGCAATGTTTCTTCCAGAATTTCCCTGTACTTGAACGGGTTCAGGTTTCCATTCAGAACAACCAGGTCAGTTTTGCCCCCTGCATGAAAAGCAGCCCAAACGGTCACCCCACCACCTCCAGCTTGGACTCTTGGCACTATACAATCTTTGTTGTAGGCTTCATGCACATGTCTGCACACTCGGACGCGGCCATCTTGACGATAGACCAGAAATCTAGACTCGTCACTGAAGATCACATGATTCCAGTGTCCTGGCTGCCATTGCCGGTGCTCTCTGGCCCACTGCTTGAACCAGTCGTTGGTTGACTAGCCTTCTGGATACAGGCACATTTGTCAGTTTCTGCCACTCAGCCCTAAGCTGATTAGCTGGCTTGGTACGGCCATTGCGGACTAACCGGTGCAGCTGGCGATCATCCCTCCTTGTGGTTCTGCGGGGATGTCCTGGCCTCGGTATTGAAGTAGGGACACCCCTCTGAGCATTTCGTTTCAGGATCTTTGACACCTGACCTTGAGTGATGCCATACTGCTGAGCAATAGCACGCTCTTTCATGCCGTAATTTCGTAAAGCCACCACTCCATGACAAACAGCATTGTCGAGTTGACGGACCATCTCCGGAGGAAGCGGCAATAACTTTTGGAGACGTGCAGCAGTTGTTTTCCACTAATACAGAAGGCAACAACCCTTGTATACCCGACTGTGAAGCCAATCGTCAAATGCACCTGTCCGTACATTTTGCCACGCCACCTGTGATATAATCCTGTTGTTGACTTCTTGCTGCGAAAGACAATCAGTGACATGGTTCTTTTAACAAATAAATCACCAAAGTGTAAAATAAACTCACCAGATTGATATACTGAGTTAAGAAAGTAAACCCAATCCAAGAAAAAAAAAATATTCCATATTAAATGCCAAGTCTGTATATATATTTATATTTATGAATATGAATTTCATGAAAAGAAAAAAAAAATGAACAATTGAAATTGAATGAAAAAATGAAAAAAACAAACATTTTGGTACGTAATTAGTCGGCATCGTCAAGGCTGAATAGTGAGTGTATCGTGTGATGCTAATCCTGGTAATTGTGGCTATTACAAGTAATAATGTAATAAAATATATCGATTCTCTGCATGAAACCCAATCATTGGTTCACGAGTTATCAAACAGAGTGACCACTATATTCGTCATGGGTGTGTGTCTGTCTGTGTGTGTGTGTGTGTGTGTCTGTCTGTCTGTCTGTCTGCAGCATAACTACCCGATGATATCATCCGATCTTGATGAAACTTGGGTGGGAGGTTGATATCATGAGCTAGTTGTGTCCTGCCTAGAGTAGGCGTATTGTTCCCATTGTGGGCGGAGCCATGCCCGAAAAAGATGTCTTTTTAGGGGGTAATCGAGTTCAAGCTACATCTTCTCCGAGGGGTTCGGTGGAATCTGACAGGGGTTTCGGTATTTGGTTAGGCCAATGTCATGTGTCTAGCCCCATGGAGCTCGATTTTTCATTTTAAAAATTTAATTATTTGTTTATTTATTATTTTATTTTTTTCATTTCATTTTTCACCGAATTTTCGGTATTGTGTAGCTAACTAACCTCATAACTGATTATACATTATTTTCTATCTCATTTCAAGGTCAGTAACCTTCGTTTTGACATTTCCGGGTCTGGCCTGTCCAGGCCTGTTTCGGTTATAGTCCATCCTTTGTCATTGAATACCGCTCGCTCGTGAACCATCGTCGTCTCCTGACTTGTTCGAAATTATCATTGATCATTTGAGGTGTTTGTCAGTTTGACTTCTATGCTCTCCTGCGCCGCTGAACCAAATTAGCTTACAACTGCAGCTAGTGCTAAGGGGTGAAATGGTAGAAAAGGTAGTGATAGAAGGGATACAAGTGTGAGGGGATGAAGTGATTGAGTGAAGTGAGTGATTGGGTTGAATGCAAGTATGTGAAGGTGTAAATAAGGCAGTGGGAAAAGAAGGATAAATGGGAGTGGATTAAGGCTTTGAGGGAAATATGTGAAATGGTAGAGGGGAACGGGAGAAAGGGTTACTGAGTAGATAAATGAAAGAGAGTATGTTTAGCAAGCGTTAGCTCCAATGGAGAGCCTGGTATTGGCTTAACGGTTCGGGTGCGGGCTTGGGATCCTAGGCTCCTGAGCTCGAATCCCGGTCGTTAGTTGAATTAATGCCAGGGGGGGTTGACTCAGCCTAGCCTGTTCATCCCTCTGAGGTTGGCAAATTTAGCACCAGCTCCCTGGTAATTGTGGCACTGCATCAGCTGCACAAATGTGCCCCTAGAGAAATGATGCAACCAGCAGCCTTAGGCTGAATATGAAACAACAACAAGCTCCAATTCACAGACTACACAATTCACAGACCAAGTTGTGAAGTTTTCTTATTCTCAAAGTTTTGTTCCTCGGGCTCTTTTCAGGATCGTTAGGGTTTGTAGGAATATTCCCAGGGATGGTTTTTTGAAATCTCCGTAAGCTTTTTTAAATATCATTCCCGTTGCTTTTTCCGTTGCCCCCATTATCACCGGTACAATTTCGGCACTATTCAGATTCCAGGAGCTCTTCCCGTCATTTCTGAGGTCCTGGTGTTTGGTCATTTTCTTGATTTTTGCGTTATTTCGGACAGAATTGCTCGGTACTGACACCTCAGTTACCAATGCCATCTTTTCCTTTTTATACCTAAGTACGATATCCAGTCGCAATGCTTTTTTTCCCCCCACGTTCACGCTGGATGAGATCACAGGTCGTACATGAACATTACTTCCTTGTTTTCAATTATCATCTTTGGTTCATGTTTCCATGAATTTTCTGAAACTGGGATATTGAAACTTCCACAGATGTACCAGTGGATTACTCTACAAACTCTGCTGTGCCTTTGTGTGTACAGCTGTTCTGACATGTTTTTTTTAACATCACGATAGGAGGTGTCTCGTGCTTTCTGTTTCCAGCTTGCAGAATCTACACCTGTTTGATTGACTCAGTCCCGCAATTTTCTTAAAGCCATTGGTGTGGTGTCCTTGGTCTTGGGCATTTATAATGATTTGTTCTCTATCCCAGTTGAGCTGACCATTTCTCAACCATTCCAATGAGCCTTTTTTGTCTATGCCCAATCTGTCCAACTCTTTTTTTTTCTATACCTTCCTGATTTTTCCCATTCTCCCAGTTGCTGGTGTATACTGTATCTGTTGATATTTCACTTTATATTTTTCTTTTGTCTTTTTTTGTGAGTGTTTGGTGCTGTATTTGTTGCAGTTTCAGTTTCATGTGTGACATTTTCTATTTACACCTTATTTATTAATTTTTTTACTCCGTGGGTTAGGCACACCGTCTTTGGCTTGCTGTCTTTGCATATGTTCACCCCTGGTATTTCTATTTTTCCTTCAAAGTGCTGTAATATCAATGTGGTATTCCAAACCTCCATTGCTTTCTCAATTAGTTTCATTATTACCTTCGCAAAAGCGGAAGGTTATGTTTTGATCGCTGTGTATTTATTTGTATGTCTGTGTGTGTGTGTGTATGTTATTCGCATAACTCAAAAAGTATTCAACCGAATTGCATGAAATTTGGTGGGATGATTGGTTATTGTACGGGACACATTTGATTAGATTTTGGGAGCAATCGGGTCAAAGGTCAAGGTCAAGGTCACGAAAAGGTCAAAATCGTATTTTTGTTGTTCTGTTCCCTACACTCCCATGCCAAGTACAGAACAGTAGCTGCGGCGAAGGTATGCGCTCTACCGAGTGCCCGTTCTAGTTTGGGGGTTGATATTGTACAAATGCATTTTATAATCCATGAATGTGGGACACTATCAAAAGCTTTTTTGTAGTCCATCCAGGCTGTGAACGATTTGGTTATTCTCGTATTGCATTTTTCAAGTATGGCCTTGTTTAGTATTAGGTCTATTGTGCAATAGCACCTTCACTTGCATCCCTTATATTCTGCCTCTAGACCTCCTTTCTGTGTTAGGTGGAGGTACATCATCTCTGTGATGGTTCCCATCAGAAGTTTGTACGTTGTTGGCAGACATGTTATTGGTCTATACTTGTAAGGTAGTTGAGTTTCTTCAGATTTTGGGATGAAGAATGTGTTACTCTGTGAGTCACTCATCCGAGGCCTCTTCCCCTTTGATAACTTTATTGATTGCTCAAGCGTAGTGATTGTGGAGAGCATGTAGTAGCTTTAGCCAGAAGTTTGGAATTCCATCTGAGCCTGGGCTGTTAAATGTTTGACATTTTTGCTGGTTGTTATTTTTTTCCCTTTAAATATCATTGGGGGAATTTCCTTTAGATGTTGTTTTTTTTCTTCCAAGTTTTGGATCCAATCCACCTCTTTGCTGTGGTATTTTAAGTCCTCATAAATTCCTTTCCAGAATTTTTCATGTTTATCTTTCTCGGATTTGACATATTTTGCTTTTGTTTCCCGAGTTCGTGGTAGGATTGTTTTGGGTTATTTTCAAACATGCGGTTTTGTTTTCTCCCTTTGTTGACTTCGTCATAGTTATTAAAATCTTTCTTGCGGTCATCTCAATTTTGAGTTTGCTTTCAGTACCCATTACCTCAAGGACTTTATTTCCAATTTAATATTTTGTTTTTTGTTTTTTGGATTCTTCTCATTAGCTTTGGATTTCAATTTCCCCAATATAAATTGTTGTATTTGACCTGTTTCTTTTCTCAGTTACTCCCTTTGTATCATCAGCCTCAATTTCCATGATGGTACCTGGTGTTTCTGTCTACAGTCACGTGAAAAAGTAAGTACACTCCATGTAAAGTTTTGTCTTTTTCAACATATTTCAACATACAGCTATTTGATCTTCATTTCAACAATATTGATAGATAAAGGTGATATAATACAACAAATATCATGAAACATTTACATTTTGTAGTCCATTGTATAATTTAAATAAACATAAATGCAAATTTCACATGTGGAAAAAGTAAGTACACCCTTGGCTCTAATCGGTGGTATTGCCCCCTTTGGCAGAAACAACCTCAAGTAGGCGTTTCGTATAACTGTCTACCAGTCTCTGACATCGACTGGGAGAAATTTTTGCCCACTCCTCCATGCAGAATTCTTTCAGCTGTGCGATGATTGAGGGGTTTCTTGCATGCACAGCTCGTTTCAAATCCCCCCACAACTTCTCGATGGGATTTCGATCCGGGCTTTGATGTGGCCATTCCAGAACCCTCCATTTCTTTCTTTTCAGCCATTCCTTGGTGGATTTACTGGTATGTTTAGGGTCATTGTCATGTTGCAAGGTCCACATTCGGTTGAGCTTCAACTTTCCGACAGATGGCCTCACATTATCCTCAAGCACCCTCTGGTACAATGAAGAATTCATAGTGGATTATATGATGGTGAGCTGCCCAGGCCCTGATGCAGCAAAGCTGCCCCAAACCATATTTCCACCACCATGCTTTACAGTTGGTATCAGGTTATTGTGGTCAAATGCTATCTTTGGTTTTTGCCAATCATGTCTTCTGGTACTGTGGCCAAATAGCTCTACCTTTGACTCATCTGTCCAGGGCACCTTGTTCCAGAAGTGCTGGTCTTTGCCTAGGTGTTCATTGGCAAACTTAAGACTTGCCCTGATGTTCTTTCTGGACAGCAAAGGTTTCCTCATGGCACACCTCCCATGTAGATCAAATTTGTGCAGCCTCTTTCTAATGGTAGACTCGTGCACTTTGACACAGCAGTGGCAAGAGCTACCTGTAGGTCCCGTGATGACATTCTGGGGTTATTAGAGACTTCTTTCAGCATCTTGCGGGCTGCTCTCGGGCTGAACTTGCTGGGGCGGCCTGGCCTGAATAAGTTGGCAGTTGTTTAGAATCTTCTCCACTTGTACATGATCTTCCAGAGAGTCGAATGATTGATTTCAACTTGTTTGGAGATCTTTTTAAATCCCTTCCCAGACCCGCAGGCATCTATAACCTTCTTTCTGAAGGCCTCAGAGAGCTATTTTGATCTAGGCATGGTGCCGCTGCACACTTAAACAACAAAGAGCAAAGCAAACGAAATGTCTGAGGTTTAAATAAGACAGGTTCCTCCAAGATCCTCTCTAACGATGTTCTAATCATTTGCACCTGAGCTGGTACATCTGATTCTAATTTTAGGTATTTGAAGTAGTGATAAATGGAGGGGTGTACTTACTTTTTCCAAATGCGAAATTTGCATTTATGTTTATTTAAATTATACAATGGACTACAAAATGTAAATGTTTCATGATATTTGTTATATTATATCACCTTTATCTGTCAATATTGTTGAAATGAAGATCAAATAGCTGTATGTTGAAATATGTTGAAAAAGTCAAAACTTCACATGGGGTGTACTTACTTTTTCACGTGACTGTATATGGGCTGGTTTGCTTTTCTTGCGATTGTTTTCCTGGTATGTTTTCTTGTATGAGCAGTGCCGCTGCAAAGATCTCCTTCAATGGGGATTATTTGAGGGTTGTGGTTGTGTGTGTTTGTGTGTGTCTGCTTGGGTGTGTTCAGAATTATTCTATTTGATCTCGATGCAATTCCATACTCATGTGGCAATCTCCATCAAATTTTGCATATGTGCTGGGGGTTATGGGCACCACCACCCACCTCGAGTCCACCGCAAGGCAATTCTATCGATGTACGTCTGTGTACAGAAAATAAAATGTCCACCCAATTCAATGCAATTTTGGCCAATCTCCACCCAATTTTGCAAACGGCATGGTTATTACCAGTGTCAGGTCATGGACACAAACAACCCTCCTCCACCCCCATATTTGCGGGGTTATTGTTTGTATGTACGTTTGAAAATCATGGAAAGAAAACAACAACATGGGACTGAGAAGAAACTGACCTCAAATAAGGAAATGAGGTAATTTGGCTCAACAATGCTGTGGTGCACTTCCAGGTAAATTTTTGCTCCAGCTTTAAATATCAATCTTTGTGATCGTTTACGAAAGTCGAAACAAGCCAATCTTGCGTGTATATCTATATACTAGTGGGGTATGCTTACACATTGTGTAAGCAATAAGAAACCATGCTTTGTACGTAGGTACATAAAAAAAATAGAAGCTTTATGATTCTAGGCAAGCATTACCGACCAAACTGCTGCTAGATATCAATTTGGGTTTATTTATTTATTTATTTTACAAATTTATTTATTTTTACAGATGGAATTTTAAATTCATGGACGCTTTTTCTTTTTTTCATATATGACATTATTGTCATGTTTATTGCACAGTTTACAGTTATAGAAATTGAAATTTTCTGTATTTTTTGCTGTATTTTGTACCTTGCCATCTGGACCTATTCCGTCCATACGGTCCACTCACAAGCACTCAAAATATATTTTTTCCATTTCTTCACTCATATCATCGAATTTCTGATCTCATACCTACAAACCACTGTAATCGCTACATTTGTAGATGCTATAGTTTTCAAATTAGAAGCTTGGAGCAATTTTATGCATTATATGATGTGATTGTCCATGATGATGGATCATCAATGGGGCCACACGGTGTTCACACATGCCGTTTTATAACTTGATAGTGCCAAGTGAGTGAGGTACTAAGGTGTAGTGAATGACGAGGTATAACGTATGCAGTTCAGTCACCTGCATCACCCCACGCAACGGTACAGTGTTAATTCACGGGCAAAAAAAAAAGAAAAAAAAAGCGAAAGTGTGTGTGTGTCATAAAGCATAATATTGTCATGTCCCGGGGTTAACACCCCAAGATGATGAATGACCGAAACGAGCTTTAACTCCAAGGCATACTTTCAACCTTGGCGGGATTATCTCTTCGCATGTGCGGGAAAGCCCGAAGCCATATCTCATCGGATGGCTGACATGGGGTTAATCCAAGCCCCACAGACACGAAAGCACGACACCGTTGAACATGCAACAAATAATGAATTTATTAAAAATAATTGTAAACCAAATAAAATTAATGTGAGGAAAAACTATTTCCTAACTTGAGACGTCTCCATCAGACTCATGTACAGATAAGGGGAAAAGATAAATAAAAAATAACTTCCCTTCCTGTAGGGAGGACTCCGCTCTGGCCCAAAGTGCGTCGAGGGTGCGTTGGTCGTTGCTGCCGGTGTAGCCGCTTGCGTGGGATGCGCCCCGATAATGGCGCCGAAACCGCGTGTGAGAAAATGCCGAGTCGCGAGCAGGCACTTAACCAGCCCTTCCTCGCTTCCACCGCCAAGCGCAACACGGCCCCACTCCCCCAAAATACACCATAGTCCAGCGACAACCCCCCCCCCCTCCTCCAACGTTGCAAAAACACCACAATGCTCCGAAGGTTCTATGCATGAGCACGCACAAGAGGAGCGACCGTCCGCCACGCAGCCATGACCAGAAGAGAAAAGAGACAACTTTCGATGAACGCAAGGACCAGAAGAGAAAAGAAGACCAAGATGGCGAGACGGCTTCTTTTTGCTCTCCTAGCTCTCGAATGTTCCACCGCTGACATCACACTCTGTCCAATCACCAAGCACTGTTCATCACTCCATGGCTTCTTAACCAGTCACGAAGTCATTGGGGGCCGGCGTGGGGGTGAGGGGGGAGGGGGGGAGAGAGGCGGAGTCCAATCTCTGTTCGGGAATGTTTGGATGACGTCAGGGTTTACTTGTCGATCGGCAAATGCTGTTTGTCGGCCTTGGCGGCGTTGTGGGCGAATGAGTCCATTGCCTGGCCGGCTGAGTTTTATAAGAATATTATGGAAAAATCACAGGGAGGCAATACATACTGGGGATTATTAACCATAAGTCCTATAATTAATTAGCACAAAACCAAACTCCTTATGGCGACATGCAAACACTCTTAACCTCAACATTTACCCTGCTTATGTACATCGAGATGGGTTTATTCTTCTTCGCGTCACATGGTCCATACTAAAACCTACACATTCTGAACTTTCCTCTGAGGTATTTCATGCCTAGCCCCACAAACGTAACAATATAACATTCTATTTGTTAACTCCCCCACATTCCCTCACCTCCCCCACCCCCCCCCTCTCTCTCTCTCTCTCTCTGTCTGTCTGTCCCCTCCTCTCTCTCCCATTCACTCTCTCTTTCTCTCGCTCCTACCCCCTCCTCGTACCCCTCCTCGCACCCCTCCCTCCCAGAAGGCACATGTGGTGAGGCGTCGCTGTTTCCTCTTCCTCTCTCTAACCCACTCCCTCGCTCTCCCCCTCCACTCCTCACTTTATAAGTATTTGTCCATTGTCTACGAATGTTTTTGTAAATCACGTAAAAATACACCAACATATTCTCAATGCTCTTATCCGACAGTGATACACTCTCCATGATCCTTAGATCACAATATAAATAAATAAACAAAAAGACGTCATGTGGCACACGATACTTGCAAAATCCCCCCCCCCCCACCCCCCTCAAAAGGTTTTCCATAGATACAGCAAAATTATTCCATTTCATAAAGATTTTAAAAGCTCGGGTCAACAGGATGAAAAGTGTTGATTTTTCAGATGAAAAATGATTTTAGAAGTTTGACTTTGAGTTGCCCTTTGACCTTTTGACCTCAAAAATAGTTTGTTTCCCAATTCAGTGAGGCAATTTGTAAATGCTGTTAAATTTTCAAGTCAATCGGATGAAAATTGATGGCTTTTCAGATAAACATTGATGATTTTGGAAGTTTGACCTCGAGTTGACCTTTGACCTTTTGACCTAAACAATAGTTCATTTTCCAATTCAGAGACTCAATATACAAATGCTGTTCAATTTTCAAGTCAATCGGATTTAAAATGGCGATTTTAGAAATTTGACCTCCAGGTGACCTTTGACCTCAAAATCAATAGGCTTCTCAATTGGGACGATCTATACAACTTGGTGAAGTTTCGTGATGATTGGTTTGGAAATGTGACCTGTAGGCCGGTGACAAACAAACAAAGACAAACAGATGAAAAATCGGTCTGAGACCGAGGACTTGCCGGAATGTACTTTTTTATCGGCCATTTTGGATCATAATAATAATACATAAGGACATGGGTTGAATCCCTGCTTGAGAGAATGCCAACCCACTCCCCGCCATCACGGTCGTCTCTCCAACTCACAATCCCACGAGATATGCGGAAAGGACAACCCAAAACCAATTATATTCTTGTTGATTCATATATAAACATCATTAAAAGTAAATAATGACCTCTGCCAAAGTTCAAACGACGTGGGTTTAATCTCTACATGAGAGAATTCCACATAGCTATTTGGGCGGTGTATAAGCTAACAGTTCGCTGTCTCCATCGCTCTTGCCAAGGCCGTAACACCTATCGGCTCAAAATCTTTTTAACTGTTGACTTGGTAGTTTTTACAATGAAGGAAACACGTATCGGGAGTACATACGACATAGCGATTGTGAATGTGACAGCTCTGAGGCACCTTTCGCTTCTCGTCGCAGTGATGGTGAGCAACAACATGGCGGCTATAAGATTAAAATCTGGCTTCAAGCCCCCTCACCACCCAAAATCTATTCTGGCGAATCTATTCCGGCAAGTAACAAACCAACCAACCAACATACTTGCCGGAATCTATTCCGGCAAGTAACAAACGGACAAACAGACAGGGGTGAAAACATAACCTCCATCCACCTTTGGTGGCAGAGGTAACGAAATCAGGATGTAGGTCCCAATGAAAATCCGCCTCATCGCGGCTTAATTTAAACCGTCGAATCCTTCCGCTGTATCACTCCGCCTCGCCCCGACTTTATGCTGCGGTCACGATTTGCACGTTTTGGGTGACCTTGAGCTTGACCTTGGGCCTAGAGAGTTAAAAATTGGGCACAGTCTATTCCAGGGCACGGCAAATATGTGTGTAAAGTATGGCGATGCTCTGTCCAACGATGTAGACATAGTACTGTGCACAAACAGACAGACAGATGGACAGACAAACCAACCAACATACTTGCCGGATTTTTTTTTCCGGCAAGTAACAAACAGACAGACAAACAGACAGAACCACAAACGCAACCGACCAATATACTTGAAAAATCTTCGATTTTGCAAGTAATAAACAAACAATTTGTTCATACATAAATTTGCAAGATGCGTTAATCACGTTCTGGCAAATTATGTTGCCATGGAGTTTCAGTTGTTGCCAATTGGCAATTATGTTGCCAATCATCAACAAAGGCGAGTGAAAGGCTTTCGTCAGGCAAGTGCATTCTGGGTAAACACAAACTAAGTATTATGTTTCTATCTCAGGTTTCCATCTAAACTCTTGCAAGTACCGAACAATTTTTTACTGAATGCAAAAGTACTAACTCAATGCAACAAAGACTACCAATAACTCTGGTGCGAAATACTTCATCGCCTCTCACATCACATCATCAAAAAGCACCAATATGACCAACCTGTCCACTTCATTATCCCAGGATGTCCAACAGAAAAGCCTTCGCTGCCGTCGATCGATGCCACAGAAATTCCAAACTGACAAAGCCCATCGATAACTTCGTCTCGATTACTATCTTTGCAAAAGCTGTAGACATTTTTGTACAGTGAAAGATCTTGATCAAGAATGTAACAAGAACCGTCCATTCTTGATGTCTTGCCTTTGTGACGGTGTGCACACACCTGTGAAGGTCGACAAACCAAAGCAATTATAAGACACTGATTATAAAACATAATGCACCTTTAACAGAATTATTTTCTGAATAGATAGTGTCGTGCCTATCTGTGCATATCGTATACACGTGGGTACCGTATTGTTATTTAATGAACAAGTACTCACGACTAGTTCATTAAATGAACTAGATGGTATTCATAGAATACTTACCCTGCACAGTCAACTTATGGCGAGCCAACTCTTCTGTTTTTGAACATTTTTTTTCTTTGATCCAATATGGCTGCCAGACCACGTGAGCGATGACATCATAAATTTATATTCTCTAATATAATTGTTGCATAGATCACGCTCAATACATTTCAAACTGATCAGACTAAGCGTGGTCCCTGTCGAATTATGACATCATAATTATGGTACCAATGATGTCATCATTAACAACACCTATTCCCCATATGGAGTTCTTTACAATGAGCCATGTTTAATTTTTTTCCATTAAGCGGTTTTGGGGATATAGAGGTTGCAACATTTTGGTTTTTCCAAGATGGCGCCTGTACCACATGACCTATGACGTCATGATTATCATTCAAATATTTGAAAGGAGGAGGCGCTCCGATGGTGAAAATTTTGTGTCCATCAGACCAACAGTTGCTGAATTTTTAAAATAATGATCGGATAAGTGTTGTACTTGTCGAATTATGATGTCACAACAAAGGCACCGATGACATCGTCATTAACATATCTTATTCCCAATGGGGAGTACTTGACAATTAGCCAGGTCTCAATTTTTTCCATGGAGTGGTTTCAGAGACATAGAGGTGCGAAGTTTTTTCAAGATGGCGCATGTACCATGTGACCTACGACGTCATAATAATCATTAAAATATTCTACAGGAGGAGGCGCTCCTATGGTGAAAATTTCGTGTCAATCGAAGCAACAGTTGCCGAGAAAATGAATTTTTAAAATGCATAAACATACGGCACACGGCACACATACATACGTAACTGAATGCTTAACCCCGCTTTTTGCTTCACGAGCGCAGGGTAACTAGGAGTAACGAGAAGGATATGAGACGGATATTTCTCAGCCCACCCTAGGTGGGCAATGTGCTGCGGACCATTCTTGGGAATACACTTTATAATATTTGTCATTTTTGATTATTTTTTAAAAAATTGATCACGACATATCATACTCCATATCAGGAGGAAAGCGTGTGATAGACGCCACACCACCTAGATGGACCGCTTGCTGATGCAGATAGACGCGATAACACCCAATTGGTCAGTGTCATGACCAATCGACGAGTGAATAAAGGTGACATAGTGACAGCCCCACAACCTTTATTTATTATCATAGAATTACTGGTACTCATATATCGGTGTGGATATATACGTATAATCGGCTTCAATACATTCCTGCATAGCCAATAATATCAGTGCTGCATTCCTTAAAGTGTAAAAACAAGGCAAACTTTAAACATGTCAATTCGTACATCTGATTCATACATCCAAAAATCATTAAACATTAAATGGATAAATAAATGCACCAATAGACAGCGAAGGCAATGCCATTGAATTTCTCATAACTTCCATGGAGGCAACCACGTTTTGCTCATATTTGGTTCAGAGGTGTTGTCACTTTTGTACTTATTGCCCAGCTGACTGTGGAAAGGCAACGTCACACGATGGTGTCACTGGTGCTCAAAGTTCCCCGGAAATGACGTCACTTCCCTTAAGATCACCAGCTGTGTTTGTGTGTCGTCAGTTCCTGTGTTTTCTGTTGTCTCTTCTGCATGCGTTTTCATGATTTGTGTGACAGTTCTTCCATAACCTTTAAACATTGTGAAAAAGAAAATAAGATTTTTTTTTGAAAAAAAGACTGGTCCACAATTGGCTGTGAAGTGCACGTGATGTCACTCACTTCAGTAAAAAATATTAAAATGACTTCAGCTGTCGGTCATTTGACAACTTCAGCAAAAGATTTGTCGATAATTAGACTCATCGCATCAAAATTCAAAACACTTACTATTGCAAGTGTTCGAGCACTGTGTCGTTCTAAAGTTGACCAAGGCAAGGTGTGCCGAGGTATAGACAATTAATTATTTTCTATACTTGGCATATATTTTTTATATATTTTATATACTTTTTGACAGAGACAGGGAAAAAGAGCTTTTTATAGCCTTGACAGAGAGAGGAAATGAAAGGATTCCATTGAGAGCCACATGTTGGTTATGGGAGCAGAGGAAGTCAGTAAGCCTTGTGGAGTTGGCATTGGATGCCGTAGGCAGAGAGTTTAGAGAGTAAGGCGGAATGCCAGACTGTATCAAAGGCAAGAGATATGTCTGGTGAGACGGCCCTGATCTCATGTCTGACATTGAGGGCCTCCATCCATTGTTGGGTATAAGCAGCATGTCTAAGGTGGAGACCTGGTCTGAATCCGACTTGGTGATCTGAGATGAGGTTGTTGGAGAAAACGAAGGTTTTCATATCGATGAGTTATATTACCTTGTTAACTAGAACGGCACTTAGTCGAGAGCATACCTCCGCCAGGTGAACAGTTTACGTTTTGTATCTCAGAGGTGACCAGAAATTAACAATACAGAATCACATTTCATCAAAATCAATCACAGGAATCACCATAGGTCCAGTCTTTCATACCATGAGGTACCCCTCGTTTTTGGCCATATAACTCAATGGTGAAGAATCACTTGAAAAATTCTAGTAGCCGGATCTGGATTTTCACCAAAATCTTGTGGAGCTATGCTCTCACGATAAAGCCGGACAAAATGGACGACACCAGGAACGAACTTTCACTGAGCTATTTATTCTAGCTCAACTCGAAAGAACTCAAAAGCATTGAATAGCCCGTTAACACGGGCGGCAATTTATATCAAAAGTTCACCACACAAAAGCCACGCCTCTCAGGCAGGGCGTGGTATGCAAATAAGTCAGCCACGCCTCTCAACGGGGCGTGGTATGCAAATCGAGAGTCCGCCCGGGCAAGGCAAGTCCGGACACGTCCGGGCGAGTCCGGGCAAGTAACCGCCCGCCGGTTACGTCATCGGCCGGTGCAAGGTGATTGTGTAATGCTTCCGGTAACCGCTACATGCGCCCCCCAGAATTAACTTGCACCGGGAGAGTCAGTTTGAGGCAGGTCTTGATGACCCGGCCGAAACGACCCCTGGCGATTCGTGTGGGGGTGGTAGGTGGCGTGGCGGTGGATGGTCGGGCGGGGGGCTTGGTTGACGGGGGACGGCCCTGTCATGGAGGAAGGGCCAACCGTGGAGGTTGGTCGAGGTCCAAATGGGCCGGCTTGAGGCGGTCCACGGAAATGCGGTCCGGTTTGCCACTGAGGTCAATGATGAACGACTTGTCGTCCCTCTTCAGGACCCGGAAAGGTCCATCGTACGGCGGCCGGAGCGGTCCCCGTTGTGCGTCGTTCCAGATAAAAACGTACTCCGCAGTGCGAAGTGCTGGGGGGACGTGGGGTTGGGGGCAGCCGTGGTGTGACGTGGGCACGGGGGCAAATCTCCTGGCGGCCTCCTGGAGGACCGAGCATTGGCGAGCCATGGACCAGGGGCCGGTGGCATCAGGGATGAACTCGCCCGGCACGCGCAGTGGCTGGCCGTAGACCAGTTCGGCGGTGGAAGCCTGGAGGTCCTCTTTAGGGGCCGTTCGGAGGCCCAATAGGACCCACGGGAGCCTGTCGGCCCAACCCTCGTCCTGGAGGCTGGCCCTGAAAGCGGCCTTCATCGAGCGGTGGAACCGCTAGCACAAGCCGTTGGCTTGGGGGTGGTAGGCCGTGGTGCGGTGTAGCTTGACCCCCAAGGCCTGGGCGACTGCGCCCCAAAGCTCGGAGGTGAATTGAGGGCCTCTGTCGGAGGAGATGTCCGAGGGGGCGCCGAAACAGGCAATCCAGGTGCCAATGAAGGCCTGCGCCACGTCGGCGGATGTTGTTGATGCCAGCGGGATGGCCTCCGGCCACCTGGTGGTCCTGTCCACCATCGTGAGGAGGTGGGTGAAGCCCCGCGAGGAGGGAAGGGGTCCCACCAGGTCCACATTGACATGGTTGAAGCGCCGCGCGGGCACGTCAAATGGTGCCAACGGGGCCTGGGTGTGCCAGTGGACCTTCGCGCGCTGGCAGGCGACACAGGCGTTGGCCCAGTCGTGGACGTCCTAACGGAGCCCGTGCCAGACAAACTTTGCTGCCACGAGCTTCTGCGACGCTTTCCGGCCCGGGTGGGAAAGGCCGTGGAGGACGTCAAAAATGTGCCGCTGCCATCCGGTGGGCACGTTGGGGCGAGGTTGGCCCAGGGAAACGTCGCACAGGAGAACTGTGCCTGTGTCCTCGAAGGGGACGTCGGCCAACCGCAGGCCTGTGTCCGCTGTCCGGAGGGCTTGCACCGTGGGGTCGGCGGTCTGGTCGGCCGCCACGCGGGCGAGGTCCACACCGAGGTGGATGACTGGATGGCGTTCACGCTGGACCGGGAGAGGCAATCGGCCACAGCGTTGTCCTTGCCCGCGACGTGCAGGATGTCCGTCGTAAATTCAGACACGGCGGAGAGGTGGCGCTGCTGGCGGGCCAACCACGGCTCTGCAACCTTCGCCATGGCGAAGACCAGGGGTTTGTGGTCCACAAACGCCATGAACGGGCGGCCCTCTAAAAGATGGCGGAAGTGGCGAACGGCCAGGTAAAGGACGAGGAGCTCACGGTCGAAAGCGTTATACTTGCGCTCGTTAGGGCGAAGCTGCCGGCTGAAGAAGGCCAGCGGTTGCCAAGCCCCGTTCACCCACTGTTCATGCACGGCACCCACCGCGTAGTCGGAAGCGTCCGTGGTGAGGGCGATGGGTGCGTCGAGCGCCGGGTGCGCCAGCATGGTCGCGTTGGCGAGGGCCAGCTTAGCGCCCGTGAATGCCTCATCCATCTCTTTGGTCCAGGCGACGTCGTGCTTGGACGGCTTGCCCCGGAGGGCTGTGTACAGGGGGCGCATGAGTTGGGCGGCGCGAGGCACGAACCGGTGGTAGAAATTTACCATCCCCAAAAATTCCTGTAGGGCCTTGATGGAGTGGGGGCGCGGGAAACTTGTGACTGCCTCCACCTTGGTAGGCAGCGGGACGGCCCCGCGCTTCGTGATGCGGGGCCCCAGGAAGTCGACGGCCGTTACGCCAAACTGGCATTTCGCCGGGTTGATGATGAGGCCGTGCTGGCCGAGGCGCTCAAAAAGCGTGCGCAGGTGGATGAGGTGCTCCGCCCGGGAAGTGCTGGCGACGAGAATGTCGTCCAAGTAGATGAAAAGGAAGGTGAGGTCGCGCAGCACGCTGTGCATCAGCCGCTGGAAGGCCGGGGCCGCGTTCTTAAGGCCGAACGGCATGCAAAGGAACTCGAAGAGGCCAAAAGGTGTAATTACTGCCGTCTTCAGCACGTCGGCCGGCCGGACGGGTACCTGGTGGTAGCCCCGAATGAGGTCGACCTTGGAAAAGATCACCCGCCCCGCCAAACGGGCGGAAAAGTCCTATATGTGTGGTATCGGGTACCGGTCGGGTGTGGTGGCGTCGTTGAGGTGGCGGTAATCGCCGCATGGTCGTCATCCGCCACCCGGTTTGGGCACGATGTGCAGGGGCGAGGCCCACGTGCTATTCGAGCGCCGCACAATGCCCAATCACTCCAGCGCGTCGAATTCCGCCTCCGCCACGGCAAGTTTGGTCGGGTCAAGGCGACGAGCCCTGGCGTAGACCGGTGGACCTGCGGTCGGGATGTGTTGTTCGACGCCGTGTTTGACGGCGACGGCCGAAAACGTCGGCTGCGTGAGGGCGGGAAACTCGGCGAGCAGGTGGGTGAAATCGTCCGCGGCCGGGAGCACGCAGGCTAGCTTGGTTGGTGCGGAGCCGCTCAATGAGCAAGCGAGCGAGCTGAAGGTCTCCGTGTTGATGAGCCGACGCCATTTGACGTCCACCAAAAGCCCATGCGCGCACAGAAAATCTGCGCCCAGCAAGGCCATGGGCACGTTCGCCGTGATGAAGTCCCACCTGAAGCGCTGGCCCCCGAAGCAGAGTGCGACGCTGCGCGAACCGAAGGTGCGGATGGAGGAGCCGTTTGCGGCGACCAAGGCGGGGCCGCAAAGCGCGGCCTGTTTGTCCTGCACTGAGGCGGGTATCACGCTCAGCTGAGCGCCGGTGTCGCACAAAAAACGCCGCCCGGACGCTGTGTCCGTGATAAACAGAAGGCTGCCTGAATGGCCGACGCTCATGGCAGGCAGCGAGCGCCGGCCTGGTCGTTTCCCAACCTGCCGAAAGTGCACGGTGGGCGGCACGTTCTGGCCTTCTGCCCGAACCTGGCGTGGTAGTAGCACATGGTCCACTCTGGTGGAGGCTCCGACGGTCGTGTCGGGTTCGGTCGACGGGGCGTCGCGGCGGCCGCTGCCGCCAGTAGCGCTGACTCGGCCGGTGGTGGCGCCGGTCGTGGCGCGGGCGTTGCCTCGGTCGGCCCAGGGTTCCAGGCGGCCGCTCCGACATGTCGCCTGGCCGAGAAAAATTTATCGGCCTCCTTGGCCAGGGCGCGAGGGTCCGTGATGGGCGAGTTAGCCAAAGCTAACCGTACCTGCCCGGGTAGCTGCCGGAGGAACAGCTCGCGGAAGAGGAAATCTGGGCTTTGGTCGCCGAGTTGAGCCAGCATGTGGTCCATGCGCTCGGATGGACGGGCCTCATCTAGGTCCGGGAGATTGAGCAGCTGTCGCGCGCGTTCGGTCTCCGTGAGTCCAAACGCACCGAGG
This sequence comes from Myxine glutinosa, assembly GCF_964187855.1. Taxonomy (NCBI): domain Eukaryota; kingdom Metazoa; phylum Chordata; class Myxini; order Myxiniformes; family Myxinidae; genus Myxine; species Myxine glutinosa. The sequence goes on from NC_136266.1 coordinate 19,676,002, forward strand.
AGTAGGCCTTTGAGTGCGCCGTATTTGTCGGCGTTCGGCGGGTTCTGTAGGAAGCTCAGGACCCGGGCAGCAGTGGAGGCGTTGAGCGCGGAGACCACATGGTGGTAGCGCGTCGTGTCCTCCGTGATGTTCCGCAGGGCGAATTGAGAATCCACTTGGGCGAACCAGACAGCTGCGTGCGATTCCCAAAAGCCAGGGAGCTTCAAAGCTACAGATGACTCCATCGCCGTGTTCTCGAAAAGGGGTCACCAATTGTGGAGCTATTCTCTCACGATAAAGCCGGACAAAATGGACGACACCAGGAACGAAGTTTCACTGAGCTATTTATTCTAGCTCAACTCGAAAGAACTCAAAAGCACTGAATAGCCCGTTAACACGGGCGGCAATTCATATCAAAAGTTCACCACACAAAAGCCACGCCTCTCAGGCGGGGCATGGTATGCAAATAAGTCAGCCAAGCCTCTCAACGGGGCGTGGTATGCAAATCGAGAGTCCGCCCGGGCAAGGCAAGTCCGGACACGTCCGGGCGAGTCCGGGCAAGTAACCGCCCACCGGTTACGTCATCGGCCGGTGCAAGGTGATTGTGTCATGCTTCCGGTAACCGCTACAATCTAATCATTTCGTCCTTGTTTCCTTGATTTCGTCCTTGATCGTCCAGACACTACCTCTCTCCCAAATTTCGTCCGAATCCGTCCATAACGTTTTGAGATATCTCGTTCAAAATCGGACAGACAAACAGACAGACAGACATAGACAGTGGTGAAAACATAACCTCCATCCACCTTTGGTGGCAGAGGTAATGATTGGAAATAACCTGGTAGGTCTGTCGTTGAGGGATAAAATTTTGCATGTTTTTATGCCTCCGCCGACGAAGTCTATTGTTTTCAGGTTGTCCAACCGTCCGTCTCTCTGTGATAGATTTTGTCGTTCCCGCAATAACTTCAGAACGGCTATAGGGATCTTCGTCAAATTTGGCGCAGGTATGTATCATGAGGTAAAGATGAACCGATTAGATTTTGTGGTCAAGAGATCAAAGGTCAAAGTCTGTAATAGGTCTATAACTTGAGACCGGCTGAAGTGATCTAATTCAAACTTAGTACAGGCATGTATAATGATGTTCAGATTAAGTGATTATATTTTGGGGTCAAAGGTCAAAGGTCAAAGGTCAAATCTGTAATAGGTCTATAACTTGAGAACGGCTGAAGTGATCGAATTCAAACTTGGTACAGGTTTGTGTAATATTGTAAAAATTTAGTGATTAGCTTTGGGGTCAAAGGTCAAGGGTCAAATCTGTAATAGGTCTATAACTTGAGAATGGCTGAAGTGATCAAATTCAAACTTGGTGCAGGTTTGTATACTGTTGTAAAGATTAAGTGATTAGATTTTGGGGTCATAAGTCAAAGGTCAAAGTCTGTAATAGGTCTATAACTTGAGAATGGCTGAAGTGACTAATTCAAACTTGGTAGAGGTATGTATAATATTGTAAAGATTTAGTGATTAGCTTTGGGGTCAAGGGGTTAAGGGTCAAATCTGTAATAGGTCTATAACTTGAGAATGGCTGAAGTGATCTAATTCAAACTTGGTGCAGGTTTGTATACTGTTGTAAAGATTAAGTGATTAGATTTTGGGGTCATAAGTCAAAGGTCAAAGTCTGTAATAGGTCTATAACTTGAGAATGGCTGAAGTGATCGAATTCAAACTTGGTACAGGTATGTATAATATTATAAAGATTTAGTGATTAGCTTTGGGGTCAAAGGTTAAGGGTCAAATCTGTAATAGGTCTATAACTTGAGAATGGCTGAAGTGATCTAATTCAAACTTAGTACAGGCATGTATAATGATGTACAGATTAAGTGATTATATTTTTGGGTCAAAGCTCAAAGGTCAAATGTCAAATCTGTGATAGGTCTGTAACTTGAGAACAGCTGAAGTGATCTAATTCAAACTTGGTACAGGCATGTATAACGATGTTCAGATTAAGTGATTATATTATGGGGTCAAAGGTCAAGAGTCAAATCTGTAATAGGTCTATAACTTGAGAATGGCTGAAGTGATCAAATTCAAACTTGGTACAGGTATGTATAATATTGTAAAGATTTAGTGATTAGCTTTGGGGTCAAAGGTCAAGGGTCAAATATGTAATAGGTCTATAACTTGAGAGCGACTGAAGTGGTCCAATTCTAACTTGGTACAGGTATGTATAATATTGTAAAAATTAATTGATTAGATTTTTGGGTGAAAGGTAAAGTCTGTAATATGTCTATCACTTGAGAACGGCTGAAGTAATCGAATTCAAACTTGGTACAGATTTGTATACTGTTGTAAAGATTACGTGATTAGATTTTGGGGTCATAAGTCAAAGGTCAAAGTCTGTAATAGGTCTATAACTCGAGAAAGGCTGAAGTGATCTAATTCAATCTTGGTACAGGTTTGTATACTGTTGTAAAGATTACGTGGTTAGATTTTGGGGTCACAAGTCAAAGGTCAAAGTCTGTAATAGGTCTATAACTCGAGAAAGGCTGAAGTGATCTAATTCAAACTTGGTACAGGAATGTATAATGATTTTCAGATTAAGTGATTATATTTTGGGGTCAAAGCTCAAAGGTCAAAGGTCAAATCTGCAATAGGTCTATAACTTGAGAATGGCTGAAGTGATCAAATTCAAACTTGGTGCAGGTTTGTATACTGTTGTAAAGATTAAGTCATTAGATTTTGGGGTCATAAGTCAAAGGTCAAAGTCTGTAATAGGTCTATAACTCGAGAATGGCTGAAGTTATCTAATTCAAACTTCGTACAGGTATGTATAATGATGTAAAGATTAATTGATTCGATTTTGGGTTCAAGAGGTCAAAGGTTAAATGTCAAAGTCTGTAATATGTCCATAAATTGAGAATGGCTAAAGGGATCTCAATCAAACTTGGTACAGATATGTATAATAATGTAAAAGATTAACTGATTCGATTTTGGGGGTCCCGAGGTCAAAGGACAATGGGCATAGGTCATGTCAGGTAAAAATGTGCTAATTTGGGCAAAGCTGAATGGATTTAATTCAAACATGATTCAAGTATTACAATGTGGGCGGAGGCATATCAGTCGACGTTGTGACGTCGTAGAGTGCCGTTATAATCCATTCAAAGGTCGTTATAGACCTTTGACCTCAAAATCAATAGGCTTCGCAATTGAATACTGGTGCTCAACATCAATGGAATACTGCTCTCCCCTCTGGGCTGGTGATCCTGCCTCACACCTAGCTCGGCTTCACGCTGTTGAAACCAAAGCTTTCAGAATCTTTGGAATCTCCTACGATGAAGCTAACTCCGTGGGCCTTTCTCTCTCTCACCGCAGGCAGGTTGGTGGTCTTTCTGTCTTCTGCAGACTCCTCTCTGGCCTAGCCCCCCCCGCCCCCCCAGCCATGTTTGTACTCTGGTCGCACAAGTCAAATACTCCTACAGGTCGCACAAGATCTGCCAGCATCCCTCTTATGGTTAAACTGCCAAAATAAAGACTCTCTGCTCACTTTCACTCTTTCATTCCTCTTTTCTCCCACCTCTGGAACAAACTCCCTCACTCCCTTCAATCCCACTCGTCCCTCCAGGTCTTTAAAACAGCTGCTCACCACCATCTCTTATCTTCCCCCATCCAAAACCTTGATCTTTTCTTCCTCCGTTAATTCACCCCAGATCTACTTTTCTGAAATAGAAGAGACGGATTTATGGAAAAGGCCATGTATAAGCTTCTTGGTGCATTTTTGGGTAGAAGTTTGGAACCTCACTTTTTAACATAACTATGGTATGCTGAATTCGATTAACTGGGTTCCCAAGCCAGGTTAATCGAATTCAGCATATCCTAATTATGTTAAAAAGTGAGGTTCACAACTTTTACCCAAAAATGCACCAAACATTCACATTTCTCAGAAATCTGTCTAGTCTAAAATACCAACTTCTTTCCTGGAAATCCTAGCAGTGTCCATGTGTTTTTACCTCACCCCCCCCCCCCCCACCCTTCCCGTGCCTCCTCCCCCAAGCCCTCTCCCTCGCACAGATCTCCCGATGTCCCTGCTCTCAAATGTTGTGTTTGTGTGCTTCTCCCTCTCTCCCCATCTTGTCTACCGCTCCCCTTATTATATGTTTTATGTGTCTGTTTGATTTTTTGTGTGATTAATGTTTGCTCTTTGACGAGCCTCGATCTTGTGTACAAAAAAAACAAAACAATTTGTGACGACCTCGACAACTTGGTGAAGTTTCATGACGATCGGTTTTAGAATTGTGACCTGTAGGCCGGTGACAAACAAATAGACAGAATAACAAACGCAACCGACCAATACACTTGAAAAAGCTTCGATTTTGCAAGACAAAACGGACAGACAAACAGACAGGGGTGAAAACATAACCTCCATCCTCCTTTGGTGGCGGAGGTAAAGATATATATACATATATATTTATATTGTGGCTGCCTAAAACACTTCCCCAAACCCACGAAGGAATGGGGTCGGGGATTATGTACTACTACCTTTCCCATAGCTACAAAGGCTCAGGCACTATAGAGCAACAACAACAACAACATGCATTTTGTAAGGCCATTTTCCCTGCCAGGCACTATAGAGCGATTAAACAAAATCTCCCCAAAAATCAAACTTTTTTTATTTTATTTTCAAAACATATATTTTTGCCTAAAACACTCCTTGGGACGCAATGATGAACCTCTTAAAGTGTGAGAAAGATCCCTTTGGCTTTCTCTGAGAAAAATGGTGACACACAGTCAGACAGATCTCTCTTATTGTACAAATGAGGATGGTTCACTTTATGAGGAACGAATAAAAAGTTTAAAAAAAAAAACAACTTCGAAAGATGCTTCTAAAAACATGTATAAAGAATGAGTGAAACGGCAATCAGCCCAGGTTTCATCAAAACTTTTTTTGCATGTAAGGTTTTTCTTACCATGACCATCTTTCCTGGTCCTTGACTTGCAACTGAAACACCAAGCCATTGATTCTTCTTGTTAACCTCACTGCTTTGATCTGGATGGAAAAAAACACTTCGGTGAGAGTCATGTGTAATTTACAAAAGGCAAAATACATGGAGAGTATTACAAAATTGTGAATACAATGATGGTTTTATTTGAAAGTAGATGATATACCTGTCAAAGACGTGATGGGATGATATGACATTTGATTAGACAGGAGGGCAAGAGAAAAAACAAAAAAACAAGAACAACTAGAACTGCCACTTTATAACTGCTGGCAGTGATGACCGGTTTACTCCGCCTTCCCGCTTTCATACAACCCCACTTTTATTGGACATGCTTTGATACAACCCCCCTTCAATACAACCCCGACACACACACACACACACACACACACACACACACACACACACACACACACACACACACACACACACACACACACACACACACACACCACCCCCTCCCCACCCGCCTCCACCCCCACACACATCTCGTTTTTTCATTTCTGTTCCTCACAATTCTATCTCTCTCTTTTATTCACACACACACACACACACACACACACACACACACACACACACACACACACACACACACACACACACACACACACACACACACACACACACACACACACCCCACACACACACAAACATATCCACACACACACACACACACACACACAAACATATACACACACACACACACACACACACACACACACACACACACACACACACACACACACACACACACCCACCCACCCCCCCCCCCCCCACACACACACAAACATATCCACACACACACACACACACACACACAGAATAAAAACTTCCAGCTTCTCCAGAGAAAATGTGATGGCGTCATACATATTTTCGTCAAAAATAGTTGAAATTTCGCCAAATCTGTTTGGTCCTGTGTGAATATACCCGAGCGATTGACAAACCTGAAATTAGAATTGGATTTGAGGTTCAAATTACCCCGTGTGATCGCTCCGTGTGCTGCTTGCATGTTCTGTACAGTGTGATAATTAAATAATTCCCCACTCTCGACAACCTGAAGAAATAGTGTTGCGTTTCTTCTTCTTCACCCAATAACTACCTCTCGCTAACAGACTACATCGAAAACAAATTCTTTGCTTTGTTTGGTGATAAATGGTCATTTATCGAGTTTAACAATACGCATCACGTTCATAAAAGAGCAGCATTTAATAACTAAAAGATCATTAAATAATGCCAAAAGTAGTAAAGACAAGAAACAAAAATGGCCAGCGATTGGGAACATGGCCGCCGTTTATGTTCCCAATCGCTGTGACGAGCCGATACAAGTCTGTTATATCAAACATCGTACAAAAGTATTGTTTACCTGATGTTGAAAAACACGCCTCTTGGGGAATTCCCACGTAAACGTGGAAACAGCTAGAGAATCGGATTTGCAAAGGTAAGGAATAGCGCAAAAAAGACCGTCTTGACCGCATGTGAAAATCCAACAGAGCTCACACGGCATCACCTACGTCATCGCATCGCCCACCACGTGCCATTAAAGACGAATAAATGTTTCTCAAATTACCCAAGGGATGATCCGTGAATATTGACACGAAATGTCAAATAATATACATGGTCAGATGTCATTATTAAAGGCTTATTAATTAATATAAAATGCAAAAAGAAATCCGAAGTTACACATATTTGGACCGGAAGTATATGTACCTTAGCCGGAAGGCCTATACAATACGTTTTTATCTGTGGTGCACATTGGCATAAATACATTTCTGAACATTAATTTAAAACGATTATACTTTCCACCAAATATCTTTATGGAATGCGCATGCGCAAGATTGGAGGTCTCGTCTCTTCAAAGCTGTCCATGCGCGCTCGCTTTCGAAGTTAAGTAACTTTTCACAATTGTGTTTTTGTCGAAACTGGTCTTGTATGTACCTATTGGGGTGTCTTTAATAGTATTCTTGGCGTTGGTTTTTCATACCTGTGTACAGAATCGTCGGTCTTTCTTATCGCGTATTCTGAGGCCTAAGTGTAGTACTAGGCTACCGTGTCTGACCTTGGCTTGAGGCTTTGTTTTTGTCTCAGCGGTTCTCTGATCGCGCTGCAATTATTTTCTGTTTTTCCGTCTCTGTTTTTCACGGTCTTTTCATCCCATATTTCCTTGTTTAAAATCTCAAAAAAAAACAAAAAAAAACAACATTCCTTCTGTTCTTATTCGTTTATTCGTTCTTATTTGTTCGTTCGTTCTTCGACCACGTTGTTTGTGATCACGTTGTTAAAAAATGTCTCATCTGAACCCTGAAGACCTGTATTCTGTCATATTCGATAACACCTTTTTATTCTTCTTCTATAAAAGGATGCTTTCGACTTGCTCACCAAAATCCATTCATTCCAGAAAAAAAATTCCATCTCTTTATAGTGCATCTTTCATTCATTCCCTAAACTCTCCAGCACATCCATCCTCCCTCCCAGCGTCCTCAAACGTATTTTTGACTCGAATGTCTCAAGAAACTCATTTTGCAATAAATGTACGTTTCCCATTAATCGTACATTTTTCAAAATCCCATCACCCCAAAATCCCATTTCCCATCACCCCTCCCCTCTAAATCTACCCCCTTGCCCCTCCCCTCCAAATCATCCCCATCACCCATCTCTTTCAAATCTTCCCCCTGCCCCTCCCCTCCAAATCTTCCCAATCACCCATTCCTTTCAAATCTCCCCCCACACCCCTCCCCTCCGAGACTCTCCCTCGCACCTCCCCTCCTAGACTCCCCTCTCACCCCTCCCCCTCAAAGCGTCCTCCCCGCTTCTTCCCCCTTCCAACTTTCACCTTCATCTCCCTCAACCTTCTGCCTCGCTCTTCCCCCTCGTCAAATAACACCTCACTGCGCCTCTCCCAATCACCATCAAACCTTTTGTCTGCCCCATTCTTCCCTTTCTCCAAGCTATTCTGTAATCTCCGACACACCTTCAACAGCTCTCCCTACCTCTTCCTCCTCTTCCACATCTTACCCGACTGGTCCCCCCCCCCCCCCTTTTCTGTATCCGATGCTCCCCCTTCCTCTTCCTTAACAGTATGGACCTCAAACATCCGGGGCCTTCGCTCAAACTTGTCTGATCTCTCCATACAGGTTGCTTTTGACAAACCAGACGTGATCTGCTTAACAGAAACTTTCCTCCTTCATGATGTCTCTGATTCCTTGGTATCTCTCCCAGGTTACTCCCTCCTCCGGTATGATAGACCTGAGCCTCGTCCTGGAGGTGGGGTTGCTATCTTTATAAAAAACTCTCTTCCTCACTCTCCCTGCACTGCCCTCTCTCCACCTCACCCCCAGGAATACCTTTGGCTACGGCTTCCCCTTCGCTCCCACCTTTTGTTCATATGTGTGTTGTACCGTCCACCAAACAGTGATGACTCCATCTACATCTCGCTGTCTGAGAATATGGCCCAACTTCTATCTACCCATCCCAACTCTCTCTTCCTCATATGTGGTGATTTCAACTGTCACCATGCCAGTTGGTTGGGTGTGGGTACCTCTCTCACCAGCCATGGCTCTTCAGCAAAGGACTTCTGTGACTCACTGGGACTGACACAATCTGTCAATTTCCCGACCCGGATTTCAGTCAACGGAGCATCTTCTCTTCTGGACTTGGTTATGACTAACTTCCCTGAAAATGTCTGCTGCTCTTCTTCTGCTCCAATCGGCTCTTCTGATCATGTGCTTGTTAAAGTGGACATCTCTCTGACCATTCTCAGAGAGCCTCCTCAGCGTCGACGAGTCTGGCATTTCACTCAGGCCAACTGGCACGGTCTTCAAGCAGCCATCAATCATCTGGACTGGTCTCCCATCTCTACTGCCTCTGACATAAATTCTTCCTGGGAATTCTTACAAAGCAAACTGCTCTCTCTCATGCACAGATTTATCCCATCTCGTCTTCTGTTGTCATACTCTTCCTCCCATCCATGGTACACGGATTCTTGTGGTGAGGCTATTGCCCAGAAACAACTTGCTTTCGTCTCCTGGAAAGCAAATCCAACGGAAGGAAATCTCATTTCCTTTCACAAAGCCCGAAACAAGTGTGTGTCCACCCTCAGGAGAGCCAGGAAACAATATCTCTCCATTCTCAGGACCGAACTCTCTTATCTGTCTCCCTCTTCCAAATCCTGGTGGCATCTGGTCAAATCTGTTTCTGGTGTTTGTTCCCCCTCCATCCCCTCCCTCACCTCAAATGGCCACACGGCTGACTCCGCACGTGAAAAAGCTGAATGCCTCAACTCTGTGTTTGCCTCTAAATCTTGTGTCCCAAACCCATCCCTCTCTGTACCCACCGTACCCAGTCGTACCCAGCTGCTCCTGGACTCTGTGTCCTTTCCTCCTGACAAGGTGGAAAAGTTTCTGTCAACCCTCGACTCTGATTCTGCAACTGGACCTGACGGCATCAGCCCACGGGTCCTAAAATCCTGTTCTTCCGCTCTTTCACTCCCTCTCTCTGTTCTCTTCACCCTCTCTTTCTCTCAAGGTCATCTTCCATCTGCTTGGAAATCTGCCAACATCACCGCTTTGCACAAAAAAGTTGCAAAAACAGATCCCAGCAACTACAGACCAATCAGCCTTCTCCCAATTATCAGCAAAGTCATGGAATCCATCATTGCTTCAGATATGAAATCTTTCCTCTTCTCCAATGGCTTGATCTCTGATCATCAATTTGGTTTCAGACCTGGACACTCTACTCTGGACATGCTGCTTCTGCTTTCTCAACAATGGATGGAGGTCCTCAATGCCAAACAGGAAATTAGAGCAGTCTCCCTTGACATATCACATGCCTTCGATACGGTCTGGCACCCCGCTCTGCTCACCAAACTCTCCTCTTTTGGTATCCATGTAAATGTCCACGCATGGCTGGCGGACTTCCTCTCTAGTCGTAGTCAACGTGTGGCCCTGAATGGGTTTCTCTCATCTCCTCTTCCTGTTCAGGCTGGAGTTCCACAAGGCAGTGTTCTGGGCCCTGTGCTTTTTCTGGTCTTCATCAATGATCTCTCTGACTCTCTTGAAAATCCTCTGTATCTCTTTGCTGATGACTCTACTCTCTGTCGCTCCATTCTTCATCCCTCAGATCGGCAGTCTGCTGCCTCCTCACTCTCTGCAGACCTGGACAAAATCACAGACTGGGCAAACAAGTGGAACATGTCTTTCAATCCTGACAAATCTCACATTCTTACGATGTCTCTCCGAAAAGACCGACTGGACAACCCTCCCATCCACTTTCTGAATAATCCTCTCCAAGAAGTTCTGTCACTCAAGCTTTTGGGTCTCACTATCTGCCATGATCTTTCCTGGGAAAACCACATTTCAAATCTGGCCTCCAAAGCCAGTCGCCGACTGGGCATCCTCCGTCGTGCGAAGTCCTTCCTTGGCACACCTGAGCTCCTCACCACATACAAGGCTTTCATCCGCAGCTCAATGGAATACTGCTCTCCCCTCTGGGCTGGTGCTCCTGCCTCACACCTAGCTCGTCTTCACGCTGTTGAAACCAAAGCATTCAGAATCATTGGAATCTCCCGCGATGAAGCTAACTCCAAGGGCCTCTCACTCACTCACCGCAGGCAGGTTGGTGGTCTTTCCATCTTCTCCCGACTCCTCTCTGGCCTTGCCCCCCCAGCTCTCTCTGGGCTCTGTCCCGCAAATATTCCTACAGGTCTCACAAGATCTGCCTGCAACCCTCTTATGGTCAAACTGCCAAAATCAAGACTCTCTGCTCACCTTCACTCCTTCATTCCTCTTTCTCCCACCTCTGGAACAAACTCCCTCACTCTCTTTAATCCCACTCCACCCTCCAGGTCTTTAAAACAGCTGTTCACCACCATCTCTTATATTCCCCCATCCAAAACCTTGATCTTTTCTACCCCCGCTAATTTCACCCCAATTCCACTTTTTTGAAATACCAACTTCTGTCCTGGAGGTCCTTGGTGTCCTTGTGTTTTATACTTCTCCCTCCACCCCCTCCCCCTTCCCACGCCTCCTCCCCCCAAGCCCTCTCCCTTCCACACATCTCCCTGCTCTCAAATGTTGTGTTTGTGTGCTTCCCCTTCTCTCCCCATCTTGTTTTCCGCTCCCTCTTTTTATATATTTTGTTTGTCTGGTTGATTTGTTTGTGAAGTAAATGTTAGCTCTTTCACGAGCCTCGATTCAGTATCCAAAAAAAAAAAAAAAAAAAAAAAAAAACGGTAAATAATTGTACACTTACATATTTGACGTGCAAGCGTGAATTTTGCCCACGGGCGTCAATGCATGGGGAACGGGGAGGAGACAAATGCTTTCATCCCCTCCACACACACACACACACACACACACACACACACACACACACACACACACACACACACACACACACACACACACACCCATACCCCCACACCCCCCCCCCCCCCACACACACACAAACATATCCACACACACACACACACACATACACACACACACATACACACACACACACACAGGCTTATAATGCGAGGAAGACGACGCATTCCGAGACGTTTTAAGATTTAAAAACTACAGATGTCAGTAGTGTATATATATGTTACTCCTGGGACACTCTCATTTTCCCATTGACTTACATGTTAATTTTTCCCCTCCCTCATTGCCCCTAAACACCTCTATTTCTCTCACCCTGTTCTTTACGAACCTTCTAACCTTTTGACATGTTATCCTTATTCATTAGACCACTTAAACAATGGTCCTTCTGTGTGAACCTGTGATCCTTCTGACCTTATGGACCTTTTAACCTTTTACTCTTAATATCATCTGGTGAATCATCTTTGACCCACTCAAACAACGACCCTACAAATATTTGTTTATGCGTGGGAAATAATTTAATTCTCTTGCCACTCTCTTCACCATCTAATATATTAACAAAAAATATGTTTGAGTTTGGTTCTTTATTAAGATATTTTAACTGAGCTAAGATAAAATGGTAAACCTCCCTCAATGTTCTTGTTTGAGCGCCTCTAGTGCCACACACTTTTTGGTAGGCTCTGTCCACCTTTTGTTAAGCTCCGTCCACTTTTTGGTAAGCCCGCCCCCTTTTGTTAAGGCCCGCCCACTTTTTGTGAAGCCCCGCCCACTTTTGATCAGCCCGCCCACTTTTTGCTAAGCCCCGCCCACTTTTGCTAAGCCCCCACCCACTTTTGCTAAGCCCCACCCACTTTATAAACTCTTTAGCATTGTATCATTTCCAGGTAATACATTACATCATTTTCAGGGAATTCCCATCACATCATTTCCAGTTAAGACACGCCCAGGGAATTTCCACAGGAAATGACACACCCAGTCCTTATAAAAGGCACCCACCACACAGGCTTTTTCAAACACGCTTTCTGCTTCACTTGAGAATGGACTACTATGCCGAAATGGATTGGGATAACTTTGCTATTCCTTGGAGTCCTACTACCTGTGTAGAACTCAACCTTCAGATTGATGAACTGGACTCGAACCTCTTATCAATGGAGGTAAGTTTGTTTATTTATTTATTTATTTATTTATTTAATTAATTATTAATTTAATTATTTATTTTAATTTTTTTGTTTTTTAGATGAGACTCGTGTAAGAGTTAACAAAGTTTATTTTAATATTCATAGAGCTTGATTTATACAAATAAAAATATTGTATTAAATTAATACATTGTTATTTTCTTTCACAGGAAATTGTATCTGAGATACGAAATGAAAATTCTGCTTTTAACACAACTTGGGATGAAGTTATTTTTTTGTTTGAAGACATTTTGAACAACCAAGACCCCCAGAACGAGTTCTACCTTGATGACCCAGCCAAAGAGTTATACCTTGGAGATCCACAAAATCCTGAAAAAGAGTTTTACCATGATGATACTTGTTGTGAGTTATCAAAACAAAACCCACTGAACAAGTTCTACCTTGATGAGCCAGAATACAAGTCATACATTGGAGACCCACAAATTTCTGAAAATTGGGAAAGGGGAGTTCTCCCTGATGGTCCGCAGTTATACTATGTGAGACACATCGTAGAAACCCTAAAAAATTGTGAAATGGGAATTCTCCCTGATGGTCCGCAGTTATACTATGTGAGACACATCATAGAAACCCTAAAAAATTGGGCAAGGAGAGTTCTCCCTGATGGTCCGCAGTTATACTATGTGAGACACATCATAGAAACCCTAAAAAATTGGGAAAGGGAAGTTTTCCCTGAAGGTCCGCAGTTATACTATGTGAGACTTATCATGGAAACCCCCAATATTTCTGAAAATTGTGGTTCTACCTTGGGGACTTGGAAAGATGGTTATATTTTTGGAGACTCGGAATGGGGGTTTTGTTTTGATGACTTGGAATGTGATACCTATCTTGGAGGCTCAACAGGAATGTGGTTATACCTTGGGAACTTGGAAAGTTGGTTTTATTTTGGAGACTCTACCTGTGGGGTTCTTCTTGGAGAATCTTTGGATTCTAAAGCAATGAACAATGTTCTTTATTTAATGACGCTTGATTTAAGCAATATCAAGAAAGTTCGAGGAAGAAAATGCTGGAAAATTCTTTCTTCCCATTTCTACTTCTTCAAACTTGAAAGCCTTGAAAGACAGAATTGGAGGGAAGAGGAAAAAAAAAAGAAAGAAATACGTATTTAAAAAAAGAAGAAAAGAAAGATTATGTTAGGGTTTGGGTGGGATTTTGAATGTGAGGGTTAGGGATGGGGTTGGGTTAGGGATGGGGTTGGGTTAGGGTTGGGATTTTGAATGTGAGGGTTAGGGTTGGGGTTGGGTTAGGGATGGGATTGGGTTAGGGTTGGGATTTTGAATGTGAGGGTTAGGGATGGGTTGGGTTAGGGATGGGGTTGGTTTAGGGTTGGGTTAGGGATGGGGTTGGGTTAGGGATGGGATTGGGTTAGGGTGGGATTTTGAATGTGAGGGTTAGGGATGGGGTTGGGTTAGGGATGGGGTTGGGTTAGGGTTGGGATTTTGAATGTGAGGGTTAGGGTTGGGGTTGGGTTAGGGATGGGATTGGGTTAGGGTTGGGATTTTGAATGTGAGGGTTAGGGATGGGTTGGGTTAGGGATGGGGTTGGGTTAGGGATGGGATTGGGTATGGGATTGGGTTGGGTTAGGGATGGGGTTGGGTTAGGGATGGGGTTGGGTTAGGGATGGGTTCGGTTAGGGATGGGGTTGGGTTAGGGATGGGTTTGGGTTAGGGATGGGTTTGGGTTAGGGATGGGGTTGGGTTAGGGATGGGGTTGGGTTAGGGTTTGTATATTATTATGACTCACTCACACATACACACACACACAAAAGTTAAGCCCCAACTGGAAAGTTGAGGGATTCTGTGTTTGGGGTTCACAGATTTAAAAACGTATCCCCATTATACACACACAAAAGTTAAGCCCCAACTGAAACGTTGTGGGATTCTGTGTTTGGGGTTCACAGATTTAAAAACGTATCCCCATTATACACACACAAAAGTTAAACCCCAACTAAAAAGTTGTGGGATTCTGTGTTTGGGGTTCACAGATTTAAAAACGTATCCCCATTACATTTTATTTATTTATTTATTATTTTCAAGGGTATTATCTGCTTACTTGTGTTTTTTGTAATTCGTGTGAGTAAAATGAACCCAAGATTTCTTCTCCATTTAAATCATATAATTTGTAGGTCCAAGGGTTTGTAGCCATTACATCAACGATTTTAAATAATTCATTAGTCCATCTCTTTGTATAACCTTTCTCAAAATGGCTTTTCCATTTGTATATTCTTACAATATCACCAACTTTGAACTTGGGATTTCTCAAATTAATCTCCTTTTCATATTCTAATTTTGTAAATGTTTCTGATGGTTTTGATTTTGTTGATGAATGAACTGTATTATTGTAATTATCTACAATATCCTGAATTAAATACACCCATTTTTGAGAACCGAGTTGTGTGAATTTTTTATATAATTTCTCTTTTAAAGTACGATTAAAACGCTCAATAACAACTGCCTTTCCTTCATTAAAGGTGCTGTATAATTTAATACCCTTCCCCTTAAGAAATTTCATGAATATTTTGTTATAGAACTCTGTTCCCTCATCAGTCCATAACTTCTTTGGTTTCCTTTTATCCCGATCAAATATTAGCTTAAAGGCTAACATTAAAGTATCACCCCTTTTATTTTTTAAAGGGACAACCCAGGCAAATCTACTCCTCAAATCAATAACGGTTAAAGCATACCTGTATCCCCTGTCATTATTCAATTCAATTAAATCAGCGGACCATATGTGGTCGGTGTATTTAGAATAAACCTTCCTTCTTTTAAACTTTGTGATTATAGGTTTGTGTAATTCTTCAGCCAAAAGCTCCTCAGTCTTGATGACATCATTAGAGCCTAATAGTTTTTTGAGGAATAACCAAGACCAAGTTTCAATTTAGCATTTATCAAATTTCTCACAATAAACCTATCAACTTTCTCTCTCAACGTTGGATTTTGTATCAAAGACAAATTATACAACATTTCGCTGTCGGCTTTATGTTTTTCAGTCAACGTAGTGGTTTTCCCATAAGCAATATCATGCTTCATACACACTTCGTCAACCCTATTTGTAGGTTTAGACCAAGGTTTAGGATTGTCAGCCTCATCTAATCTTTTATCCAAGTTTGTTCCTGGACCACAGAAAGAATACCCTGGAAGGTGTAATTCCCCTGGAATTCCAGTTGTTGTAAATTTACTTCCTGACAGAAACTTTTGTATGTCTCCTCCTCTTTTAGGAGAGATGAATTGGCACTTTTTAGAGCCACATACTTGACATATTCCTTTTTGATAAACTCTATTATTTTTAGCTTTAACATAAGAGATATTTTTAGATTTAGTTTTCTTTTTACATTTGAGACAATAACTCATATTTATTTATCAGAAAAATTCTGACAGAGTATCAAAACCTTTTTGGTTTTCAACATATACATTTCAATCTTTATTTTTAAAACATAAAGAATCCTAAGGAATGCCTTCACTCTCTCCTCCATTTATTTACAAATAAAAACTAACTAAAGTCAATGACACCAACATCATCAATCACATAATCTTTTCCTTCTTCTTCTTCTTCTTCTTCTTCTTCACCACTTTCTCGTTTAAATCTCCTCCCTGAAATTGAAGACATTGACGTTGTTATTTTTGAAACCATTATCTTCAAAAGAGTTGTTAATTCTTTAATTTCCTCTTCAGTGCGTTGAGATTGATTTATTTGCTGTAATACACTCAATCTTTTACGAATCTCACTGATTTCCATCTTTTTATATTTTTCCTCCCTCTCTCTTTGCTCCCTTTCCTCCCTCTCCTCCTTCTCCTTTTTCTCCCTCTCCTCCTCCTTTTTCTCCCTTTCCTCCTTCTCCTTTTTCTCTCTTTCCTCCTTCTCTTCTTTAACTCCTTCCTCATTTATCTTAGCAATTTTTGATATCAATATTTTCACAGCATTCATTCTTTCTTTATTTTCCTCTTCGGTGAGTTGAGATTGATCTTCTTGCTGTAATACATCCACTCTTTTTTGAATCGCTCTGATTTCCATCTCCCTCTCCTCCCTCTCTCTTTGTTCCCTCTCCTCCTTCTCTCTTTTCTCTCTTTTCTCCTTCTCTTCTTCAACTCCTTCCTCATCCCTTGCTACCCTTGAGTTTAAACCCCAAAGAATATTATACATATACTCATCTGGATTTTGAGATATTCTTGTATCTATAATTATTTTTCTCATAATAGGATACCAATAAGATTTGTTGACGATTTCTAAAAGAGTTTTATATTTCATAACTTTGAGAAGTTCATTTTTATTTAATACTTTAAACAAGTCTCTATTTGTGGGTTTAACAATATCAGTATAAGGCCAGTTTTTTATGACAAAATTCCCATGTATATGCTCCAAATCATAAGGTATGTAATACCGAGCACCCTTTTCTTGTAGGTATCCTTGAATACAAAAATTATAATTCTCTTGTAGTCTTCTTCCTGCCATTTATGTATCAGAAATATATGTGAGATTAATATTATGACAGGTAATACCACCCCATCTTCCCACTACCAAATCGGTTTGTATTCCTCGGCTTTCTATCCTTATCTCATGACCTTCCTTCTTTGTCATGCTAACCATCGCTATACTATCATATATTTTTCTTTTCTTAAAACCATGTATTTGTTGTTTATTAATTGTACTTCCACATAAATCCATATCCTCACCAAGTGGATAATATTCTTCTTTACGAGACTGATTCAAATCATGTAGGTCTTCTATGTTTATTGAAAAAGACCAATTATACCCTAAATCAGGCATATCGTACCCCCATTTATTAATTCGCATATTAACTATATGTCCTTCTTTATAAAATTCAATTGTAAGCAGGTAGTTAAATTCAATGAGGAAAGGTGTATGGTCAGTATAACCAGGTGTTGTGGTTGTAAATTTTACTTGTTTAACAAAACGTGCTGTTTTCTTTAAAAATATATATTGTGATAAATCACTAAATCTAATTAAGTCATTTGCATCTGTAGGGTTTGGATAATTGATTAATTTATAAGTATTCTTCATATTAATATTTTTACTTACACTATATTTTTGTCGTTCAGCCTGTGCCTTTGTATAATAATTTGATAAATCAATATCCTGAGAGGATTTTCCAAAGATAGAACCATCTTTTCCAACATAAGTCATTTATATTAGATTTAAAATGATATCATAAAAATTTTCATTATTGTTGAGTTGAAATAATACATATAAACATAATTGACCACAACATTTAGAATTAATTTCTTGAACTTGAAATGTTTGATAAACACCATTCTGTAAGAATTGTATTACTTCAACAGGTGGTGGCATACCATAACTATCAAAATAATATTTATCCTGACTATTATGAATACAAACCCAATGAGAACCATTCTGTGTGTCTAAATTCATAATAATATTCTTTGTATTCTTATTTATATGTATTAATTCATCTCTCATACAAATAACCACATTATCAATTTTTAGTGTTTTACAATACTTAGTAAGTTCTATATTTGACGTTGTATTCTTTCCAAATTGTTTAAACCATTTATCCATTTATTTATGAGAAAGATACAATCCATTACCCTGTTTAGTTAGTTTAACACCCACTTGAGCGATAGAGGAAAGCATATCTCTAACCAACAATCTAGCTTTATCAGGTAGACTTTCAAGTTTTTGAGCAAAATCTACAATTACACCACTTCCACTAATTTGTTTCTCCAACTCCTTGTTATGTCTTTCCAATTCTTTTTGAGCTTTTAGTTGTGCCTTCCTTTCGTTAGCAGTTTTTACCGCTGCTGAAATACCACCAGTCAATGCTCCCGCCGCACTTAAACCAGCAAATAAAGGAATTAGAAACGGGAGAAATCCTCCTCTTGACTCGTCTATTGAATATTTCTTTAACATAGGTTTCGTCATTTTAATTTTAAGAGATCCAACATCATTTAGTGTTTTTACTTGTGTGTGTGTGAGTAAAACATCAATTCTTACAGGTCCTTTTCTTTGAATTGTATTAACATTAATAATACAAGGCTTTTGATTTTGAATACAAGATGTTAATTTATTAAGATTGATTTGATTAACATATACCCCAACCATTTATTTATGAGAAAAAACCTATGTGATATTAATCATAACACCATTATCTGTATTAATCTGTAATTCTGTTTCCTCCAAAAGCAAACAATATGCATTAACCTCTTCACTCTCCCCTCTTTCAATGTATAGAGAAGTATCCACTCGATTAGACTTTATAGTTTCCTTTTGAGAACTCAGGTCATTTGCGTAGATTGTATAAAGTTTTTGAAACGCAACCATATCCAAAATAGGATCATTATTACCATTACTTTCACACACCTTTTGGTAGGACTTGTAGGCTTCCGCATAATCATTTTTTTCCCAATCAATTTCCAATCTATCTCGCGGATAAAATGTGCCATCAAGAGAAACCCGAAGTTGTTTCACCTTAGCATTATCACTCAGCGCATTATTCTTATTAGTACCGTCCTCTCCATCTGGTTTTTTAAAAAGGAGCCAGAGGTATCGTGGCTTTCCTTGAAGAACACCCAAATTCCAAGTGTAGGTAGTGTGTTCCAGTTTAACGTGTTGACATCTTCTTTTAAGGTATGATACATTTAGCGGTTTCTTTGAGTTAAGTCTTCTATTTAACATCTCTTCCGTTTTAAGATTAGGAGTATATTCACTGATATACCAACACAAATCATTAATAACAAATTTATTGTTGTCTCCAAAAGCATTTTCAACCCCAAAAAGCAACCTATTTACATTATCATTCCTTTGTAGTTGAAATCTAATTTTAAGACCATACAAAACTTTGTCATAATCACAAAATCCAAATATACCTTTCAGAGGTACTGCTACGGTAAAACTATTCTCTGGTTTTGTGTCATCATTATACATTGCCTTCCTTTGACTATAACCAGGGTCTGTGTTTGTACCCGTTGACATATCAGGAATAAAACCTTCAACAGCTCCCTTACCCATTCTATCACCAAACGAATATAGTGTAAATTTCATCATTTCAGATGTAGCAGAGACATAATCAACCGCTTCAACCTCTTGTGTTCCAATATACAGGCGAACACTATCAAACATTTTCCAGAAGAAATCATTTACGAGTGTAGCATTAGTATTATTCGCAGCCTTAGTGAATTTAAATTTACACAGCAAGAAACTATCAGCTATATTCAAGTAGGTTTGTTGATTATTTATTTCAAAACTTTTTGTTCCGTTTGAAATCCAGTCTGTTCCTGTTATAGCATTTACCTTAAAATAGTCTTCCTTTTTTGTGGAGTTTGAAATGATAATTGTATCATCCAAATCATAGATACTATCAATCGCTTCCATACTTGTATTTATATAGTATTAAAATCGTTGAAACCCTGACCCAAGTATTTTAATGATTTTTTGTCGTTCTTGTGAAGATAGTTGAGTTTTACCTTTTTTTATTTCTTTGATTGCTTGTAATTTATGAGACTCCTTTTGAGCATCTTTTATACTCTTTATAGCACCCGCAACGGAGCCCACGGCAGAAGCAGTTGAACCAATTAGGTCTTTATGTTTAAGGATGGTTGAACCAATACCCATTAGAGTATCAATTATCCCATCTCCTTTATTTCAAAATTGATGACCTACACCTCGTTGTCTCTTAGGTTTATAGTATCCTTTACCCACATACCTTGTATAGTATGGTGAAAGGTACATGCCCTCACCTGTAATTATTTTATATTTTCTCAACTCATGTTTTCTCACAATAACCATTATTTATTTATTGAAAAACTTCACGTAGGTGAATTCTGATGGATATAATTTCATCATTAAAGGATATCATACGATTATCTTGGTCGGTTATCCTAAAATTTACTCTGTATATGGTTTTTCCTGACACAGGTAAATAGACAAGATTTTTTGGTTCCATATTAAATTTATAACCAATCGGGGTTGAGTATGCACTGAATGAAAATATTGTATTTGTTCTTATTCCATCGTTATAAGCACCATCAATCAAATCACAATGAATTAATACTGAATTTATACCGGAGGATATTTGGATAACATTATCACTGTAAAACGTCCCGTTATTTTCAATCTTTTTTGAAGAGAAACCCAATAGCTCTC
The DNA here is from genome assembly GCF_964187855.1 of Myxine glutinosa. Classification (NCBI taxonomy): domain Eukaryota; kingdom Metazoa; phylum Chordata; class Myxini; order Myxiniformes; family Myxinidae; genus Myxine; species Myxine glutinosa. Next base: position 19,696,636 of record NC_136266.1, read on the forward strand.
TAAACGAATTTTCAATCGTGAAATCAACTTTATAATTATTTTTAAGTTTAATAGTTGATTTTGAAGTGTGTTTTTGAATATCTATTACAATATTTTTTGGTTCATCACCTTTTTCTTTCATAAGGCGAGAGACTTCTGAAGATATTTGAGAAATCTCGTAAGCTCCAGGTGAAACGGTTATAGTTTTATATCCACTTCCTGGATTATAACTAAACTTGTTGTTTTTCTCTGTGATATTAAAAAGGGTATTGTAAGTTTCCATTGACAACAAAGATGCCTCATATGAGGTAAGGGGGTCAAGTTGTAGTGGGTAAGGGAATGAAGCTGTGTAATCGCTCGTTGTGAAATTAAAACTAAGAATTGTGCTTCTCATCTTATTTAATATCTAATAAAATATCTTTGTATTGACATTTATTAATTATTTTCATGTTCATCAACTGATCTAAAATGGCTGAGGATTCATTAAAACAATTGTTGTTTCCAGCCTTCTTACTACCTAACAACAATAATAGCCTATTAACTAATTGTGATGGGTCATTTGGAAGAAAACTAACACCCGAACCAAGCTTACTTAAAGCATCAATAATATGTTTCTCCTTCTCATTCTTCTTACTTTTACCAGCAACAGAAACTCCATAATCAAGTGCATTTAGCAACTCAATATATACCCTATCTTCCTCTCTTTCCATATCAAGTGGTTCCTCAAAATATTTTGAACCGCTGAATCCGGGGTTTGTTAGAAGAAACATTAATCTTGGAGTTAATTTAACATTTGGCTGAGTAGAACTCAAGAACATCAATTCATCATTAAATATCAATACCTTTTCTTCCACAAGATGAAACACTGCTGGTTCTTCTGTTGGAATGAGACCTGCTCTGGTTTTTGAACCCGCCGAATATTCATTGTTTTGAAGAGCTTCCACAACATAATTAGGTGGTTGATTTACCTCCTCAAGTTTCCGAAATAATCCTTCATCATCATATTGTAATTTTCCAAGTTCTTGTTTTGTTATCTGACTAAAATCTTTGAGCATTTGAAGTTTTTTCGGAGTAAATTCTACCGTGGGAACTGTAGAGTGTTGAGTTTTTAAAAGCGGTTTAAAAAATTTCTCTTGTTTTCTTTCAAAGGCTTCTTCACCAGTTAGTTTCTGTCTCCGTTTCTTCTTTATCTCTTCCTGTTGCTTTACAACTTTTGAAACCAACTCTTGATGTTCCTTAAACTTTCTTGCTCTTTCTTCAGCATTCATTTAGTATTGAAAAATATCATTTAATGAATTGTATAGGTCAATGGGAAAATTTTCCTTTTCTTCATCATTATAGTAAATGTGTTGAAATAAATCTTTTTCTTTAAATATTTCATCAAATTCTTTATTGGTATTAATACGAGTTGTTATTTCTTCTTCACTAATACTTGTATCTCTGCTTTTCATACGTTTGCGTTGAGTCTCCTCATCGATATCAAAACCGAATGATAAAATCTTAACTCCATCACCACACAATTGTTTAATAATTTGTCTCATTCCTTCAGGATTAGTTTCTAAAATCCCAAGACCATTAGATTTTACTTTATTTAACTCACTCTTACAATGTGAATATTTTGTAGAACCAAGAGAGACCTCCTCAAATATTTGACCTTCGTTCTTCAATCGCATATGTTCCTCCATTGAAATGTAGTAATAATCTTTCCCTTCTACTTCTCCTGGTCGCTTTGCTCTGGTTGTAGTACTCACAAAACGAATCATAGGGTGTTTTTTTTAAAAACTTACAATCTTTTCATTTTTACTATTCAAGAGTTTAGATTTATGAAAGTTCTTTCCAGAAGCAGATTTACCCACAAGGTTAATAATAATTGTTGTCATTTATATATGTAATTATGTTTAAAATAAAAATACATCCTTTAATATCTCATCTTGTTTCACAACAATATATTTATATTTTCCAATCGTGTGTTTCATATAATTTTCAAATTCTTTTTTACTACATAACGTAGAGCAATTATCTCTCCAAAAATTATTTACATCTATTGAATTTAACTTAAATAAAATAAAAGTATTAGCATTGTTTCTTATTGAGCGTCGAGGGAGTTGAAAATATGACTGACTAAGATAAATACAATTACAAGAAGAATGTCTCCCTCTTGTATAGTAGCTATCCATTACTGTTTTGGTTTCTCTCATTAACACAATCATCAAAGATGACGAGGTTCTTTTTTGATTTATCTAAATCTTGAGGTGAAGGTATATCATCCGTATTATCACTGAGAATACAAGTTATGGGTTTTGGTTTAGGTTTCTGTGTATCACAAAATAGTTGTATTATATCCTCAATGTTATAATCATTTAGTTTGTTTTGAAGTTTAAATAAACCGATAATGTCTTCCTTTTTAAGACCTGCATTAAAACCCTGTGAGAGTAGTTGATACTCGGGTTGAAAACTTGACTTCGTAAAAATTATTAAATTATCATAATCTAAAAAGTTGGGGGTAAGGAGCATCTTTAAAAGCAAACAGGTTTTTCCACATCCGCTTGAACCAACTATTAGACATCTCAATGAATTTGGAATGTTTTTATGGTTATTAAATTTTATCTTATTTTCCCAAACGGGTAAAAAATCATTCATTTATATATTTGGAAAACAAGTCATCCAACTTTTTTTGAGCTATTTTAGAAACTCTATATTTTATCCTGAGTTCGGGTTTAATTTCAAAATAATTCATTATTTTATTTATGTAGTATCTTGTATTAACATTTCCATTAAAATTATTTTGAATAATAAATATCATTAAACCCTTATACATTTCCTCAATACAAAGAGTCTCTTTCCTTGTAAGAAATGGTGTATTATCACCATAATGCTTAACATTCATCTCTCTTATTAATCTTGTAAAGTAATTCATTTTTGGTTCTAATTTAAAAGAGTTATATGTTTTTTTATATTTCTTATTATCATTAATTAGAATATAATCACAGAATAAACATTGTTTATATGAATCCTCATCATTAAGCCCCACTCTATCACAAGCCGGACAATTCTCTAATTTATCATATGGAGAGTCTGGAAATTCTAAATATCCTTCAGAACTTATCATATTTATGTGGTAAATTTTTACTTAAACTAAATGCAAGTTTATTCATTAATAAATACAATGTTTCAAAGCACAAAAGACAAATTTCAATCAATCTCTACTTCGGTGAAAGATATAGAAAAATATGTCAAAGATGTTAAATTGAACAAAGATAAATATGGAAATTTTTGGGTAAAACCAGTTATGGAAAATAACATGAGCCCCTCTATTTCATTTAAAGGAAGAGCTCTAACTATACCTGGAAAGACATCCATTAAAGTAAATCTAACAAAAGTTTCTCCTCTACTCCTGGCAATTTATTCAAAGCTTGAAAAAGTGATTGACCACGATACTTTGAAAAAGAATGATAAGACCATCAACAATACTCGTGGAGAAATTTGTATTTACTTTAATAATCCAAAGGGTGTAGATCTAAGTAAAATGAATGATGTTAATATTTCTGGTGAAATGTCATTTCGTTCTATGATAGTTAGAGATTATTTAAAGATAACTTTTGATATTAAAAATGTAGAGATTGAATCCGTTAATGAAAGAAAGTATATTGGTATAGATGGAAAGGTTTTTTCTGCTAATTAAATATGAGTCATTACAGCAGTGAAGATTTTACTATTTCATTGAACTCGGACGATAGTGATGATAGTATTTCATTGAACTCGGACGATGGTGATGATAGTATTTCATTGAACACAGATGATAGTTATGATACTAATAGTTTGTGCTCAAATGATAGTTATGAGAGTAGCTTTATTGATGACTCTGAGTATGATTCTGAGTATTCATGTGATAGTTATGACTTAGATGATTCTGAGTGAAAAAGTGTTTTAGTTTAAGCACAGCGATATATATAAAACGGAGCTGTAAAGCTCAAAAGTGTTTTATTTTAAGCACAGTGATATATATAAAACACCACGTTTTCTCACGCTATAAATATGGTTTATTGTGATACTTGCGAGAAGGAAGTAAAATATTATAAACAACATATTCTCACCGCAAAACATACATACAACATTCTTAACAAACTTTCCCCTCTTCCACCTAAAACAAAACATTGTAAGGTCTGTAAAACAACCATCCTCAAGAAGGGATTTAAAGCCCATCTTAAAACTAACAAACACTTGTCAAAATTGTTTACTATTAAAAATACTGATGGTGCTTTCAAAAGACATATCAGGATTCGAATCTTTAACTTCAAACCTCCCGAACCAAAGTCTTTAGTTGATGCTGTAGAAATAGTCAAACCTGCTGTTCAAACATTGATTGAAAAAACACTAAAAGAAATGAAACCACTTAAATTTTATATGGGGGTAAAATTAGAAATGACAAAGGATAAAGGAGTTATAGATACACCATACATGAGAACTGAGCCACACTTTATATCTTCATATCAAGATTTTAAAACATCAGGAGTCTATGATGAACTTATTAAACAAGAGCAAGATGTGGATAATTCAATCGTAGGAAGTGGATTCAATATAGGAAAAATTATTTACATAGACATTCATATTCTAAAATCAGATCCTCTAAAAGCTTCTTCTTACATTGATTTACCCAGTGTTATCAAAAATAGAAAAGCAGTTATCAATATCAAAAATAAAGACAATAAATGTTTTCTCTGGTCTATTTTAGCACACTTACATCCTCCACATTTTCATGATGAAAGAGTATCTCATTATAAAAAATATGAGAATACATTAAATACGAAAGATCTAAAGTTTCCGATGACTTTAAATGATATTCCTAAATTTGAAAAGATGAATAATTTATCAGTTAATGTTTATGGTCTAACAGAAACAAACAACATTCAGGTTTTAAAGCTTTCTGACAATTGTAAACAAACTCATATTAATCTTCTATATTTTAATTCAGAGGAAAATTCACATTATACATACATCAAAACCACCTTTTAGAGGCCATTTTTCCCCGCAAGCGGGGGTTGGCCTTTTTCTGGAACTGTGGTTGTTGTTGTTTTTCGGTCCCCTTTTTGAAGCAATGTTTTACGGCCGGATGCCCTTCCTGACGCCAACCCTTTTTGCCGCCTTTAACGACAAGCAGGGAATTACCAGTGAACTGGTACTCAATTTGCCGACCTCGGAAGGATGACAGGCTGAGTCAACCCCCTGGCGTTAATTCAGCGATTGACCGGGATTCGAACCCAGGATCCTAGGATCCTAAGCCGGCACCCTAGCCGCTAGCCCAACACCAGGGACTATCAAAGATATTACAAAATTAATAAAACCACAAGTATGTAAAAGAACAAATAAAATGTATATTTGTATGCGTTGTCTTAACTTCTTCCATACACAAGAAAGATTAGATAAACATTCAAATTATTGTGGTGAACATAAATCAACGGTAATCAACATGCCTAAAAAAGGCTCAAAGATCACATTCAAAGATGAAAAGAAAACAATAAAACATCCATTTGTTATATATGCTGATTTTGAAAGTATTTTAGAAAAAATTGATACTGCTTCTCCAGATCCAAAAGAATCATACACAAATAAATATCAAAAACATACTCCTTGTGGTTTTTGTTATTATATCAAATCATCTGTTGGTGATAAATATAACAAGTTAGAGATGTATAGAGGCTCAAATACCCCAGAGGAGTTTGTGAAACGACTAGAAAAAGACTGTGTTCGATTAACCAAGATAATGAGAGAAACCAATAAACCAATGTCCTTAACAAGTAAAGAAAAAAGAGAATTTATAAAAAACAATGTCTGTCATATTTGTGAGGAGAAAATTGGTAAAGGTCTAAAGGTTAGAGACCATTGTCATCTCACTGGTAAATATAGAGGTCCGGCTCATCAAAGTTGTAATATTAATTATCAACTCCCCTCTTTCATTCCTGTCTTTCTTCATAACAACGCTCATTATGATACACATCTATTTATCAAGGAACTCTCAAAGACTTCTGGAAGTATCTCAGCAATTCCAAACACGGATCAGAAATACATTTCATTCACAAAAACAATTCACACATCTCCTATTACTCATATCAGATTTCTTGATACATTTAAATTCATGGCAAGTCCATTGGCTAACTTGGTTCAAAATCTAAAAGAGTTTCCATGTCTTTCAGAGTATTTTTTAGATAAAGATTTTCTAACACAAAAGGGAATTTACCTCTATGACTATATGGACTCATTTGAGAGATTCAATGAAACACAACTTCCTTTAAAAGATAATTTCTATAACAAATTAAATAATAGTCATATATCTGATAAAGATTATGTACACGCACAAAATGTTTGGAAAAAATATAACATTAAGAATCTTGGTGAGTATCACGATTTGTACCTCAAAACTGATGTGCTTTTGTTGGCTGATGTGTTTGAGGCTTTCAGAACAATCTGTCATTCTGGATATGGATTGGATCCTGCTCACTATTACACTGCTCCTGGATTGGCTTGGAGCGCGATGTTAAAAATGACAAAACAAGCTTTGGATTTGATAACCGATGTTGATATGCTTTTGATGATTGAAAAGGCAAAGAGAGGAGGAATTTCACAAGTCTGTTCAAAGAGATATGCTAAAGCAAATAACAAGTACATTCCAAATTATGATCCATCGGTAGAGAGCTCCTACTTGATGTATTATGATGCGAACAACCTGTATGGCTGGGCAATGTCTCAGGCTCTTCCTTATGGAAAACTTAGATGGGTAAAGGAAAAAGATTACAAAAAGGTTTTACAAGATGTATGTATCTCTACACAAAAAGAATAGGATGATTCAAAGGTTGGTTATTATTTTGAGGTCAATTTGAAATATCCAGAGGAACTTCATAACCTACACAAAGATCTCCCATTTGCTTGTGAAAAGGAAAGTCCAAAGAAGGAGTGGTTAAGTGATTATCAACAATCATTTAATATAGGTGAATCAACAGAAAAATTACTTACTACATTATATATAAAGAAAAATTATGTTCTACACCAAAGAAATTTGCGACAATATTTATCAAAAGGTCTAAGAATAGAGAAGATCCATAGGGTTCTAAAGTTCAATCAAAGTCATTGGTTAAAGGGGTACATTGATTTTAATACACAAAGAAGAACAGAGTCAAAAACAGATTTTGAGAAAGACTTTTATAAATTGATGAATAATGCGGTCTTTGGTAAGACCATGGAAAATGTGAGGAAAAGACAAAATATCAGACTATCAACATCTTGGGAACAAGCATCAAAATTAATTAATAGACCGAGTTTTACTCGAGCTGAGGTCTTTACTGAGAACTTTTGTGCGATCCATTTGATTAAAGAGAGTATTGAAATGAACAAACCTATTTATATTGGAACATCAATTCTTGATTTATCAAAGTCATTAATGTATGATTACTTTTATAATAACTTGAGGAAGAAATATCAAAATGATGTTAATCTACTTTATATGGATACAGATAGTTTTATTTTGCAAATTAATACTGATGATGTTTATTCAGACATGAAAAAGGACATTAATATCTATGACACTAGTAATTACAGTCCAGAGAGTGAGTTGTTCTCTTCTAAAAATAAAAAGGTGATTGGAAAGTTTAAGGATGAATTAGGGGGAAATGTCATGAGTGAATTTGTGGGATTGAGGTCTAAGGCTTATGCTTATAAATACATTGTGAATAACGTCGAAAAGACTGATAAGAAGTTAAAAGGTGTAAAGAAAAATGTTATTAAAGAAACAATAAACTTTAAGGATTATTATAACTGTTTAACAACAAAGAAAGAAGAGTTTAGAAAGATTCATGGAATAAGAAGTTATAAACATAAATTATATTCAGAAGAGGTGAATAAGAAAGCATTGGGGGCTTTTGATGATAAGAGGTTTATTTTAGAAAATGGAATTGATAGTCTCCCTTATGGTTATATAAGTATATAAGTGATAAGTTAAAAAGGGGGGTTAGGGATTTTAACGGGCTACCGCCGCCTTTTTTACTATTATATAAATGATAGAACCAAGTACCAACCAGATAGTGTAGCAGCATAGCAAACCTGTTGTGCATTTTGTGATACAAGCATCAAATTTGGCACAAATGTACATTAATATGTTGCGAACATTTTCAGATATTGGGCCACTTGAAATTCCGTAATTTTTTTTTTCAAATTTTTTCAAATTTCGTAATTTCAAATTTTTCGGGTGACACCGTCACAATTTCGGTCTTCGAGGCCGGCCGATATAGTGGGGCGGCTTAGCCCAAATATTCAAAAGAATTGTGCATTTTGTGATACAAGCACCAAATTTGGCACAAATGTACATTAATATGTTGCGAACATTGTGTGGTCAGCAATGAAGACGAGAGTCTGAATTACATGTATGCAAAAGACCTTGTGAACCAGTGAAGCAAATACACGGGTAAGCATGAATTAAATCTAGGGCATGATATAATTTCCATGATGTTTACCTCTACACTCAATGGTGGAAGGAGGTAATGTTTTGATCCCAGCTTGTCTGTATGTCTGTTTGTCTGTTAGTCCACAAAATTCCAGACAAAGCTTGTAGTAGTGGTAGTTGTAGTGGTAGTGGTGATAACAGAAATTGTTATATAGAACTGAACTTATATTATTATTATATGCAGAAAATAACTTCATTTCTATATGCCCTGCAGTGGACAGGTTAATTGGTTTATGCACTGAAGGGGTCACCCTGGTGTGCACTGCTGTGTTCTGCCTCACTGAGTTGTTCAGGTATGATGTACTCAGCACAAGCTTCCGGTCGGCCCGGAGGTGGGGGTGCGGGGCCTGTCACGGAACGTCAAAACAAACGGCCTGCCGGGGCCGCCCAAAAGTCGGGCGTGAGGGGCGCGTCCACTAATGGAACGCCTCTCGCTTCCCAGATCGAGGGCCACGTGGTCAGGAGAACCTCGTCCCTTCCGGTCACACTTTGCCTATCGGCCGGCCTCGAAGACCGAAATTGTGACGGTGTCACCCGAAAAATTTGAAATTACGAAATTTGAAAAAATTTGAAAAAAAAAATTACGGAATTTCAAGTGGCCCAATATCTGAAAATGTTCGCAACATATTAATGTACATTTGTGCCAAATTTGGTGCTTGTATCACAAAATGCACAATTCTTTTGAATATTTGGGCTAAGCCACCCCACTAAGACTAAAGAGTGGAGGTGTAATCAACCTTGGCATATAAATGGTAAACATAACGAATGTGAAAAATATCAAATAGGTATAATTGAAAAGACAACTGGTAAAACAATTTACAAAACAAATAAGAGAATTAATTTAAATACCGGTGAATTGGGTAAAAAAGATGGAAATATTTTTGAGTGGACGGAAAACTTTGATGGTTGTCAGGAAAATATATACTTTAATTTTAAAATGGTATGTGGCACTGGAGGCGCTCAAACAAGAACATTGAGGGAGGTTTACCATTTTATCTTAGCTCAGTTAAAATATCTTAATAAAGAACCAAACTCAAACATATTTTTTGTTAATATATTAGATGGTGAAGAGAGTGGCAAGAGAATTAAATTATTTCCCACGCATAAACAAATATTTGTAGGGTCGTTGTTTGAGTGGGCCAAAGATGCTTCACCAGATGATATTAAGAGTAAAAGGTTAAAAGGTCCATAAGGTCAGAAGGATCACAGGTTCACACAGAAGGACCATTGTTTAAGTGGTCTAATGAATAAGGATAACATGTCAAAAGGTTAGAAGGTTCGTAAAGAACAGGGTGAGAGAAATAGAGGTGTTTAGGGGCAATGAGGGAGTAGTGGGGCGGCTTAGCCCAAATATTCAAAAGAATTGTGCATTTTGTGAAACAAGCACCAAATTTGGCACAAATGTACATTAATATGTTGCGAACATTTTCAGATATTGGGCCACTTGAAATTCCGTGATTTTTTTTTTCAAATTTTTTCAAATTTCGTAATTTCAAATTTTTCGGGTGACACCGTCACAATTTCGGTCTTCGAGGCCGGCCGATAGGCAAAGTGTGACCGGAAGGGACGAGGTTCTCCTGACCACGTGGCCCTCGATCTGGGAAGCGAGAGGCGTTCCATTAGTGGACGCGCCCCTCACGCCCGACTTTTGGGCGGCCCCGGCAGGCCGTTTGTTTTGACGTTCCGTGACAGGCCCCGCACCCCCACCTCCGGGCCGACCGGAAGCTTGTGCTGAGTACATCATACCTGAACAACTCAGTGAGGCAGAACACAGCAGTGCACACCAGGGTGACCCCTTCAGTGCATAAACCAATTAACCTGTCCACTGCAGGGCATATAGAAATGAAGTTATTTTCTGCATATAATAATAATATAAGTTCAGTTCTATATAACAATTTCTGTTATCACCACTACCACTACAACTACCACTACTACAAGCTTTGTCTGGAATTTTGTGGACTAACAGACAAACAGACATACAGACAAGCTGGGATCAAAACATTACCTCCTTCCACCATTGAGTGTAGAGGTAAACATCATGGAAATTATATCATGCCCTAGATTTAATTCATGCTTACCCGTGTATTTGCTTCACTGGTTCACAAGGTCTTTTGCATACATGTAATTCAGACTCTCGTCTTCATTGCTGACCACACAATGTTCGCAACATATTAATGTACATTTGTGCCAAATTTGGTGCTTGTATCACAAAATGCACAATTCTTTTGAATATTTGGGCTAAGCCGCCCCACTATATCGGCCGGCCTCGAAGACCGAAATTGTGACGGTGTCACCCGAAAAATTTGAAATTACGAAATTTGAAAAAAATTGAAAAAAAAAATTACGGAATTTCAAGTGGCCCAATATCTGAAAATGTTCGCAACATATTAATGCACATTTGTGCCAAATTTGGTGCTTGTATCACAAAATGCACAACAGGTTTGCTCTGCTGCTACACTAGAGGGGAAAAATTAACATGTAAGTCAATGGGAAAATGAGAGTGTCCCAGAAGCAACATATATACACTACTGATGTCATTCCAGCAAATTTACTATATTATAATTACCTAATTCAACATGCATACTGCGCATGCGTGTGGGAGGGGTGGGGGTGGGGTGAAGGGAGAACGGGGAGTGTCGGCGGGGGTCTCAACATTTCCCGATATTTGTATACGTAATAATTAGATGGTCCCCAAAGTGAGAGAGTTGATTTGTGAACAGTGGACAGCTATTGCATACAAATGGATGATTTTCCTCATGCCACCAGGTACATAAGGCTGGTCAGGCCGTTTCAGTGGATATGCAGGTGTCACAATCTTCGATGGTCACCACTCAATTACCGGATACTCAACTGGTTTATCCACAGCAAGGTGGTACTCGTTATTCCGAACCTCAGAAGGATGAGGGTCAACCCACGAGTGTTATCTTGGCAGGGCTGTGGCTCGACCTCAGGACCTCAAGCTCCATGAAGGTAGGCCTAATTTTATGCCTTGTACAATTACTTGTGGAATTCCAAACCTTGACTTTTTATTTTTGTTTTTTTCTCACCTCATAAAGAAGCATAAATTAGGAGGAAGTCCTCCACATTTAACTCTCCAATAAATTTTCCCAATAGAGTGTGCAGCCCGATTTTAACAAACATTACCGATGTTCTGCACCAGCTTGCAGTCATTGTGGTCGCTGCTGATAGCGCAAGAAAAGAGAGAACCAGTGTTGTTCAAGTTCGGGTTCAACTGATCGTTTCCTTTGGGGGCGCCGACAAGGAGCCTGGAACACAGGGAATCATGAATGGACGTGAAATCAGGTATAAAACAAGGAGCCTGGAACACAGGGAATCATGAATGGACATGAAATCAGGTATAGAACAAGGAGCCTGGAACACAGGGAATCATTAATGGACGTGAAATCAGGTATACTAACAAGGAGCCTGTAACACAGGGAATCATGAATGGACGTGAAATCAGGTATACAACATGGAGCCTGGAACACAGGGAATCATTAATGGACGTGAAATCAGGTATACAACAAGGAGCCTGGAACACAGGGAATCATTAATGGACATGAAATCAGGTATACAACAAGGAGCCTGGAACACGGGGAATCATTAATGGACATGAAATCAGGTATACAACATGGAGCCTGGAACACGGGGAATCATTAATGGACATGAAATCAGGTATACAACATGGAGCCAGGAACACAGGGAATCATTAATGGACATGAAATCAGGTATACAACATGGAGCCAGGAACACAGGGAATCATTAATGGACATGAAATCAGGTATACAACAAGGAGCCTGGAACACAGGGAATCATCAATGGACATGAAATCAGGTATAAAACAAGGAGCCAGGAACACAGGGAATCATTAATGGACATGAAATCAGGTATAAAACAAGGAGCCAGGAACACAGGGAATCATTAATGGACATGAAATCAGGTATAGAACAAGGAGCCAGGAACACAGGGAATCATTAATGGACATGAAATCAGGTATAAAACAAGGAGCCAGGAACACAGGGAATCATTAATGGACATGAAATCAGGTATAGAACAAGGAGCCTGGAACACGGGGAATCATCAATGAACATGAAATCAGGTATAAAACAAGGAGCCAGGAACACGGGGAATCATCAATGAACATGAAATCAGGTATAAAACAAGGAGCCAGGAACACAGGGAATCATTAATGGACATGAAATCAGGTATAGAACAAGGAGCCTGGAACACAGGGAATCATTAATGGACATTAAATCAGGTATACAACAAGGAGCCTGGAACACGGGGAATCATTAATGGACATGAAATCAGGTATAGAACAAGGAGCCTGGAACACAGGGAATCATTAATGGACATGAAATCAGGTATAAAACAAGGAGCCAGGAACACAGGGAATCATTAATGGACATGAAATCAGGTATAGAACAAGGAGCCAGGAACACAGGGAATCATGAATGGACATGAAATCAGGTATAGAACAAGGAGCCTGGAACACAGGGAATCATTAATGGACGTGAAATCAGGTATACTAACAAGGAGCCTGTAACACAGGGAATCATGAATGGACGTGAAATCAGGTATACAACATGGAGCCTGGAACACAGGGAATCATTAATGGACGTGAAATCAGGTATACAACAAGGAGCCTGGAACACAGGGAATCATTAATGGACATGAAATCAGGTATACAACAAGGAGCCTGGAACACGGGGAATCATTAATGGACATGAAATCAGGTATACAACATGGAGCCTGGAACACGGGGAATCATTAATGGACATGAAATCAGGTATACAACATGGAGCCAGGAACACAGGGAATCATTAATGGACATGAAATCAGGTATACAACATGGAGCCAGGAACACAGGGAATCATTAATGGACATGAAATCAGGTATACAACAAGGAGCCTGGAACACAGGGAATCATCAATGGACATGAAATCAGGTATAAAACAAGGAGCCAGGAACACAGGGAATCATTAATGGACATGAAATCAGGTATAGAACAAGGAGCCTGGAACACAGGGAATCATTAATGGACATGAAATCAGGTATACAACAAGGAGCCAGGAACACAGGGAATCATTAATGGACATGAAATCAGGTATACAACAAGGAGCCTGGAACACGGGGAATCATTAATGAACATGAAATCAGGTATACAACATGGAGCCAGGAACACAGGGAATCATTAATGGACATGAAATCAGGTATACAACAAGGAGCCAGGAACACAGGGAATCATTAATGGACATGAAATCAGGTATAAAACAAGGAGCCAGGAACACAGGGAATCATTAATGGACATGAAATCAGGTATAGAACAAGGAGCCAGGAACACAGGGAATCATTAATGGACATGAAATCAGGTATAAAACAAGGAGCCAGGAACACAGGGAATCATTAATGGACATGAAATCAGGTATAGAACAAGGAGCCTGGAACACGGGGAATCATCAATGAACATGAAATCAGGTATAAAACAAGGAGCCAGGAACACGGGGAATCATCAATGAACATGAAATCAGGTATAAAACAAGGAGCCAGGAACACAGGGAATCATTAATGGACATGAAATCAGGTATAGAACAAGGAGCCTGGAACACAGGGAATCATTAATGGACATGAAATCAGGTATACAACAAGGAGCCTGGAACACGGGGAATCATTAATGGACATGAAATCAGGTATAGAACAAGGAGCCTGGAACACAGGGAATCATTAATGGACATGAAATCAGGTATAAAACAAGGAGCCAGGAACACAGGGAATCATTAATGGACATGAAATCAGGTATAGAACAAGGAGCCAGGAACACAGGGAATCATCAATGGACATGAAATCAGGTATAAAACAAGGAGCCAGGAACACAGGGAATCATTAATGGACATGAAATCAGGTATAGAACAAGGAGCCAGGAACACAGGGAATCATTAATGGACATGAAATCAGGTATAAAACAAGGAGCCAGGAACACAGGGAATCATTAATGGACATGAAATCAGGTATAGAACAAGGAGCCAGGAACACAGGGAATCATTAATGGACATGAAATCAGGTATAAAACAAGGAGCCAGGAACACAGGGAATCATTAATGGACATGAAATCAGGTATACAACAAGGAGCCTGGAACACGGGGAATCATCAATGAACATGAAATCAGGTATAAAACAAGGAGCCAGGAACACGGGGAATCATCAATGAACATGAAATCAGGTATAAAACAAGGAGCCAGGAACACAGGGAATCATTAATGGACATGAAATCAGGTATAGAACAAGGAGCCTGGAACACAGGGAATCATTAATGGACATGAAATCAGGTATACAACAAGGAGCCTGGAACACGGGGAATCATTAATGGACATGAAATCAGGTATAGAACAAGGAGCCTGGAACACAGGGAATCATTAATGGACATGAAATCAGGTATAAAACAAGGAGCCAGGAACACAGGGAATCATTAATGGACATGAAATCAGGTATACAACAAGGAGCCTGGAACACGGGGAATCATCAATGAACATGAAATCAGGTATAAAACAAGGAGCCAGGAACACAGGGAATCATTAATGGACATGAAATCAGGTATAGAACAAGGAGCCAGGAACACAGGGAATCATTAATGGACATGAAATCAGGTATAGAACAAGGAGCCTGGAACACAGGGAATCATTAATGGACATGAAATCAGGTATAGAACAAGGAGCCTGGAACACAGGGAATCATTAATGGACATGAAATCAGGTATAAAACAAGGAGCCAGGAACACAGGGAATCATTAATGGACATGAAATCAGGTATAGAACAAGGAGCCTGGAACACGGGGAATCATTAATGGACATGAAATCAGGTATAGAACAAGGAGCCTGGAACACAGGGAATCATTAATGGACATGAAATCAGGTATAGAACAAGGAGCCTGGAACACAGGGAATCATTAATGGACATGAAATCAGGTATAGAACAAGGAGCCTGGAACACGGGGAATCATTAATGGACATGAAATCAGGTATAGAACAAGGAGCCTGGAACACAGGGAATCATTAATGGACATGAAATCAGGTATAGAACAAGGAGCCTGGAACACAGGGAATCATTAATGGACATGAAATCAGGTATAGAACAAGGAGCCTGGAACACAGGGAATCATTAATGGACATGAAATCAGGTATAAAACAAGGAGCCTGGAACACAGGGAATCATTAATGGATATGAAATCAGGTATAGAACAAGGAGCCTGGAACACAGGGAATCATTAATGGACATGAAATCAGGTATAGAACAAGGAGCCTGGAACACAGGGAATCATTAATGGACATGAAATCAGGTATAGAACAAGGAGCCTGGAACACAGGGAATCATTAATGGATATGAAATCAGGTATAGAACAAGGAGCCTGGAACACAGGGAATCATTAATGGACATGAAATCAGGTATAGAACAAGGAGCCAGGAACACAGGGAATCATTAATGGACATGAAATCAGGTATAGAACAAGGAGCCAGGAACACAGGGAATCATTAATGGACATGAAATCAGGTATATAACAAGGAGCCTGGAACACAGGGAATCATGAATGGATATGAAATCAGGTATACAACAAGGAGCCTGGAACACAGGAAATCATGAATGGACATGAAATCAGGTATACAACAAGGAGCCTGGAACACAGGGAATCATCAATGGACATGAAATCAGGTATACAACATGGAGCCTGGAACACAGGGAATCATGAATGGACATGAAATCAGGTATACAACAAGGAGCCTGGACCTGGAACACAGGGAATCATGAATGGATATGAAATCAGGTATACAACAAGGAGCCTGGAACACAGGAAATCATGAATGGACATGAAGTCAGGTATACAACAAGGAGCCTGGAACACAGGAAATCATGAATGGATATGAAATCAGGTATACAACAAGGAGCCTGGAACACAGGGAATCATCAATGGACATGAAATCAGGTATACAACATGGAGCCTGGAACACAGGGAATCATCAATGGACATGAAATCAGGTATAGAACAAGGAGCCTGGAACACAGGTAAGCATGAATGGATATGAAATCAGGTATACAACAAGGAGCCTGGAACACAGGGAATCATCAATGGACATGAAATCAGGTATACAACATGGAGCCTGGAACACAGGGAATCATCAATGGACATGAAATCAGGTATAGAACAAGGAGCCTGGAACACAGGTAAGCATGAATGGATATGAAATCAGGTATAGAACAAGGAGCCTGGAACACAGGTAATCATGAATGGACATGAAATCAGATATAGAACAAGGAGCCTGGAACACAGGTAATCATGAATGGACATGAAATCAGGTATACAACAAGGAGCCTGGAACACAGGGAATCATGAATGGACATGAAACAGGTATAGAACAAGGAGCCTGGAACACAGGGAATCATCAATGGATGTGCTGTCACGTAAACAACTCCCAGTTGAGCAGGTGCTTCTGCTACCTTATACCTGGCAATGGACATGCCATCACATGTGCAACTCTCAGGTGAGCAGTTGCTTCTGCTACCTTCCACCTGGCAACAGACATGCCATTACATCTACAATTCTCAGGTGAGCAGGTGCTTTTGCTACTTTCCACCTGGCAACATACGTGTTCTGTAACCCAATTTTAACTACAAAATAAAGCTTCCTTACTTGTTAAAAGTAAACATTGCACCATGAGGTGGGTCGGTGAGTAGGACAATTTTTGAAGAGCGTTAACTAGGAGGCTCAGGTGTAAACCTGGGCAAACCAGAAACAGCCAGGATTGTTCTCAGTATTATCTTCTGCCCTTCTACTGCTATTTTCTTCCTTCTTCATCATCATTTTGATGTCCCATACTCCCTTCCTATAGGAAGGGAAGACGTCATGTTTTCTTGCTTTCCTGTTTTGTTTTCCTTCTCTCTCTCTGTTTTTCTTTCTTTCTTTCCAACAATTTACAATGGTTTTTGGTCGATCAAGTCTTTATAATATTTAAACTAATATGGACAAGACTTGGCACAACTTGCCACCACAGCCCCTACATTGGCCTGCTGTCATCAACATTGATTATACACAGGTCAAAGTGGTTGATGTTACTACAGAGCGTTGGTGCTGCTGAAGCAGTTTCTTGGCAAGGGTTATACTGGGTGGTTTGCCATTGCCTTCCTGGCATTGTTTGTCCATGTTCTATCCTTTTAAATGTTAAGCGCCAAGCAAGGAAGCAGCACGTACCATTATGAAAGTCCTTGATATGATTAGGGCCAATTATTGCTTTTAAAAAGTTGTTCTCTGCAAACGCTTGTCGGATTGATGCGAAACTTTAAATATAGGAAGAATTCTTATGGAGAATATTTGATTGATAACTCTGGCATAGGTCACATGATATGGCAGCTATATTGGAAAAAAGGAAAAATTTGGACATCATTTTCTACGAAACCGCTCAACAATTTTTTTTGAAACTTGGCAGATGTGATCAACTCCCCATAATAATAATAATAATAATAATAATAATAATAATAATAATAATAATAACAGAGTCTTATATAGCCCCATCAAGCAGAGTAAACTACCCTCATGGCGCTTTACATTATCATGCGAATGCACACACGCCGCACACACACACACACACACACACACACACACACACACACACACACACACACACACACACACACAACATACACACACACAGACACACCTTCACTCTTGCCCTATTCCTCTCCCTCCCCATTCAAAACCCACAGATGTGTACTCCCCTTCCTCCTCCCCTCCCTCCCCCGCACATGTACACAGACATACTCTCGATCTCTGTCCCACCTCACACCAAAGGGAAAACAGGACTTAGACTTTGAAAGACTTGTGAAACAGATAGGTTTTGAGGGAGGTTTTAAAGGCAGGAAGAGAGTCAACATGTCGAACAGAGGAAGGCAAGTCATTCCAGAGCAGAGGTGCAGAAAAGGAAAAGGATTTCTCGCCAAACGACTTGGTGCTGGTGCGCGGCGGCTATAAGGTCGTAGAGTCGTTGCTTGAATGAAGCCGTCGCCGAGGTTCATAGAGAGTGAGCAAATCGGAGAGATAGTGAGATCCCGCTCCACACAATGATTTATAACATAGTGTGCAAATTTTGTATTGCACACGAGCAGAGACAGGCAGCCAGTGTAAAGATTCAAGAAGCGGAGTAACATGGTCAGACTTCTTCGCCTTACAGATGTTAGGGAATAGTTACTTGACTCACGAGGATACAAAATAACTGTACAGGGCTTTTACAAAGCAACGCTTTATTAGCTAATAATTCACTGGTTTCAATATAATATAGAACTACAATACTATGACGAATTTAGTATTCAAGTCGTTGGTTCTTCTTGGTTGGTCTTCTGCGCTGTCCTCGTTCCGTACTCGATCGTTCCATTTGGGCAGAGGTTCTGATGACAAGTCCTGCTGACTCAAAGTTTGCTCTGGTTTATATGGGCAAATTGGAGTTAATCCTCCGTGCGCTAAAATGTTAATCCTCCGTGCGCTGAAGCTCCTTGGTCATCCACAACCGCCTCCCTGCTGGGGAGTTTCTTTACCCTCTTTGCATCCCGATGTCCAGAACAAATAGTGCCGGCTTGGGAATGTGTGTTAGCCCGGGGTCATAATACAGGTGGACAAAAGAACTCCCAGCTTCGACAGGGCGAGATACATTCCTGACATTCTTACGAAATCGTCTATCTGCTTCGTTACCAGTTCCAACGATAAATGAGTTACATTTCCACAATTCCCTCATCTTTTTGTTTTTGTTTATATTAACCATTAATCTAAACATCAATATAAGTAAACAATCAATCACTACAAGTAAACATCAATACAAGTATAAGTAAACAATCAATCACTACAAGTAAACATCAATACAAGTATAAGTAAACAATCAATCACTACAAGTAAACATCAATACAAGTATAAGTAAACAATCAATCACTACAAGTAAACATCAATACAAGTATAAGTAAACAATCAATCACTACAAGTAAACATCAATACAAGTATTCGAACCATAACTTTGGTAATCCAATTCCCTTAGGCATACCCCGTCATCCTGCAAGAGTCACAAAACATTTCGTTGGTCATTGACTCCTTTCATATTGTTCAATCTATTGCATTTGCATCACAAGTATCTTTTCAAAACAACACTTCACCCTCACCAAGATACAACAATTTCACTTCACCATTTTCACGTTTTTAAGGCATCTGCAACATCTGGCAAAACCGTTTGCCTCCAAACAAATGTTGATTCTTTGTTTGAAAGGAAGGGCTGATCACCTGTGTTTGAATTCAGGTATGACATGTTTTCTCCTAATGTCTTCATAGCACCTGCACTACTTCGTGTAGGGTCTTGCTGTTGTAATAACTGCACGGAGTCATAGACTGACCCTGCTCTCCATGTAGCATTCTTGCCACTCTTGCTGTAAACCATAGTAATTCCTGAACAAGGCCTTCGCCCAGTTGTAGTCGACTTGCCTCCTCCCTCATTATGAGTGGGCAGCAAGTATTGGTGTGACGTTGATTGGCCAGCAAGATGTGGAACAGGGATGCCGGATGCATCCACAATGATGTTGGGACCATGGTGTTCAGGTCATCCATGGTCCATACCAGGAGTGGCCCGCAGAATCGTGCACAGCTGTTGTGAAAAGGCACAGCCATTGGTTTGCAGCTCCATGCTGGCTCCCCGGAAGTTGGTGAAGTAATAACATATGTCCCCGCATTTCGCAGAGGTTGCAGGTAAAATGTCGTTGTCCTGCAACTTCTGATGTGATGAATGTTCGAAGCCTTCAAACAAGAGTAAGTGATCGCCTTTCCTTCATATGTTGCAGTGTGATCCAGGCAAATGGTCACATAAATTTCCTTGGTGAAGGTAAGCATCCATCTCCAAGTTATACAGGAGAATGTCTTCATCATTCTTTGAGAAAGAGGGTGGATGCCACGATTAACTTCATTTTTAGCCACAAATTTTCTTTCTCTAACTTCTTCCCAATTCCGTTAGCACCCCCTTCAAATGTGATCTCGTCTTATCCTTATGCTCAGTCACATCTGAATCTGCTTTCCACACACACTGAATCAGATAGGGTACATCTTACCAT
This sequence comes from Myxine glutinosa, assembly GCF_964187855.1. NCBI lineage: Eukaryota > Metazoa > Chordata > Myxini > Myxiniformes > Myxinidae > Myxine > Myxine glutinosa. The sequence continues at coordinate 19,717,229 of NC_136266.1, forward strand.
GAAATCAGCATAATCATGTATATCTTCCGACAGTTTCACATTCAACAATTTGTTGTTTTTCCTTAACACATTCAAAAAGTTATATTCATTTATATGCGCCACACAAATAATATTCAATCAGGTATGTATTTGACTATTAAACTAAGAATAGCATCCACAATTGCTTTCAGGTTAATATAGTTCAAAAATTAACTCGTGCAGATATTTTAGCACTACTCAAAGAAAATAAATTGTATATGATTACAATCACAAACAGGAATATCTAATTCCCAACAAATTTGCAAACCAACAAATTAAGCATAATGTATTGTAACGATTTTGAGAAGTGTAACGGGTTTTGAGAAGTGTAACGGGTTTTGAGGAGTGTAACAATTTTGGAGGAAGGGTAACGGATGTGAAGAGTATGGTTTTGGTATGGTAACATCCTGGTAATGTAAATAATGGTCGCAGCCGTCCTCCTAATTAATTTCATAGAACATACACGCAGGTCACGATATATCTTTTAAATAGTGTATTTCCTTATTCCATGTAGGCTAAGTATGTGTTTTCCACTAGATTGACTTTGCATTGTATCAAACAAAATAAGCGTAGGCCCTTCCAATTTCCCCAAAACCTCCCTTCCATTTGCCTTCCGCATTTTGGTCGGTTTTTCTCTTCAACCACCATTGGCCACGAGGTAAGGTTGGAGAAGAAAGGCGTGGCTCCACCTCGTCAGAAGAGGGCAGGAGTGAACCGGCCCTAACAGCCAATCAACACCGCGGTGAGTGACCCGGTAGGCGTGCCCTCGGAGCCGGCGGCTTAATTCCGCCGGAGGTGATAAAAGCGAATGTAAGGGACTGCTTTGAGAGATGACTGGAGAGGAGCAACGAGGCTGCACCAAAGAGAGTCCAGATGAGAGATGACTGGAGATGACTGGAGATGAGCTGGAGAGGAGCAACGAGGCTGCACCAAGGAGAGGCCTTGAGAGATACGCTGGGGGATGACCTGGAAGAGGAGCGCAATCCACCGCAAGCCCTACCTACCTGCCTGCAATATCCCCTGTCGTTGGAGAGACGCGCTGAACGGAGGGAGACGGCTCCACCCCAGGAAGAGGAGCAGGTGTGCCGAGCCAGCGCGTGACGGCCGCGGATACGCGACGGAGGTTTTCCCGCCAAAACCGCGAGGGGTTGAAAGCTGCTGCCTCCGACCTTGCCTTCCTCTCAAGCAATCAACCTCGAGCCATTACCTGCCTGCAATATCCACCGTGTGAGTGTGAACGTCCTGTCCTACTCGTTTGTCTTGGGGATTAAGTAAATGAAATAGAATAAGTTAACAATGCACTGTGTGACTGCTCTTTTCCATCTATTGCTGTAAATAATATTGGTCGCTCTAAAATATTGCTTGTGTGTGTATAATAAATCTGTTCTTCCTCCAAACTCTGTCTTTCTTCTCTCTTCTTCTCTTTCGGTCGCTTTAGAGGTTTCCCAATTGAATATCTGTAGCGCGATTAGTCAACGTTCGGTTGGAATCGGGTTCTAATCGGGGAGTAACTGTTCGGACGCGGTTAAATACACCACCGCTCGGTAAAATAACATCCAAAAACCGTGTCCGTAACAATTGTTGTCAGGAGGTGGGATTCGAACCTGGGACTAAATTTATTTAGCCCAAATTTTGGACACCAATTGTGTTAGTCAGTAACAATTGGTGTCGAGGAGTCGGATTCGGACCCGGGACTAAATTTGTTAGGCCCAAATTTAAAAAAAAAAAAATCTTGGTCAAAATTACGAGCTGCCGAAATTGTGTTGTTTTATAAAACCCGAATTTTGAGATCGCGCCATGGACAATCAAGGCGATCGGATGTCGGTGGGGGAGATAGACGGGTTAGGGGTAACCCAGGAACCAGGGGAAATGTATGTGGAAGAAAGGGAGGAGGAGAGCAATGAGGAGGCGGTTGAGGGTGTATCAGGTGCACAAGATGGCGTCCTCGCGCACATGGTTGTTGCGGCACCAAATTTAGCCACGCCCATGGTCGCGGTAGCCGAACCCGAGATGCCAATGAATTGGAACCTGTTTATGAAACAGATGATGGCCTTTATGGTAAAAACAGACGATAATTTCAAAGGGATGGAAAACAGGATGGGAAACCAAATGGGGGTAATGGGGAACCGGATGGATGCTCAGAGTGAGCAATTGGGGGTAATGAGGGACGAAGCGAGGGGTACCGGTGAGGGATTAGACAATAATTTTAAGGAGTTAGACAAGAAATTTGAGGGATTAGACAATGGGATAGAAGGGGTGAAAAATGGGTTAATGGGGGTAGAAAACAGAATGGCCGCTCAAGAGAATCAGTTAGAGGGGGTGAAAAATGGGTTAATGGGGTTAGAAAATAGGATGGAGGACAAATTGCGGGAAATAGGGGAACAATCCGCCCGGGAAATCGAACAGATGGGGAACCAGATGGAGGAAATACGAAGAGGGATGAGTGAGGAGGTCTCGGGGCTACGCGAGGAGGTAAAGCGAGGCGAAAAGCGTATCGAGAAAGAGGTGAGAAATAATACGGCAAAGTTACAAGGGGGAATAGAAGATCTGACGGAGGAGGTGGAGCAGCTGACAGAGGGACAAACTAAGTTAGTGGAGCAGGTTCAAAAGAACACGGCGGTACTAGGAGGGTTAAAGGCGACACAAAAAGAAATTAAAAACGAATTAATAGCGACGCAGAGGCAATGTCAGATGGTACGGGAGGAACTGACAATGAGGGTGGAAGAGGTGACAGAAGCAATGGAGACGAAGGACCGGGAGGTAAGGACGCACGTAGAAACGGTCACGGTAGCCTTAGAGGACGAACTTGAGGGGACGCACCGAGAAATAAAAGAGGTTAAACAAAAATTAGAGGAAGTGGGAGAAGAGGTGAGTGAAATTAAGAAGGGACGGACAGAAACTAAGAGAGAAATCCGGGAGGAGGTGATGGAATGTGTACAAGGTCTGTGTTCAAATCATGATGCGGTGCTCACTAACCAAATAAAAAGTTTGCAGGTGGCAGAGAAGGTGCGACGAGGTACGGAGGTGAGTGGCAATGTACATGATGTGAGGGGAGATTCAGTCGGCTTGGGGATTGGTTTGGATCCGGGTGTTCGTGAAAGGCCGTTGGTGAGGTGTGTGACAGGACAGGTGTGCGAAAAAAGGGGTGTGCGAGAATGTCCGACCATGGGGTGTGTGAGGAAAAAGTGCACGCCGAGGAGTGAGTGTGCCGTCAAGAGTGAATTGGTCAAAGCGCGTGTGCGAGGGAGCACAGGGAAGCGCGGTGTGGTGAGTGTTACGGAGGAAGTAACGAAGAAGTGTGCGCGGGAGGATGCGCGAGAAAGGTGTGTAACGGACGGGTGCATGGGGAAAGCGCATGCTGTCAAGAGTAAGGGTGAGTGCGCGACTGAGAGTGGAGGTGAGAGTAGTGAGAGTGAAACGGAGCGTGAGCTGGTTGTGATAGGTGAGCGAGGATGTACACCTGGGATGGAAGGATGCACACCTGGAATGGTAGAGCGTGAGTGGGAATGCACGCTGGAATTGGTAGTGAGACACGTGGTTGGGTGTGCGGGTGAGAGCACACCTGTGATCGTCACAAAGGAGGTGACCGAGAAAGGGGCGCGAAGCGGTGTATTGGTGAGGTGTGCGAGCAACGAATGTGTGCCAAAGTGTTCGGTGGTCAGGTGTGTGACCAAGTCGGTGAGCGGAGTGAGTGTACCGAGGTGTGAAAGAAAAGGTACGAGGAGAATGGGAACGGCTGCATGTATGAGCAAGAAAGAGGTAGCGTATGCATGTAAGCCTGCAGGTGAAGCGTCGACGGTAACCGGGTTAAAGGTTAGGTCGACTTTTAGCCGGATCGGGCCCTCGGTGCGTGCCGGGCTTCGCGTGCCGCGAGAACCAGCGGAGATCCGAGCCACGGCGGGTTCGAAAGGACCGCCGTGCGCGATCCACGCTGGGCCTCGCGTGGAGCGGCCGCGTCCGGGCTCCACAAGGCGGAGCGGGCAGCTCGATAGGAAGGGTCGTCATGGCGACCACTTTCTATTGAGACGTGCCGGCAGGTCGAGATCGGGACATTGGATGGCTCCACGCCGAAGTGGTGCATGGGATCTCGGCCCGGGTAAGCCTCCGTCCCTGCCCCGAATGCGGGACGTATCCAGCCGCTGGCAAAAAACGACCCGCGTTCATTGCTCGGCTGTACGAAGCCGGGCTGTAGATGTGAATTGGCGCACCGAGAGGATGTAATAAGTAGACGGGTGATGGTGATAGTGATAGTAGTGATTTGAAACGAAATTTAGAAAAGTGAATAGAATTGGCAGTAAATGGAAAATTTTTGAATTGTTGGATTTGGACGAGCGAAATTGGTAGTGAGAGACCCCCGATGTGGTGGGATGGCAAATCCACCATCCCTCACAGGTGGGGGCAAATGCGCTATAGATTATGGGGTTTATGGCAGTGAAAACGAGCCAGGGAGGGCTTGGATAATGATAGGGATCTAGCGAAGATGACCTTAGGTAACGATAAGGTTAGTTAGTGACTGATACCTGTAGTGGGGACGCAGGTAGGTTAGTGTGGTTGATAATGACGTGGGAGCGCAATAGTTTAAAGGGACGACTGGGAAGCGCAAGTTTCAGAGGGGAGTAGTTAGCTGAGATGATGCCGTGTGTGTGAGGATTGAACAGGTGAGAATGGAACAGGTGTGATTGCACAGGTGTGCAACTGAACAGGTGTGTGGAGCAGTGTATGAGGGAGTAGTGGTGATTGCGTGTTGTGTTGACCAAATGGTCCAGGAAGAAAGGAGGGTGCAGGTGGCACCAGGTATGATTGCACAGGTGTGCAACGACAGGTGAATGAAGAACAGGTGTATGTGGCTGTATGGAATAAATGGTATGGAGTAGTGAAATGGATGGTCGTGGAGTGAGAATGGTGGAAATTGTGGAGTGGAGTGGATGGTGCGAAGGTGTGAATGGGGGAAGAGTGGACCCCCATCACGGATACCCGGGGCGGGTAGTGTAAGTGTTAGGTAGAGGGTATAGGTAAATTGTGGTTGGATATTGGCATCTGTGGTGCGAGTGGAAGAATGGTCTTTGGATGGGTGCATTAGTGTTGTGGAAATGGCTGGGCGTGTAGCCTGTTAGTGTGTGTAGTTGGTTTGGGCACTCCACCACTGTAAGGATGTCGGCCAGGTGAGGCCGCAGGTGGGCTCTGGGAGCCGGTAGTAGTTGTTGTGGATGGGGCCCGAGGATCCGGAGGACGGACCCGGGTAGCCCAGTGCCAGAGGGCACCAAGGGGTGACAGAGCCAGGAGAGGGGCTGTCCCCAGTTAGTTAGGTTAGGGTGAGGAGCTAGGTAAGCTCGGGTGGCAACTACAGTGGTGGAGGTGTGCAGGTGGGTAGACCTGTTGGGAGAGGTACACGTCGCAGCCCAGAAATTGTGCTAGAGCACCGGGAGATGAATCGGGGGAGTGAGACCCCAAAATTGAGGAGCACCACAGTTTGGCCAATGGGAATTGGTTATTAGAACCCATAGTGTAAGTTGGCCAATGGATTGGCAGGGAAAGACCCCGGGTAGTGTAAAGTGTGTTAAAGTCATTTAGAGGATAGTTAGGATGAAGGATCTCCTCGCACCATCTGCATCCACTCACCTGAGGTGACAGGTACTCCACACCATGCCATGTTTTGATTATTTTTTATGATGCAAATGTTTGGATTGTGAGACGCATCATGACGTGGGTGTGACATTGTGCTTTGATGTTCCATCTCTGCCTCCTTATGAGGATTGATGATGAATTTGATGATGGCAAATTTTGAAGTAGAGGGATTGTGGTGACGAATTTGGTATAAGGGAAATATGGGGAAGACGTGACAGTAGTGACGAATTTGTAAATGGGTAGATTTTGTAAATATGGGGTAAGAGCAAGGGTAGTGTAGGTGACAGGGGGGTGACGTACGGTAGGGACGAGCTTTCTCACTTCGCCCTCCGTACGCATTTCACCTTGCATTGCCTTGTTTGACGTGTACCCTTGTGACCTTACCCCTCGCTCAATTGTCTTTCTTTTGTCTCCCACATGACCTGTGCGCCATTGGGTGCCGAGGGGAGCGTGCGTGAGGTGGCCATTGTGCGCCCGAGATTCCCAGAACCAGCACGCATTGCGTTGATGTACCACTTTATGGACCGCTGTTCGGCGGCCAAGTACCACTTGATGGACCCCAGGTTCTGGGGCAGAGCACCTCTGTTGGAGACCGGTCATAGTGGCCAGGGAATCTTGCTTGCGGACCTCGGTAAGGTGGCACCTATGCCAAACAGGTGGACCACCCTTAGTTGGCCCCTGAGGCCCTAAATAATAATAAAAAACGAACACAAGTTGTGCTTTTTATTATGTCCAAATAGGCCGCATGAAGCCAGAAGACGTCAGGAAGAACATCGGCCCAGCAGACAAGGAGAAGACCACCACCAGTTGTTTTGTTGTGTTTATTATGAACCATGGTGACTGCGCACCGAGTGGTGCTTTGTGGTGCTTGTGGTGCTTTTGGTGCTTTTGGGTGCTTTGGTGGTATTGGTACTGGTACTGGTGCATCGATGCAATGCGTGCTGTCTCCTCCCTCCCAACAGGAATTTCTTTCTCTTGTTCCCTAAAAAGAAAAGAAAAAAAAACACACAGGTCCTGGGTTGCGTTGTAAATAAGAAATCACGTCATTGTAAATAATGCTCCCCACCGTAAATGTATAGTTTCAGAATAATTCCGTAATTCGGTTAGCTGTGGGCTTGAGTCTGTTAGACAGGATGCAATGCAATAGGGGGACATACTTATTTGTGTTTTAAAATTGTCACACTCAGGGTCAGGTTAATTGTAGAGGGAATTACACCTACATGTCACACTCAGTTAAGTCTAGTAGGCCCGAGGACGTGCCTGAAGAAAGGAGGGTGCAGTGTAACGATTTTGAGAAGTGTAACGGGTTTTGAGAAGTGTAACGGGTTTTGAGGAGTGTAACAATTTTGGAGGAAGGGTAACGGATGTGAAGAGTATGGTTTTGGTATGGTAACATCCTGGTAATGTAAATAATGGTCGCAGCCGTCCTCCTAATTAATTTCATAGAACATACACGCAGGTCACGATATATCTTTTAAATAGTGTATTTCCTTATTCCATGTAGGCTAAGTATGTGTTTTCCACTAGATTGACTTTGCATTGTATCAAACAAAATAAGCGTAGGCCCTTCCAATTTCCCCAAAACCTCCCTTCCATTTGCCTTCCGCATTTTGGTCGGTTTTTCTCTTCAACCACCATTGGCCACGAGGTAAGGTTGGAGAAGAAAGGCGTGGCTCCACCTCGTCAGAAGAGGGCAGGAGTGAACCGGCCCTAACAGCCAATCAACACCGCGGTGAGTGACCCGGTAGGCGTGCCCTCGGAGCCGGCGGCTTAATTCCGCCGGAGGTGATAAAAGCGAATGTAAGGGACTGCTTTGAGAGATGACTGGAGAGGAGCAACGAGGCTGCACCAAAGAGAGTCCAGATGAGAGATGACTGGAGATGACTGGAGATGAGCTGGAGAGGAGCAACGAGGCTGCACCAAGGAGAGGCCTTGAGAGATACGCTGGGGGATGACCTGGAAGAGGAGCGCAATCCACCGCAAGCCCTACCTACCTGCCTGCAATATCCCCTGTCGTTGGAGAGACGCGCTGAACGGAGGGAGACGGCTCCACCCCAGGAAGAGGAGCAGGTGTGCCGAGCCAGCGCGTGACGGCCGCGGATACGCGACGGAGGTTTTCCCGCCAAAACCGCGAGGGGTTGAAAGCTGCTGCCTCCGACCTTGCCTTCCTCTCAAGCAATCAACCTCGAGCCATTACCTGCCTGCAATATCCACCGTGTGAGTGTGAACGTCCTGTCCTACTCGTTTGTCTTGGGGATTAAGTAAATGAAATAGAATAAGTTAACAATGCACTGTGTGACTGCTCTTTTCCATCTATTGCTGTAAATAATATTGGTCGCTCTAAAATATTGCTTGTGTGTGTATAATAAATCTGTTCTTCCTCCAAACTCTGTCTTTCTTCTCTCTTCTTCTCTTTCGGTCGCTTTAGAGGTTTCCCAATTGAATATCTGTAGCGCGATTAGTCAACGTTCGGTTGGAATCGGGTTCTAATCGGGGAGTAACTGTTCGGACGCGGTTAAATACACCACCGCTCGGTAAAATAACATCCAAAAACCGTGTCCGTAACAGTATTATTATCATAATTTCTCCCCACTTCTTTTTTTTTTTTTACTAACAGTGTGTCATTCATGGTGATATGAGTTCACTGATCTTGTAATTGACACAACTCACAACATTTTTGTTATGCCCTTATCTTAACTCTTCTGTATTCATTTGCAACATCACTTGATTCATTCTTTTAATCTCAGTATTTATGTCGCCATAAAAGTCTTCCTCTTGTGGTTCCACATTTCTTTCCTCATTTGTCACTTCATGCATTATCATAGTGTTGTTGGTTACCTTATTCAAACACACCGTCACTAAGGCTTTCAAGCAAGCCACCACTAAAACAATTGCCAATATAACTACTAAACCCACAAACAAGTCTGCTACTCCTTGTATATATTCATACCTATGACATAATTATATGTCGATGACATTCAACATTATATACCAAACTAACAAGCTTCCTAAAAGGTAAATAAAGAAAATCCCTTAATATGTAACATAAATCAGATTATTTGTCTTACCCTGATCCCCCTATCTCCCGGGGTCGAACTAAATCCCCTGATCATGAGTGTAGTTGTGATACATTATCACTCATGCTGTATTAATATCAGTAGGTAATTGTATGTCATGTAGGCAAATAAATGTCACTATCCCAAGTAGGAATATCACATGTTGAAAATGTAATGTTTATCAATGCAAGGGGTGTTAAAATGTAATTCAAATGAATGTAAATCACGACTATCATTTATCCGCCACTGAATGTTCTGCTGGGCTGCTAGGTGCAGCCTCATTTTCTGTGGGATCGTCCACCTTAGCCCCATGTGCTTGCTTGCAATGAGAGGCATGAATCCAACTTTCTATTTTGGGTCCATATTTGTTTCTATTCTTATCAATCTCCTATGGTTTATCAATTAGCTCCAAGATACCGCAACCAAAGGTTTTAACCAAAGCTCTACCAAACTATTTCCAATGTGAACAAAAAAATGCCAGTGAAACAATGATTCGAAGAATTAACTTCAAGGGGTCAATAAATTTATTCTATAACCAGATCTAATTTTCCCATCCAATAGTTTGCCTTGCCACATGTCATATTATAACACGTTAATAAACCTTCGAAAAATGTTTCCCATCTCAACAAATTTCCTTTTTACAAATAGCCATGTGTAACTTATGTATTTAACTACAATTTCCTCTCAATTTGTTTGGCCTAACTGGCCGCAAAAGTGGCTGCCAGCATGCAGTACCGTTTTTTATCTACCAAGGAAGTGCTCGTCCACACAAGACCTCTACCAAAATGTTGTTTGTGTTACGTGGTCCCCTCGGTGAATACCTGGTCTCGGTGACCCCCGGACCGTGAGAGGAACTCCGCCAGCAAGCTGTACTATATATGCGCTTTCGCCACGCAACCCCTATGAATTTCACCCCGGAGACAACTGATGTTCAAGGATATATTTCCAATGGTAATGATACCATACAATTCCAAGGACACAACCACGGAGATTTTCCCCGAGCAATCAACAATACACAACCATCAACAATATTTCAAGGACACAATCAATTCCCTATGAGTAAGATGGCCATCTTATATATGTGTGTCCCGGTGAGTACTCACACCCCCTTTCGGTCTCTGCTCCTCACAATGTCTCTGGGCCCCTCCTGACCAAGATACTGGTCGGCGTCTCCGCACTCGGGCGGTTGAACGAACCCCGGGTGGACGTTTCTCCACCGGGCAGGTATCGTACCAGGCACCGGGGCTGCAGCCCTCGTGGTCACGCGGAGCGGGTACGGTAGAGCAAGCCAAACCCCACGCCGCTTGCAAGGCGCGTTAGGCCCCAACGTGCGACCCGCACGCGTCTGTTTAGACGGTGCCGCGACGATACCAGACGCGGGGTCGATGCACGGCCCCACGTCACTTGACGTCTCCACCGGGCAGGTACACGTCCCGGTGACTCCTCTCGCCAGACAGGCTTCGGAACGCCGCTGTTTCACGCAGCGCAAGGTCGATCCCACCTTTTTTCGGAGCGGGGCGAAGAAGAATCTTTCCCGTCCTTTTTCCTCGTATCTTTTCCTCTTCCGTTTCCGGTCACTTCCGTTTCCGGCCACTCCCTCAGAAGGGCTCCTGACCCTCCAACCACAACAACTACACAACACTTAATATACTACACACGGATAAGCAAAGACCTGAATGGTAATTCACATACATTCACATAAATATGTAACACTCCCCCCCTTCAAGAAAGAAAGTTTGAACCCAGCGAAAACTTTCTTTGCCGGCCAATTTGGGGAAACAAACCAGATAACTCAACCCCCCCCACATTATCCGTTCCCCCCGGGCACAGTTATCACTTAAAAATAAAGCAACCAAAATTTCACCACAACCCCTCCAGATTACTCCCTCTGGACTAAGTACCAACAACGACATTGTCCCTGCCAAATCAAACTCCATCTCATGACCCTCTGACTTTGACCGTCAGTTTCTTGGGAATGAAGGTTAAGGGGTTGATCAAAGATCCAAAGTTAAGCAACTCGATAGCACTTTTTTCGGGAGGCCAAGCCGAGTATTCACTACATGGATGCCTTTAGGAACGCGGAGTTCACGGTTAGTCCGTGCAGGAAAGTTCTCTACATGGGCGCCTTGAGGAACGTGGAGTTCACGGTTAGTCCGTGCATGAAAGTTCACTACATGGACGCCTTTAGGAACGGCGTTCACGGTTAATTCGTGTAGGAATCTTGGCTCGGCGGCTCCGCCGCCTTCAGTGCTTCAACTTCTCAGAACTTCCCTAATAATTAGGGTGGGACCACTGGTCCCTGTAGTCCCATGAATAGCGGTCTCCTTCTCGGCCCCTACCAAAACTACCGCCCAGTTGTCCTCTCCTGTAGACCTCTCGACGCCTACGAAATGCCTTCCCTACTGTTATGGTCCGACCCTCCAAATCCTTGCCATTCCAATTCTTCTCTGCCTCTCTGGCGTCTTTTGTGCTGGCAAACGTGACAAAGCCGAACCCTCTTGACTGTTGCGTTTCCCAGTCTCTTACCAACCGCACTTCCACCAGCGGCCCATATCTGTTGAAGACAGAGGTCAGAACTTCTTCCTCTGTTTTGAAGTTCAGTCCCCCTACAAATAACTTGGCACTTTGGTCGCCATCCCGAGCTGGTGTGATGTTATTTTCCCTGCTGGGCTCTTTACCAACCCTCAGGTTACCATAAACTTGACCCCCGGCCAAATCATTCCCGATAACCACAGATACACCCTCTACAGGAAGCGTGGCTTGTAAACCGACGGTGACCGGTCCTGACACCAAATCGGACTCCAACTGGATGACCTGAAGGGGAGCACTAACACCGCCCCCGATCCCCTGTAAACGAACACTATCCCCCGTTGCCGTCTCCTCGGACCATGGCAAAATGCCTTCAAGCATTAAAGATTGATGGGCCCCTGTGTCCCTCAATATCCTAACCGGTCTCCGGTTAGTCGAGGCTCCATCCAGTGACACAAACCCCTCTGAAATAAATGGTTGGTAACCCTTTTGATGGCGATTTCTTACGCTAGCCATCGCATTCGGAATTGTAATAGTCGGACTCCGCTCTGGGTTGTCCCTTTTCATGAGGTAACAACTGGACATCAAGTGTCCAGGTTTCTTGCAAAACGCGCAAGTAGGCCCGGAGGAAAAACTCGGGGTCTGCCTCAGGCCCCCCGAACTATAAGTTTGTCTTGGGCCCGCATCCCTCTGATTTCGAACCGGTGGGGTATCATAGTTGTCCCCATAATCATCTCGAGGCCGCCGCCATGTATGGTCGTTCTCTGCACCTGCTGTTCCCCACCTCCCCTGCGGAGATCTAGGCGAGGAGTTAGGTTCGTGGACCCCTATTCGGTGGGTTAAGGCATAATCATCTGCCATGGTGGCTGCGTCCCACAACTTTGGTACCTTCTTTTCCTGCAGGTACACTTTGATGTCCTCGTGGACACACTGCTGGAATTCCTCCACCAGGATCAAGTCCCGCAATGTCTCGAAGTCTTTCCCGACTCCTTTTGACTCACACCACCGATCAAACATGTTTTCTTTCACTCTGGCAAACTCCACATGGGTCTCACTCTCCCTCTTCCTGGCATTCCTGAATTTTTGCCTGTAAGCTTCCGGAACCAACTCATAGGCTTTGAGGATGTGCTTCTTCAGTACCTCATAATCTGCACATTGGTCCATTGGTAGCGCCGAATAAATTTCCTGAGCTTTCCCCACCAACACACTTTGCACGAGTATGGTCCATGCCTCCTCCGGCCAGTTTAATTGTCGAGCCACTTTCTCAAAGTGTGGGAAAAATTTCGCGACTTCTTTTTCACTGAACGGTGGAACCAGCCTCACATGTCTGCCCACATCCCAGGTTTTCTGGTTAGGTGTCGACCCCGTCAGCAAGGGTGGTGCCTCTCCCCGTTCTCTCATTAACTCCAGCTCCTTGAATTTGATTTCTTGCTGAAGCTCCATGTCACGTTCCTTTAATTCCCTTTCCGCTTTTCTCTCCTCTGCTTCGAGGTCCCTTGCAGCTCTCCTTTCCTCTGCTTGTTCCTTTTCTCTTCTTTCCTGGAGTTCTCTTTCCCCTCTCCTTTCCTCTGCTTTTTTGTCTTCTAACCTTTCCTGGAGTTCTCGTTCCACTCTCCTTTCCTCTGCTTGTTTCTCTTCCCTCCTCTCTTCTGTTTTCCTTTCTTCTTCTGCTCTTTCCTTTTCTGCTTTCCTTTCTTCTTCTTTAATCCGTTCCTGGCTCCGTAATTGCAACTCCAGTTTCCGGAGCTCAACGTCTTCTGGTTCTTCGGGTAGCCACTCCCAGGCTAACTCGTCCCATGTTCCTAATCCCACCATAGATTGTATCACCGTGGCCTGCAACTCTGCCTTCCTCAAATTAGTTCGGACCTCCAAGTTAAAATGTTTGGCCAATTTCAAGAGGTCCGACTTTAGCAACGCTCGGAACTGTGCCTCACTCGGGGTTACCCCAAAGTTCTGTGCCACAAACGCCATGGTGCCTATCGTTAACACCTGTTAACCTTCACCCAAGACTTTACCCCAATTTCTCAAAAAAAAATTTTTTTTACCAATTAATAATTAATTAATAAATTTTAATTAATAAAAAATATTATTATTTTATTATTTTATACAATTTTAAATCCCGGACGTAGACCCAATTGCGAAACCGCAAATCGTAATTTGGACGAGCCCCCAATTCTGTTACGTGGTCCCCTCGGTGAATACCTGGTCTCGGTGACCCCCGGACCGTGAGAGGAACTCCGCCAGCAAGCTGTACTATATATGCGCTTTCGCCACGCAACCCCTATGAATTTCACCCCGGAGACAACTGATGTTCAAGGATATATTTCCAATGGTAATGATACCATACAATTCCAATGACACAACCACGGAGATTTTCCCCGAGCAATCAACAATACACAACCATCAACAATATTTCAAGGACACAATCAATTCCCTATGAGTAAGATGGCCATCTTATATATGTGTGTCCCGGTGAGTACTCACACCCCCTTTCGGTCTCTGCTCCTCACAATGTCTCTGGGCCCCTCCTGACCAAGATACTGGTCGGCGTCTCCGCACTCGGGCGGTTGAACGAACCCCGGGTGGACGTTTCTCCACCGGGCAGGTATCGTACCAGGCACCGGGGCTGCAGCCCTCGTGGTCACGCGGAGCGGGTACGGTAGAGCAAGCCAAACCCCACGCCGCTTGCAAGGCGCGTTAGGCCCCAACGTGCGACCCGCACGCGTCTGTTTAGACGGTGCCGCGACGATACCAGACGCGGGGTCGATGCACGGCCCCACGTCACTTGACGTCTCCACCGGGCAGGTACACGTCCCGGTGACTCCTCTCGCCAGACAGGCTTCGGAACGCCGCTGTTTCACGCAGCGCAAGGTCGATCCCACCTTTTTTCGGAGCGGGGCGAAGAAGAATCTTTCCCGTCCTTTTTCCTCGTATCTTTTCCTCTTCCGTTTCCGGTCACTTCCGTTTCCGGCCACTCCCTCAGAAGGGCTCCTGACCCTCCAACCACAACAACTACACAACACTTAATATACTACACACGGATAAGCAAAGACCTGAATGGTAATTCACATACATTCACATAAATATGTAACATTTGTAAAAACAAATCTGGGATTTCTGATTACATGGATGCACACTCTCAGGACATTTTCAGGCTGCGGTTAACAATCCACTACGATAAATTAATTCCTTTACCCACAATCAAATAATTAGTACAAATTGAGGATATTATCCCTATCACATTCATTTATAGATTCATTATGTTGGATCTAATTTTTTCAATAATTTTCCACTGCTGTAAGGAAGAACAATAGCTCTCATAAGTCTTAGTAATATCATACTTAATTTACCCAGCATCGAAGAATTTATTTACTATCCATTCTCATCTGTTAACCAGTGACTTTGTTTGAACTCCAAAACTTAATTTGATGAATCCCATGTGTACAGCTGCCACTTATTGAAACCCCTACTTTTGTAGAAAATATCCAAGTAAGTGTTTTTTTTTTTACACCCCCTTAACTGTTGCTCATCCATTTCTATGCACCCAGTGAGTACTACTGACACCAATATGCCAATGTAGGTGTGCGAGATTAACAAATATGTTGCAGGTACATGAGACATCGCGTTCTGAGTATAAATGACGTAACAGCGCGTTCAAGTCTGCCCCTTGGTTTGAGATTCACAATGCATTCCGTTTTAAAACTCACAATAGTTCAAACCAGCAAGATTTTCTTTACTATTTTCCCATATCATCTATGCCTAATACACATCCATACATACAGCACAGTTTATATGCTGATAAAATTCAAGTTTATATATATAAAAAATCCGTGAGCAGAGTACTCTGGGAAGTCAGTGTAAGACCTCTCCAAAATTTGGCTAATTTTGTACTCCCACATTTTTATGAAGCTCATATCCATAAATAGCTTTGATTCTCATATAAATTCTATCAAAATGGAATCCCAAGATTACTCCCAAATTTTTTTTTTCTTTTTTATTAATGAATAGCTGCTCATAACTCAGCAAATCAAATCTTTATTCTCCATCTCCCTTGACAAAAGTGATAAGTTTCATAATCAATTTATATTTATATTTTTATTTTATGAATTCTCTCGATATGCGATCCCATCCCCATGGAACTATCTATTTTCAGACAAGGCACACTGTCGGTGTCAACAATCTTGTAAGATTGATACACAAAAACAAAAACACTTACATTGACACACAAAAATACCCACACACACATGCATTATGTGTATTTGTTTGCGTTGGAACCATTATTTACAGATCAGGATGGGTGTCAATTTTATTTCATTTTCATAAAATTTGTCCTTCAATTTTATAAATGCTAATACACAAATGGACCAAAAAGTTTATTCTTAGAAAACCCCTATGATGTCACATTGAAATTACCCTTTCAGTTCCCACAATAATTTATCCAAATTTGACTACACACCCATTTGCATGTCAGTCGACCACTGACCTATCAATCATGCAGAACAAGAGTCCGAAATTCCCACCTGATCATCATGTGACTCTTGTCACTTGGTTTGTCCAAAAAATTGCAAAGCAATTGTTCCAAACTTTGTAAATTAAAAATTTTGTGCCCAACATAAAAGATCCAATTTCGGCATTTGATCAATTAATTATCAATTTGCTTACAAGCAAAAGAAAATGAATAATTCTTGCTCCGAAAAAACTTTTCA
This sequence comes from Myxine glutinosa, assembly GCF_964187855.1. Taxonomy (NCBI): domain Eukaryota; kingdom Metazoa; phylum Chordata; class Myxini; order Myxiniformes; family Myxinidae; genus Myxine; species Myxine glutinosa. The sequence goes on from NC_136266.1 coordinate 19,733,163, forward strand.
GACACAAGAATCATCGACAGTTATTCATGTTTGTCCAGTAATCTAATTTGTTGAGGCCAATCGGCATTTGGGATTTGCCGCAATGAAGGCCTAATCGTTGTCTGAGGTATCGGTAAGCACTGGTACCCTTGATCTTGGTTTACCCTATGAACTTGTCTTCCTGTTGGTATACGGACATCTTCTTTTCCAATGTCCCATCTGTCCACACTTGAAACACCGGTTTCTGTCGTTGCCTGGTCTGTGCACCTGTGCACTTGTATTGCTGGGCTGCATCTCTACATCCCTGAGTTGCCACTGCAATCTCTCGTTATCTCCTGAAACACGAAAAAATTCTCTGTACCGTCCTTTTTGGGGAGACAAATGGGAATCAGATGGGACAACTGTCACTTTCATTCCTAATTTCGAGGGCAGTTGTGCATTTGTCTCCTCCACTGTATCTTGTATCCTTTTTATTTTAAGTTCTAGATCCGTTATCCGTTCTTGCTGTTCCCGTTGTCTGGATTCACCATTAGCCCAGCAGATATGTGAAAAAATTGTGCTTTTGGTGATACAAGCATGAAATTTTGAACACTGATAGAGCATACTACTAGGAAGATTTTTGGATATAGGGGCATTCAAATCTTTTCCTAGGGACAAAATGGCGGCCATTTTAAAAATGGCCGTTTACGGATAATAAGATACACAGTACCGATGTCTATAAAACTAGATTTACTTATTGCTCAAGCACACCTATGATGTTTTTTTCACGTAAACAGGTTGTAAGATCATAATTAAATGTCAACAAACTCACATAACATTTATTTGGTCCTTATTCTTTACAAAAATAATTACTTTTTGAGCTATTTTGAGCAAACTCCAGAAACACAATGGAAATGAAGTGAAAATGCCACATTAACGCTGTGGAAGTGACTTTCACTATAAAACAGTCTACAAAACAGTCTTCCACATGTTTGTGTATATGTAACAGGTGTGTTATTCCTCCTGTATACTATCGTGTGCACTCCCCTGCACAGTGACACAGAGCTGAGCACTGGAGTGCGGCCTTAACACACTTGCACTGTTTCCTGCAACCCTTCTTGCATCCACATCTAATCAATTGTCGGCATGCCTCAGTTGCCTCTGTGAGGGTTGTCCAATATATCCCCCAGCCGTTATTACTCTGTTTCCAACCCCATTCACTTGGCGATGGGAGCTCAGGTGCGCAAATCATCATCTGGCCCCAACAAAAGCCGGCTTGGTAGGCAGCTCTCTTGATGTGTTGTCTGAGGGCTTCTTGCGTTGGTGGGATAGCCTCTATTGATCTACCAGTCTGGGTGAAGAGATGCTTGCGGGCATCGTTAACATGTTCCTGGCTGCTTGTTCGATCGTAGAGCAGAACAACAAAACGCTCCAGTGGATCCATGTTGTCATTTGCAGTTGAAATGGTTGGTGTGGCAGCCTGTGCGCAGAAAGCTGAGGTGACCTCATCATAGGCTTTCCATGTTTCCCATGCTGTTTTCTTCCCCCTTCCGCCGAAGCAGGACACGGTGTCACACCCAGTGAAGGCGTGGAAGAATGGCAACCCTCGGCACTTGTTTGGTCCCAGTGCCACAGCCATCTCGTGAGCTGCCAAGTGCCTGAAATTCTTCCCTGTGCCAAAAGCAACCCAGAGTTCATCGATGTCAAGATATCCAGTTGCTGCCACTGCAAGGATCAAAACATCTGTGTCCACTGTGCGGATTGACACCTAGGTATAGCCCTGTCTGACTGCATCTTGGACATGGAGTAGTATCCTTGTATCTGCCTCCTCGTGACTACACGGGGAAAGACCAGTAACATCTCGTGGCTGTGTACAAAAAACTTCTTTGTGGTTTGTGGTGACGATTTGCTTGTCAGTCTCAATGTTTGCTATCCTCGTTGCTAGAAAGTCAAACAACTCCACCTTGTTCTCATCTATGCGAAGGAAGGCCTGCCAGTTTCGAGGGATGGAACTAGATGGCTCAACTCGTCTCCTGGTGCCTTTACCCCTCGTCTTCCTGGTGTCGGCTTTCAAACTGTCTGGGAAATATTCATCCCAGATAATATCAACCCTGCTCTTATTTTGTATCTGAGATGTGATGTATGGCAAGAATACTAGTGATGCATACTCAGAGAAGGTCTTCGCATTACGAGGTGCCAGCATGTTCACGATGGCTGCTCCATCCAGGATCATGACTTCAACAGGGGGGCTTACATCATCATTTTCCCGTGAGGTGATCAGATCTTCTAAGCACCCAACCAGATCAGACTTGGTTCCAAGCCGGATTTTGCCCATTTGTGACAATGCAGGGGGACAAGCTTGGTTTTCATGTGCAAAGAATTCATCAAGATCTCCATTCCGTGTCTGGGATGCAATAAACAGCCTGGAGAACAGAACGCAGTCATTCTTCAGAGATACCACCTTCAACTCTGTTCTTGACTTCTCTCTGACTGGGGGTCGGCTGAAGAGAGGGAGATTGTTTCTTTTTATTGGGTCAGTGATAGGCTTTGTCTGATGTACAAGCCTCTCGTTCACATATGTGTCATACTGTTCTTTTCCCAGCTTCTCGATCTGGTAAAGGGTGTTGATGACTGCTGGGTCTGCCAGGTCTCTGCTGTCTAGCACCAAGAGATCTTTGCTGTCGTCACAGAATGGGTTCCCCATCTCTCCTATGACACGGGTGAGTGCTCTCACATCTCGAGCAAAGGCTACCTGCGTGTGCTTTGTCTGTTCATGGTGTTTTAGTTCAGTTTTCCTAATTCTTTTTTCTGTTGTGGCCTCGAACTTATAGATCAGTTTGGCCATCTCTGGACCAGACACCATCCATCGGCGCAAAGCTGCAGCATTCTCCGTAAGACCTACAGCCCCTCCATCACCTTTCACCAATGCATTATTTTGCTCGTGTGCCTGGTCTAAGGCTATGGCAGAGAATGCACGTGTAGTCTTCTTCATGGTGAAGTTTCCTGCCAGAAACTGTGCGTATACAGTTGGATGCTTTGTTGCAAGTGTCACCATGTCGCGCAAGTGAACTGGGATCCACCTGGCATAGTTTGTATGTCCCAAGGCGAAGAACCATGGTACAAGCTTGGTCAGAGCATCAGTGTACAGTTGGAAGTTTCCTTCACGGACGGATCTCACATAGATCAGGACTGCCAGTTCTAGCTGCATAATTAGGAACCAGAACTGAAACTGTGGACTTGCATTGGCTTGTTCACCGCACCAGTCATCTAGTGGTATCGTATCCTGTCCCTCATCTAGTCCACTGGTGTACTGGCTGTAGGCTTCCTTCAGGAGAAGATAGAGAGTACTGGCTGTGACTTGGTGTGCTCGTCGTGTGCGTGTCACATGGGTCACTTTCAGGAAGGAATCAGCAGTACCACTTGTAGCAACCCCTGCAAGCATCAGAACGCCTGTCCACCCACTGCTATCCAGAAGGTCACCGAGGGTTTTCCATGCTGCCATCTCAATATGGAGTCCACCAAAGACCATGACGAAGTGATCTTCTCCGTGTGTTTCTGGCCATCTCCATTGGATCTGTTTGGCAAGTGTGCACAGTGGCTGATCAAGTGTGATTACAGGGATCTGACCTGGATTCAGAATATCGATTGCTTTCTTGATGACATCCATGGAGTGACGAATCATTGCCACAGATTTTGCCTGGTCATAGAAGAGAGGCAGCAATGAAGTTAAGGCCACACTACACTCTGGTTCTTCTGGAATAGACTGCTTGCTGGCATGGTATCCAGCCCATGATACTGTCTCGTCTCCCTTAAGTGGTGTGTCAGATAGCACTGTCTTCTCCATCTGCTCCAGCCACCTGTCAAAATGCAAGATAATGAACACAATTAAGAACAAACAAGTCCACACAAGTTAACAAGTCTTGGTTATTTAGGTACACATATAACTGTCCACAGTTCAAACACAATAATCAGTTACCTGTACTCAATCTGCATTGCTTCAGGGATGAGTTGGCAGTTGCTTTTGTTGGGACCCGCTAGCTTGGGTACAGGTGGGTCACATTTACCCAGAACAACAGGAGGTACGATGGTGTATGACTGTGGCAGGTGTGCATCTGTTGTTGATGTGTCATCTGGGTTTACCCGTTGAACTCCACGGCTATCGCTATTTGGGTGCTGGAAAAGTGAAATGCCAGTGCCATGGAAGGAGTCGTGGGCACTTGTTGAACTGGGGTTATGATCAATGTTATCCACTGCCCCAGTTGTGAAGAGGTCACTTTTTAGCTCAGGGGGGCAAACTGTACCCTCATTTTGGAAGAAACGGCAGATTCTGTTCCCCAAGTCCGTGGAGATGCTAAGCACCCTGTCATAGGAGATCGAGAGACCCAGGTTGAACATAGTATCAACCAGGTCTCTTTTTCGAGTCTTTGTGTGGATAAGGGTGCCCAGGTACACAGGCAGGGGAGTCTCCCGATTGTGACTGTGCCTCGTGGACGTGGTAGTACTGCTACTCTCTCTGCGGCGTGAGTAACGGTTGAACATAAGGAGTTGTGAGATTGTGAGAGTAGGTGTTGATACCGACGAGTGGCTTGACTGCTCTTGGATGTTAGGACCATTCAAGATCATAGAAACTAGTGATACAAGCGAATTAGGTACCGAATGTTCTTGGCAGTGGGCTTCAAATGAACCACTAAATGTTGAGTTCATTTTCAACATGTCTCTACGAACTATATTTGCGGCTCTAGCAAGACAAACTCCATCACTGTCAGTGTCGTGATCACATGCCTTCTGAAGGGCTGAGCCAACATCCTGGTTGAAAGCAAGCAGAATATCTCGACCGGACATGTGCTCCTCTAGGTCTGGAAAATATGTCATGATTCGATCTTTGAGTTTGGTGGAGTGGACACGCCTGGTCAAGACTGTTCCAAGCTGTTCCAGCCTGGTGGTGTATAGTCTTGCTAGGTCTACCAGCTTGAACACTGGTGTCACAAGAGCATCTGTGCGGGCATCATCTAGCTCTAGCTAGACACTAGCTCTCCAAGTGCTATACCGTGATTGATATCATCTTGTTCATTCAGTGTTGTGCTTGTGGCCCTTGCTTTGTTATAAAGTGACACCAGACACTTCACGTGGTACTGTGCATCTTGTGCTATAAGGTCACCTGCACTCAGTTTAGCAAGAAGTGCCTGATCTCCTAGTTTCAGGGCAGCTGTCCTGACATGTTTATCGAGGTCGAAGGTGGAAGCTTTTCGCAGAGAATTAGTACCCGCTGGTTTGTCACAAAAGAAACACTTTTCAGGCTGTGGCTGTGTGTGGTCTACATGTACTCTGTGACGGGTGTACTTTCTTGAGACACTTGCGGTTTCTTCACTAGACGTTTCTCTTTTTTGTGCCCGATGCAGTTCAGTTTTGTTGTATTTCAGTCTGCATGAATCATGCCACTTAGCCTTGTGGCTCTGGAAGGTTGACTGGATACCTTCACCATCGTCCAGGCGGGACAGTTCTAGAGATTTTGGCAGGCAGCCCATCTGGCTGAAGGTGAGGAGATAATCTGCAAGAGTTTGGTATCCGGACCCTGTGGTTCCCTTGGAATCAGCTGGACAGGCAAGGGCCTCATCGGTGACCTCCTGACATAACACACACTTCTCCCAATCTGTCAGATAAGGCATGTTTGTTCCAGATGTACTAGGGCTTTGGGGGTCTAATAGCTTGAAATTTTTGTTGGCCATTGTCAATTAAGCATTATCCACCACCACCATCCAATCAATATACAAATTGGGAACCAAATCTAGGTAGCTACTACAGTCAATGAGCGAAGGTGCAGTGCAGTCGAGTTATCATCTGAAAAAGAAATACATACATTATTATCATAAATATAGTAATTCGCTTTCGTAACTTTTCACTAGCCTTGCATTGTTCCTTATAGTCACCTAGTCTATGATAGGAAAGTTCATAAAGCTACATCAAAGTTGTTCATATAAAGGTATTGAACCAAAATTACACCCAGGAGAAATCAGATAGTCATGCAAAGTTAAATAATTAAACCGCTAGACCAGTCCTGTCTATTGCAATGGTAAACCATTTGTTCTGCCCCTTATAGGCCACCGTAGATTCCAATTTTGAACCCAGTATGAAGGTATTGCATAGCATGTACATGACAATTTATAATATGCTCATTACATTGTGTTTCAATAGCAGCACAAATGACAAGTCTGAAATAATAGGTAAATATGTCCTTCTTAGCCGCCATTTTGTAAAATGGCCGCCATTTTGGGCCAAGGAGAAATCTGGAATGCCCCTACATCCAAATTTCACTGTAAGGGTATGCCCTAACTGTGTGCCAAGTTTCATGCTTGTATCATCAAAGGCACAATTCTACCACAATTCTTCACATATCTGCCGGACTACATCCCAAAGATGGAATGCAAGCCAGTCTACCATTAGATTCTGTCTCTCCCTGGCTTTCAATCTTTGTCCCAATCTTTCCAATCGACTTCGCTCAAATGTACCATCTCTTGGAAACTCCTCAGCATTTCCCTTTGTCCACAAATACCAATTCTCGACCTGCCTTATAGCATCGGCACCATAACGGTCGTACATATGATATGTACAAGTACCTTTTTGTGGAATCTCTGGTTGTCCTTGTGTATTCTTGCAGGCTCCATTTCCCATTCTGCCTTTTATCAAAGTAGCGTTGGATGTGTTGTAGCTTGTTCCTCTAAAGCTTCACTCGTACCTCCAGGAAGGATCTCTCCACCTGTTCAAACGGTGATTTCCAGAGAATCTCTCTCACCTGTGGCTTTTGCACAATCCAATCTCACAGATCAGTATTTGCAGATGAGCCAAAGGGTCAGTATGAAATGGGTGAATCCTCAGGTGTCCGCTCTGTTGAAGGGGAAATCACACAATGGTAACCGCACATATATATCTATATATAAACTCACCACCTTGCTCAATTTTCCAAGGTTGTCTTCACATTGATAATATCTCACAAAGATATCAAAGCTTCTTTCTTGAGACCGCATTTTCATCAATCAAACAATCAATATATTCAATTCAATTTATTCAGTTCAATTTATTCAGTTAAATTTATTCAATTAAATTTATTCAGTTCAATTCAATTATTCAATTTCAATTAATTTATCAATATTCATCAATAAATCAAATTAATCATTTTGGATGACTCCTTGCATAAGCCCTTTCCCCAATGATGTCAGGACAGGTCCATCTATTGACTGAGATTGAAGATCATCGGTCGTCACCTCTGGTTCATACCTCATGTCAATTGACGAATCACTGTTCTGTCCTAGGGTCATATCTGACATATTTTCCCATTTTGCCTGGTCTCCACAAATTTTCTTTGCAACCACTAAAGGCAACTCATCCTTCATTCGTGAGACAGCCAAAATGGATGGCAGATATTAAAGTTCTTTGGGAAAAATATCTCATCATTTTTCTTTTAATAGTACCCAAAATCTCTTGGCAATATAAATTTCGTAAAACTCCTGAAATGGGACTGTCAAATTCCTTCAATCATGCTAAATTTTGAAACTCCATCGCTTGTAATACCCAATTTATCCCATAGGGCTTGAAAGTTCTTTTCCAAGTTCGTGCAATCATTCTGCATTGGAACCCTATGATATCATTCATAATAATCATCATGATTTTATAATCATGGTCATAACATCATCATCTATTTGAAAAACAAACATTTCCTTTATCACCACAGCTATGTGGTATAATCAACAATAAAATAAACTGTACATAGCAAAAGGCTACCTCCTGACCACTTAGTATACCTATTGACAATAAGTCATAACAATATCGAATAATCATTAAACAATTAAAAGAAAAATCGCTTCTACTGTTCCAGCCGCAGCATTCGTCATTTTGTCTGCTCATCCGTGTGACCAAAACGAAATAAAGGGAGCTCAACCATTACACAGCGCTTTTAATGGCGCATGCCATAGGAACTCAACGCAACTTCGACTCGGCCAGAAAAACGAGCAAATTTTGCAGGATGTTAACTGGAATTTGTCATGAAAATATATACAAAATACACAAAAATATATACCCACAAAAATAAACAACAAACCCAAACAAACCCAAGGTCGACCATATTACACAATATTACACCATTCCAGGTGACATGAGAAAATCGTCATGATTGCTGAAATGTTCCAGGGTTTATGCACACCTTAAAAGAGGTATGCTTTGTGGTGTTGCCCACCTACCACGTTTAATTAAATTACACCATTTCAGCATCGTATTGATTGCTGAAATGTTCCAGGGTTTATACACACCTTAAAAGAGGTATGCTTTGTGGTGTTGCCCACCTACCACATTGATTAAATTACACCATTTCAGCATCGTATTGATTGCTGAAATGTTCCAGGGTTTATACACACCTTAAAAGAGGTATGCTTTGTGGTGTTGCCCACCTACCACATTGATTAAATTACAGCATTTCAGCATCGTATTGATTGCTGAAATGTTCCAGGGTTTATACACACCTTAAAAGAGGTATGCTTTGTGGTGTTGCCCACCTACCACATTGAATTAACCATAAACATTTCTTCCGTTCAACAGAACAAACATTTCCTATATCATGACATGCATGTCTTCAAAAAATTGTATGACCAAGAGAACAATGAACAGAAAGAGTGAAAGGTAAAAGTAAAACGAATTAAAACTGTGGGCAGTGATGATCCGGGGACCATACCACTCCATCCTGATTGGACGGGTGCGTGCCAGAGTCGTCAACGACAGTCCAGATCCGATTGTTCAAAATTTCAACTCAATCGATCGAAAAATGAACGCAGGGATGCATTTTAAAGGTTTTCAAGAAATCCACCATGGCCGCCATGTCACGTGACTTATGATGTCATAATTAATATATGCATCCAATCAAGTGACTTACTATAATTGGTCAAGGTATCGAGCTCATCTGACCAACGGTTTGGCCTGCAGGTCGACACCAAGTTCATGGTCAGAAGAGAAAGAAATGTAATTAATTAAATAAGTACTTCATTAATTTCTAATAATTAAATAACTCGTGAATTCTCATCCGATTCACTTAACATTTGAGTGTTCCCAAAACGTTGAAGCAAAACGTTGCAACAACGAAAGTGAAACGTTGTAGCGATGTTGTGGAAACGTTTTACAACAACATTATTTCAATGTTGCAGGAAAGTAATGTGAAAAAAATGTTGAAACAACGTTGTGGAAACGTCAGCAAAACCCAACATTTGAATGTTCCCAAAACGTTGGAGCAAAACGTTGCAACAACGAAAGTGAAACGTTGTAGCGACGTTGTGGAAACGTTAGCAAAACCCAACATTTGAATGTTTCCAAAACGTTGGAGCAAAACGTTGCAACAACGAAAGTGAAACGTTGTAGCGACGTTGTGGAAACGTTAGCAAAACCCAACATTTGAATGTTTCCAAAACGTTGGAGCAAAACGTTGCAACAACGAAAGTGAAACGTTGTAGTGACGTTGTGGAAACGTTAGCAAAACCCAACATTTGAATGTTTCCAAAACGTTGGAGCAAAACGTTGCAACAACGAAAGTGAAACGTTGTAGCGACATTGTGGAAACGTTAGCAAAACCCAACATTTGAATGTTCCCAAAACGTTTTACAACAACATTATTTCAATGTTGCAGGAAAGTAATGTGAAAACGTTGAAACAACGTTGTGGAACCGTCAGCAAAACCCAACATTTGAACAGTACACATTTCCTGTAATTATCTCTCATACTCAACAAACAAGAACAGTACACATTTCCTGTAATTATCTCTCATAATCACCAAACAAGAACAGTACACATTTCCTGTAATTATCTCTCATACTCAACAAACAAGAACAGTACACATTTCCTGTAATTATCTCTCATAACCAACCAACCTGATGGACCTGGACAAAATTTGATAGACAGATTTTGGTGTTTAACCAGGATAAATTTGGAACAGCCCTTAAACTAACACCAAGCAGATCCATTTTTATATTTTGAAGCTTAATCGCAGATAAATCTTTCACCTTTCAATAAAATATATGTACCAACCAAATCTGCGAGCACGGGGCGCAGAGAAAATACACAAAAACAACAACAACACTGCAGCAACAACTTCAACTTAGGTTGAGGTTGAGGGTTCACACAAACGCTTTGCTTCTCGCAAAGCGTCCGCCAATGGGAACTAGAGGGAGGGAGAAGGAGCGGGAGCAAGAGACAGGTAGCCGGAATGGAAATGAGGGACAATGAGGGACAGTGAGGGAGTGTCGGTATGCAATTTTCATCCAATCGCCATCTTTCACAATATTTCTGGACCGGCATGAGATGGCGTTGTCTGTCATTAATTTATATGTTAATCGAACGAGTTTTAGGTGTTTTAGAAAATGGCGGGAAAAACATTATTATATATATGTATATATGTATATATATATATATATATATATATATATATATATATATATATATATATATATATATATATATATATATATATATATATGAGGAGAATAGAACCATGTTCCACACCTTGAGTTCAAGAGATAACAAGATTTAATGATGAACCAATATCACAGCGCTGTGGAGGGTGTAAGAGTCATACCCTTCACAAATGAACAGCATGGCCACATACACTCCTGAGTTCCTTACAGAAAGAACTTCCTTATATACTTGCAGAGTGTGATAAAAATCTCCGCTAATTTTGGCAAGTTTCAGCAGTATAATACACAATGGGGGAAACGTTGACCAGTACCCCCACCCTTGTCCTATCTTCTTTGGCATGAGCAAAGGGCAAGATGTGGGAGGGAGAAAGAGCACCGTGACATTCTTAAAACTTATCTTCCATGTTGGCTTTTGGTCAAGGACAGACAGACGCGTTTTCACTAGGGGGTCTAACGGAGCAAGCGGTTTCACTATCTTTCTACATTTTTTGGCACAGTTGGACAATAAAACATAGTTCAAAACAAGAGGGAACATAGTAAGCTTAATCCTTTTCACAAAGCAACCATTATTAAATGCAAACCACAATTACATAAGGCACAATAAAAGGCATGATCTCGACATATATATATATATATATATATATGTATATATATATATTTTTTTTCTTCTTCCCCGAATGTACGCGCCCTACAGAACTCGGAAAACAGATCGCCCCCATGGTGCACTTCATGGGTCAGTCCGTTCACCGTGCTCCGCAGGGTTTCTTAATTATCATGTCAGAACTGGCTAATTTTTATTCAGACAGCGCAAAAATACGTTTACACTCCTCGGATGATCGTTACGTTACCTATAGCGCGGTATTGGTGCGTAGAGAAGCCCAACACCACCTCCCCCACCATGTATGTACAAAAACTATTCCCAGGTTCGGAAATCATAATGGACAATCCACAAGAAGCCATGCTTACCTTGGCGATGTCCACTTGATCCCAGCGGTGCCTCCATATTGTTAGGGAATAGTTACTTGACTCACGAGGATACAAAATAACTGTACAGGGCTTTTACAAAGCAACGCTTTATTAGCTAATAATTCACTGGTTTCAATATAATATAGAACTACAATACTATGACGAATTTAGGATTCAAGTCGTTGGTTCTTCTTGGTTGGTCTTCTGCGCTGTCCTCGTTCCGTACTCGATCGTTCCATTTGGGCAGAGGTTCTGATGACAAGTCCTGCTGACTCAAAGTTTGCTCTGGTTTATATGGGCAACTTGGAGTTAATCCTCCATGCGCTAAAATGTTAATACTCCATGCGCTGAAGCTCCTTGGTCATCCACAACCGCCTCCCTGCTGGGGAGTTTCTTTACCCTCTTTGCATCCCGATGTCCAGAACAAATAGTGCCGGCTTGGGAATGTGTGTTAGCCCGGGATCGTAATACAGGTGGACAAAAGAACTCCCAGCTTCGACAGGGCGAGATACATTCCTGACATTCTTACGAAATCGTCTATCTGCTTCGTTACCAGTTCCAACGATAAATGAGTTACATTTCCACACAGACAAGACGAGCGGCAGAGTTTTGAACCTTTTGTAACTTATCCAAGAGAAACTGAGGGCAGCCAGCATACAAAGAATTACAATAGTCTAGCCTTGAGAGGACAACGGCACAGACCAGAGTTAGAGCAGCTTGAGGAGTAAGAAAGTGGCGAATGGATGCGATCTTTCGCAGCTGAAAGTATGGTGATTTGCAAGCTTGAAGTACTTGCTTGGAAGAAGTCATGTTACAGTCGAAAACCACACCAAGGTTCTTGGCCGACGAAACAAAGTTTACATCGGTTTCACCAACATGAATAGTGGTAGTGAAGCGCGGTGTTACGCACGCTGCTTGTAAGCAAGGAGGAAGCGGACCAACGCGGTAAGTTGTAAGAGTCTTTATTCAAGAGCTCCACTGTAACACTGGAGCGTTCTGGGCTGCGCGCCCGGTGTATATCCCGTGGCCACGCCTACCCCTCGGGTGTGGCCGCCGCCCACTTGGCGCGCGGAATGTCATCACGCCAGTGAGCTTTCATGTCCGCCACACGCGCCCCCCCAGAATTCCCGCACACCTGGAGGGCCAGTTTGCGGGACAAACGGATGACCCGGCCGAAGCGCCCTCTGGCGACTGGCGGCGTCCGGGGTGCAGGGATGCCAGCTGGGATGCCTCCGGCTGCACCCGGGATGGGTGCAGGCTCGGGGGGTGGCGTGCCGGCGGGGCCGGGCAGTGCTGGGGGTCCGCCCGCCGGGGGGCGGCCCCGACGCGGGGGGCCGAGCCACCGGCGGTGGGTGGTCCACGTCGAGGTGGGCCGGCTTGAGGCGGTCTATGGAGACACGGTCAGGAGTGCCACCGATGTCCAAGGTGAAATGTTTCACCCAGGTCTCCAGCACGCGGAAAGGCCCGTCGTACAGGGGCCGCAGTGGTATCCGGTGGGCGTCGTGCCGGACAAAGACGTACTCCACGGTGCGAAGCTCCGGGGCGACGTGTGTAGGTGGGTGCCCATGGTGCGCCGTGGGCACCGGGGCGAACCTCTGGGCGGTCTCCTGCAGCGCGGAGCGCTCCTGCACCGCGGACCATGGTGCCGTGGAGTGTGGGGAGGAACTCGCCCGGCATCCGCAGCGGTTGCCCGAAGACCAACTCCGCCGCGGATGCACGCAGGTCGTCCTTGGGCGCCGTCCGGAGGCCCAGCAGCACCCAGGGGAGCCTGTCGACCCAGCCACCATCGCGGAGGGTCGCCCGGAGCGCGGCCTTCAACGAGCGGTGGAACCGCTCGCACAGGCCGTTAGCCTGGGGGTGGTAGGCCGTGGTGCAGTGCAGCTGGACCCCGAGCCCCCGCGCGACCGCCCCCCAGAGCTCCGAGGTGAACTGGGGGCCGCGGTCGGATGAGATGTCCGAGGGGGCGTCGAACCGGGCGACCCAGGTGGCGATGAACGCCTGCGCGACGTTCGCCGCCGTCGTTGACGCCAAAGGCACGGCCTCCGGCCACCGGGTGGTGCGGTCCATCATGGTCAGGACGTGGGTGAAACCCCGCGAGGGGGGCAGAGGTCCCACCAGGTCCACGTGAAAGTGGTCAAACCGACGTTCCGGCACCGCAAACGGGGCCAATGGGGCCTGGGTGTGTCGGTGCACCTTGGCGCGCTGGCACGCGAGGCACGTCCTGGCCCAGCCACGGACGGCCTTCCGGAGGCCATGCCAGACAAACTTGTCGGCGATCAACCTCTGGGAGGCCCTCGTGCCCGGGTGGGACAGGCCGTGGATGGCGTCGAAAATCTGGCACGTGCCAGCCCGCGGGCACGATGGGGCGAGGCCGCCCGAGGGAGACGTCGCACCAGAGGGCCGTGCCCGCGCCGTCGAACGGCACCTCGGTGACGCGGAGGCCCATAACGGTGGTCCGCAAGGCCTGGACGTCGGGGTCGGCGGCCTGGTCCGCCGCCATCTGGGCATAGTCGATGCTGAGGTGGACCGCGTGGGCAATGGACCGAGAAAGGCAATCCGCCACCGGGTTGTCCTTCCCCACGACGTGCTGGATGTCCGTCCTGTATTCGGACACGGCCGAGAGGTGACACTGCTACCGGGCCGACCACGGCTCGGCGACCTTGCCCATCGCGAACACCAGTGGCTTGTGGTCGACGAAGGCCGTGAACGCAAGGCCCTCGAGCAGATGGCGGAAGTGCCTGACCGCCAGGTGGAGCCCGAGCAACTCGCGGTCGAAGGTACTGTACCGGTGTTTGGGCAGGCGGAGCTGCCGGCTGATGAATGCCAGCGGTTGCCGAGCTCCACGCACCCATTGCTCGTGCACCGCGCCCACCGCGTAGTCCGAGGCGTCGGTGGTGAGGGCGATCGGTGCATCGGGCGCCGGGTGCGCGAGCATGGTGGCGTTAGCCAAGGCGAGCTTCATGCCCACGATCGCTGCGTCCATCTGCTCGGTCCAGGTAACGTCACCTTTGCCCGGCTTCCCTCGGAGGGCCTCGTGCAGGGGGCGCAGGAGCTTGGCGATGCGGGGCAGGAACCGATGGTAAAAGTTTACCATGCCCAGGAACTCCTGGAGCCCCCTGATCGTGCGGGGGTGCGGAAACCCCTTCACCGCCTCCACCTTGGCCGGTAGGGGGACGGCCCCGTGCCTGGTGACGCGGTGCCCCAAAAAGTCGATTTCAGTGACACCGAACCGGCACTTGGCGGCGTTCACGATCAGGCCATGCTGGCCCAGACGTTCGAAGAGCATGCGGAGATGGTGTAGGTGCTCTTCACAGGACGCGCTGGCAAAGAGGATGTCGTCCAGGTAGGCGAAGACGAAATCCAAGTCGCGCAAGACGCTGTCCATGAGGCGCTGGAACGCCTGAGCCACATTCTTCAAACCGAAGGGCATCCGAAGAAATTCGAAAAGACCGAACGGCGTGATGACAGCCATCTTCGGGATGTCCTCCGGCCTGACGGGGACCTGGTGGTAACCGCGTATGAGGTCCACCTTCGAAAAGAAGGACATGCCCGCCAAGCGGGCGGAAAAGTCCTGAATATGGGGGACGGGGTAGCGGTCAGGGGTGGTGGCGTCATTGAGACGGCGGTAGTCCCCGCACGGTCGCCATCCCCCGCCGGGCTTTGGCATGATGTGAAGCGGCGACGCCCAAGCACTCTCGGAGCGCCGCACGATGCCGAGCCGCTCCAGCGTAGTGAACCCCGCTTTAGCTACTGCGAGCTTCGTCGGCTCGAGGCGGCATGCCCGGGCGTAGACCGGTGGCCCGGCGGTGGGGATGTGATGTTCCACCCCGTGCTTGACGGTCCCCGCCGAGAAGGTGGGCCGCGGGAGGGCCGGGAAACGGGTGAGGAGGCGGGTGAATTCGTCTGCTGCCGGAAGCGTACAGATGAACCTGGCCGGAACCGAACCGCTCAGCAAGCCGCTCGATGAGCCGCTACATGAGCTGCTCAACGAGGCGGGCAGCGCGCACGCGAGCGAGCTGAACGTCTCAGCCTGGACAAGCCTTCTGTGCTTTACGTCGACCAACAGGCCATTGGCACAGAGGAAGTCCGCACCGAGCAGTGCCATCGGCACGTCGGCAGTCACGAACGACCATCGGAAAACCTGCCCTCCGAACCGCAGAGAAAGGCAGCGTTTTCCGTATGTGCGAATGGGCGTACCGTTGGCAGCAAGCAGCGCGGGGCCCCGGCCCGTGGACTGCTTGTCGGACGTACCGGCGGGAACGACACTCACCTGCGCTCCCGTGTCGCACAGGTAACGGCGCCCGGATAAGGTGTCCGTTATGTACAGGAGGCTGTTTAATCGGCCGGCGCTCAGTGCCACTACCGAGGGCCGGCCCAGGCATTTCCCGACCTGCCAATTGAGCACGGCGGGCGACATTGCCGGGCCTCGTGGCCGAACCTAGCGTGGAAATGGCACCAGGTTTGCGGCGAAGCCGGAGGCCGTGGTTTCCGCGGTGGTGGTGGGCGAGGCGTGGCGGCCGCCACGAGGCGCCCCTCGGAGTAGGGGTGGGCACCCGCAGGAGGTTCAGCGGCTACGCGGTGCGTCGCATAGTAGGGGTGGGCACCCGCAGCAGTTTCGGGCTCGGGAGCCGCTACGGCCGCACCGAAACTCGCCTGCGTGTCCAAAGCCGCATATAACTTGTCGGCCTCGGCCGCGAGCGCTCGGGGTTCCGTTGTCGCAGAACCAGCCAACGCGAGGCGTACTCGTGCCGGCAGCTGGCATCGAAATAATGCCCGGAATAGAGCGTTCGGGGTTTCGTCGCCCATGAGCGACAGCATATGGTCCATTCGGACCGACGGTCGCGTGTCACCGAGCTTGGCGAGGTCCAAGAGGCGATCGGCCCGTGCGTCCACCGTGAGGCCGAACGTGGCGAGGAGGAGACGCTTGATCGCCTCGTACCTGTAGTCGGCCGGTGGGTTCCTCAGGACCGACACGACGCGGGCGGCCGTGCCGGCCCCAAGGGAGGCGACCATGTGGCAGTAGCGTGTCTCGTCCGCCGTGATGCCTCGAAGCCTGAACTGGGCTTCGGCCTGCAGGAACCAGATCTCCACCTGAGCTTCCCAGAATTCGGGGAGCTTTATCGCTACTGCGTTGGTTGCCATGGCTGTGGTGGGTTCGGGTGGTCAGTGACGACTGACCAGAACGTCGGAGGTCACCAATGAAGCGCGGTGTTACGCGCGCTGCTTGTAAGCAAGGAGGAAGCGGACAACGCGGTAAGTTGTAAGAGTCTTTATTCAAGAGCTCCACTGTAACACTGGAGCGTTCCGGGCTGAGTGCCCGGTGTATATCCCGCGGCCACGCCTACCCCTTGGGCGTGGCCGCCGCCCACTTGGCACGTGGAATGATGTCATCACGCCAGTGAGCTTTCGTGTCCGCCACAGTAGGAAGTGAACATTGTAGAGGACATCTGTGCGATCTTACAATCATAGACTCTGTTTTAGCATCGTTCAGCTGAAGTTTGTTTTGGTTCATCCATGCGTTCACGTCGGCAATACAGCCTTCTAACACTTCAACAGTGGGCAGGATTTGTTGAATCGTGCTTCCTTTGTACAGCTGATTGTCATCCGCAAAGGCGGGTTGATCAACTGAATGTCTGGCAACAAGATCAAATAGAGGCTGAGTGTCCAAAAGAAAGAGGATAGGTCCCAGGACTGAGCCCTGGGGAACGCCAAAGGAAAGCGGAGAAGGGGCTCATTTCTGGCCATTGACAACAACTGTTTGCACTCTATCAGTAAGATAGGACATCAGCCAAGAAAGGGGCGTACCCATTATACCAAATGTGTTTCAAGACAACGAATTAAGACACTATGGTTAATCGTGTCAAAGGCGGCAGACAAGTCCAAAAGAGCAAGAACGAAAACCTTACCACAGTCAAGAGAGGTCAGAAGATCATTGGTTATTCTTAGGAGAGCGGTCTCGGTGCTATGGCCTGGTCTATATGCTGACTGGCGAGAATTGAAAAGATTATTTGAAACTAGATGGTCATTCATCTGTGATAGTGTAGCGGCTACCGCTGGGTTTACACAATCGCCTTGCACCTACCAAGGACGCGGAGCGATCACCATGCCGGGCTCGTCCAGGACGCCTGGGCAGGCCCGCGCTCAACTTGCCAGGCCTCGGCCAGGACGACCGGGCATGCCCGGGCACGCCCAGCCACGCCCGCTCTCGACTTTCCAGGCCGCGTCCGGGACGCCCGGGCATGCCCGGGCATGCCTGCTGTAGGGGAAATGTTGTGGGAGACTCAAGACTCCAATATGACCGAAACAGCTTTATAAAGTAAGGATTTATTATCATTTGGTAAGTCACTTGTTTCAATTCAATAAAGACTACAATAGCTAAACGGATTGTTAATTCAAGTCGTTGGTTCTTCTTCTTCGGCCGGTCCTCTCTCAGCGCTGCTCACAGGGTTCCGTTCCGTTCCGTAGGTCAGAGCTTCTGGTCACAAGTCCCCTGACTCATCGTTTGCTCTGGTTTTTATGGGCCTTGTCGCGCTAATCCTTTCTCCGCTAATGCCCCGAGGTCATGCATGCACCGAGTCCTGGCATCAGCTCGCTCCCCTCCTGCTGCTAGTTCCGTTTACCAAACGATAGGGGGGTGCTCCAGCCTGGGGCTGTGACCAGGTGGACAAGAGATTACCATGTTCGTGCACATTCTTGGCATCCATTTACGAAATCGTTACCAGTCTTTAATCAATGAGTTACCAGTGCCAATCAATAAGTTACACTGAGTTACACTTCCACAATTCCCTCATCTTTTTGTTTTTGTTTATATTAACCATTAATCTAAACATCAATATAAGTAAACAGTCAATCACTACAAGTAAACATCATTACAAGTATAAGTAAATAATCAATCACTGCAAGTAAACATCATTACAAGTATAAGTAAATAATCAATCACTGCAAGTAAACATCATTACAAGTATAAGTAAATAATCATAACTTTGGTAATCAAATTCCCTTAGGCATACACCGTCATCCTGCAAGAATCACAAAACATTTCGTTGGTCATTGACTCCTTCCATATTGTTCAATCTATTGCATTTGCATCACAAATATATTTTCAAAACAACACTTCACCATTACCAAGATACAACAATTTCACTTCATTTTCAAGTTTTGTAAAGCATCTGCACCATCTGGCAAAAAACGTTTGCCTCCACACAAATGTTGACTTTGTTTGAAAGGAAGGGCTGATCACTTGTGTTTGAATCCAGGTATGAAACATTTTCTCCTAATGTCTTCATAGCTCCTGCACTACTTCGTGTAGGATTTCGCTGTTGTGGTAACATTGCGGAGTCATAGACTGACCCTGCTCTCCTTGTAGCATTCTTGCCACTTTTTGCTGTAAACAATTGTAATTCCTGAACAAGGCCTTCACCCAGTTGTAGTCGACTTGCCTCCTCCCTCATTGTGAGTGGGCAGCAAGTATTGGTGTGACGTTGATTGGCCAGCAAGATGTGGAACAGGGATGCCGGATGCATCCACAATGATGTTGGGACCATGGTGTTCAGGTCATCCATGGTCCATACCAGGAGTGGCCCGCAGAATCGCGCACAGCTGTTGTGAAAAGGCACAGCCATTGGTTTGCAGCTCCATTCTGGCTCCCCGGAAGTTGGTGAAGTAATAACGTATGTCCCCGCATTTCACAGAGGTTGCGGGTAAAATGTCATTGTCCTGCAACTTCTGATGTGATGAATGTTCGAATCCTTCGAACAAGAGTAAGTGATCGCCTTTCTTTCATATGTTGCAGTGTGATCCAGGCAAATGGTCACATAAATTTCCTTGGTGAAGGTAAGCATTCATCTCCAGGTTACACGGGAGAATGTCTTCATCATTCTTTGAGAAAGAGGGTGTATGCCATGATTAACTTCATTTTTAGCCACAAATTTTCTTTCTCGAACTACTTCCCAATTCCGTTAGCACTTCCTTCAAAATGTGATCTCGTCTTATCCTTATGCTCAGTCACATCTGAATCTGCTTTCCGCACACACTGAATCAGATAGGGTACATCTTACCATGAAATCAGCATAATCATGTATATCTTCCGACAGTTTCACATTCAACAATTTGTTGTTTTTCCTTAACACAAAAAGTTATATTCATTTATATGCGTCACACAAATAATATTCAATCAGGTATGTATTTTATTACTAAACTAAGAATAGCATCCACAATTGCTTTCAGGTTAATATAGTTCAAAAATTAACTCATGCAGGTATTTTAGCACTACTCTAAGAAAATAAATTGTATATGATTACAATCACAAACGGGAATACCTAATTCCCAACAACAATTTTCCCAAACCAACAAATTAAGCATAATGTATTATTACCATAATTCCGCTCCACTTTTTTCTTTTCCCTCTTTTTTTTTTTTTTTTTTTTTTTTCTAACAGTGTGTCACTCGTGGTGATATGAGTTCACTGATATTGTAATTGACACAACTCATAACATTGTCGTTATGCCATTATCTTAATTCTACTGTATTCATTTGCAACATCACTTGATTTAATCTTTTAATCTCAGTATTTATGCCGCCATAAAAGTCTTCCTTTTCTGGTTCCACATTTCTTTCCTCATTTGTCACTTCATGCGTTATCATCGTGTTGTTGGTTACCTTATTCAAATACACCGTCACTAAGGCTTTCAAGCAAGCCACCACTAAAACAATTGCCAATATAACTACTAAACCAACAAACAAGTCTGCTACTCCTTTAATATATATTTATACCTATGACATAATTATATGTTGATGACATTCAACATTATATACCAAACTAACAAGCTTCCTAAAAGGTAAATAAAGAAAATCCCTTAATATGTAACATAAATCAGATTATTTGTCTTACCCTGATCCCCCTATCTCCCGGGGTTGAACTCAATCCCCTGATCATGAGTGTAGTTGTGATACAATTTTCACTCATGTTGTATTAATATCAGCAGGTAATTGTATGAGATGTAGGCAAATAAATGTCACTATCCCAAGTAGGAATATCACATGTTGAAAATGTAATGTTTATCAATGCAAGGGGTGTTAAAATGTAATTCAAATGACTGTAAATCACGACTATCATTTATCTGCCACTGAATGTTCTGCTGGGCTGCTAGGTGCAGCCTCATTTTCTGTGGGATCGTCCACCTTAGCCCCATGTGCTTGCTTGCAATGAGAGGCATGAATCCAACTTTCTATTTTGGGTCCATATTCGTTTCTATTCTTATCAATCTCCTATGGTTTATCATTTCGTTCCAAGATACCGCAACCAAAGGTTTTAACCAAAGCTCTACCAAACTATTTCCAATTTGAACAAAAATGCCAGTGAAACAATGATTCGAAGAATTAACTTCAAGGGGTCAATAAATTTATTCTATAGCCAGATCTAATTTTCCCATCCAATAGTTTGCCTTGCCACATGTCATATTATAACACTTTAATAAACCTTCGAAAAATGTTTCCCATCTCAACAAATTTCCTTTTTTTTCAAATAGCCATGTGTAACTTACGTATTTAACTACAATTTCCTCTCAATTTGTTTGGCCTAACTGGCCGCAAAAGTGGCTGCCAGCATGCAGTACCGTTTTTTATCTACCAAGGAAGTGTTCGTCCACACAAGACCTCTACCAAAATGTTGTTTGTAAAAACAAATCTGGGATTTCTGATTACATGGATGCACACTCTCAGGACATTTTCAGGCTGCTGTTAACAATCCACTACGATAAATTAATTCCTTTACCCACAATCAAATAATTAGTACAAATTGAGGATATTATCCCTATCACATTCTTTTATAGATTCATTATGTTGGATCTAATTTTTCCCAATAATTTTCCACTGCTGTAAGGAAGAACAATAGCTCTCATAAGTCTTAGTAATATCGTACTTAATTTGCCCAGCATCGAATAATTTATTTACTATCCTTTCTCATCTGTTAACCAGTGACTTTGTTTGAACTCCAGAACTGAAAACCCACAATAGTTCAAACCAGCAAAATTTTCTTTACTATTTTCCCATATCATCGATGCCTAAACCACATCCATACATACAGCACAATTTATATGCTGATAAAATTCAAGTTTATATATATAAAAATCCATGAGCAGAGTACTCTGGGAAATCAGTGTAAGACCTCTCCAAAATTTGGCTAATTTTGTACTCCCACATTTTTATGAAGCTCATATCCATAAATAGCTTTGATTCTCATATAAATTCGATCACAATGGAATCCCAAGATTACTTCCAATTTTTTTTATTAATGAATAGCTGCTCATAACTCAGCAAATCAAATCTTTATTCTCCATATCCCTTGACAAAGTGATAATTTTCATCATCAAATTATATTTCTATTTTTTTATTTTTTATTTTTTTAATGAATTCTCTCGATATGCGATCCCTTCCCCATGGAACTATCTATTTTTCAGACAAGGCACACTGTCGGTGTCAACAATCTTGTAAGCTTCATACACAAAAAATAAACAACAAACACAAACATTGATACACAAAACACACACACACGCATGCATTATGCATATTTGTTTGCGTTGGAACCATTATTTACAGATCAGGTTGGGTGTCAATTTTGTTTCATTTTCATAAAATTTGTCCTTCAATTTTATAAATGCTAATATGCAAATGGACCAAAAAGTTTTTTTTTTGTTTGTTTTTTTTAAACCCCTATGATGTCACATTGAAATTACCCTTTCAGTTCCCACCATAATTTATCCAAATTTGACTACACACCCATTTGCATGTCAGTCGACCACTGACCTATCAATCATGCGGAACACTAGTCCGAAATTCCCACCTGATCATCATGTGACCCTTGTCACTTGGTTTCAAAAATTTGCAAAGCAATTGTTCCAACTTTGTAAATTTAAAATTGTGTGCCCAACATAAAAGATCCAATTTCGGCATTTGATCAATTAATTACTAATTTGCTTACAAGCAAAAGAAAAAATGAATAATTCTTGCTCCGAAAACTTTTCAGACCCAAGAATCATCGACAGTTATTCATGTTTGTCCAGTAATCTAATTTGTTGAGGCCAATCGTCATTTGGGATTTGTCGCAATGAAGGCCTAATCATTGTCTGAGGTATCGGTCAGCACTGGTACCCTTGATCTTGGTTTACCCTATTAACTTGTCTTCCTTTTGGTATACGGACATCCTTTTTTCCAATGTCCCATCCGTCCACACTTGAAACACCGGTTTCTGTCATTGCCTGGTCTGTGCACCTGTGCACTTGTATTGCTGGGCTGCATCTCTACATCCCTGAGTTGCCACTGCAATCTCTCGTTATCTCCTGAAACACGAAAAAATTCTCTGTACCGTCCTTTTTGGGGAGACAACTGGAAATCAGATGGGACAACTGTCACTTTCATTCCTAATTTCGAGGGCAGTTGTGCATTTGTCTCCTCCACTGTATCCTGTATCCTTTTTATTTTAAGTTCTAGATCCGTTATCTGTTCTTGCTGTTCCCGTTGTCTGGATTCACCATCCCAAAGATGGAATGCAAGCCAGTCTACCGTTAGATTCTGTCTCTTCCTGGCTTTCAATCTTTGTTCCAATCTTTCCAATCGACTTCGCTCAAATGTACCATCTCTTGGAAACTCCTCATCATGTCCCTTTGTCCACAAATACCAATTCTCGACCTGCCTTATAGCTTCGGCACCATAACGGTCGTACATATGATGTGTACAAGTACCTTTTTGTGGAATCTCTGGTTGTCCTTGTGTGTTCTTGCAGGCTCCATTTCCCATTCTGCCTTTTATCAAAGTAGCGTTGGATGTGTTGTAGTTTGTTCCTCTAAAGCTTCACTCGTACCTCCAGGAAGGATCTCTCCACCTGTTCAAACGGTGATTTCCAGAGAATCTCCCTCACCTGTGGCTTTTGCACAATCCAATCTCACAGATCAGTATTTGCAGATGAGCCGGAGGGTCAGTATGAAATGGGTGAATCCTCAGGTGTCCGCTCTGTTGACGGGGAAATCACACAATGGTAACCGCACATATATATCTGTATATAAACTCACCACCTTGCTCAATTTTCCAAGGTTGTCTTCACATTGATAATATCTCACAAAGATATCAAAGCTTCGTTCTTGAGACCGCATTTTCATCAATCAAACAATCAATATATTCAATTCAATTTATTCAGTTCAATTTATTCAGTTAAATTTATTCAATTAAATTCAATCAATTAGATTCAATCAATCAACAATTCAATCAATTATTCAATTTCAATTAATTCATCAATATTCATCAATAAATCAAATTAATCATTTTGGATGACTCCTTGCATAAGCCCTTTCCCCAATGATGTCAGGACAGGTCCATCCATTGACTGAGATCGAATCTCATCGGTCGTCACCTCTGGTTCCTACCTCATGTCAATTGATGAATCACCGTCCTGTCCTAGGGTCATATCTGACATATTTCCCCATTTTGCCTGGTCTCCACAAATTTTCTTTGCAACCACTAAAGGCAACTCATCCTTCATTCGTGAGACAGCCAAAATGGATGGCAGATATTAAAGTTCATTGGGAAAAATATCTCATCATTTTTTCTTTTAATAGTACCCAAATCTCTTGGCAATATAAATTTCGTAAAACTCCTGAAATAAGACTGTAAAATTCCTTCAATCATGCTAAATTTTGAAACTCCATCGCTTGTAACACCCACTTTATCCCATAGGGCTTGAAAGTTCTTTCCCAAGTTCATGCAATCATTCTGCATTTGAACCCTATGATATCATTCATAATAATCATCATGATTTTATAGTCATGGTCCTATCATAATCATCTATTTAAAACGAACATTTCCTTTATCACCACAGCTATGTGGTATAATCAACAATAGAATAAAACTGTACATAGCGACAGGCTACCTCATGGCCACTTAGTATACCTATTGACAATAAGTCATAACAATATCGAATAATCATTGAACAATTAAAAAATCGCTTCCACTGCTCCAGCCGCAGCATTCGTCATTTTGTCTGCTCATCCGCATGACCAAAACGAAATAAAGGGAGCTCAACCATTACACAGCGCTTTTAATGGCGCATGCCATAGGACCTCAACGCAATTTCGACTCGGCCAGAAAACGAGCAAATTTTGCAGGATGTTAACTGGAATTAGTCGTGAAAATATATCCAAAATACACAAAAATACACACCCACAAAAATAAACAACAAACCCAAACAAACCCAAGGTTGACCCTCTTACACAGTAAATTACATCATTTCAGCATCGTATTGATTGCTGAAATATTCCAGGGTTTATACACACCTTAAAAGAGGTATGCGTGGTGTTGCCCCCTCCCACTTTTAATTCCTCATTAAATTCCTCATTAAATTACTCATTAAATTACTTATTAAATTACTTATTAAATTACTCATTAAATTACTCATTAAATTACTTATTAAATTACTCATTAAATTACTTATTAAATTACTCATTAAATTACTCATTAAATTACTCATTAAATTACTCATTAAATTACTTATTAAATTACTCATTAAATTACTCATTAAATTACTCATTAAATTACTTATTAAATTACTCATTAAGTTACTCATTAAATTACTCATTAACCTAACTTACATAGTTTCAGCATTGTATTGATTGCTGAAATATTCCAGGGTTTATACACACCTTAAAAGAGGTATGCGTGGTGTTGCCCCCTCCCACTTTTAATTCCTCATTAAATTCCTCATTAAATTACTTATTAAATTACTTATTAAATTACTCATTAAATTACTCATTAAATTACTTATTAAATTACTCATTAAATTACTTATTAAATTACTCATTAAATTACTCATTAAATTACTCATTAAATTACACATTAAATTACTTATTAAATTACTCATTAAATTACTCATTAAATTACTCATTAAATTACTTATTAAATTACTCATTAAGTTACTCATTAAATTACTCATTAAATTACTTATTAAATCCCATTAAAATCCCATTAAAATCCCATTAAAATCCCATATCTTGTCACCCTTTGCATTGTTGAAAGCAATTAATTCCATAACTCAATATTACCTCACATCGTTACATCCTTACATCCTTACACCCACTTTTGTCCACAAATCTTTTTTAGAAGTGAAACAAAATTTGTCTGTACTTTGTCTCATAGAATCCACAGTACCAGCATCGCAACCTCCCATCTGTCTATACCTTGTCACAACTCCAATTCATTCTTCAAGGCACAACCCAGAGTGATTTGAGAACTATACCCAGAGTTCTATACAACTAGGGCATGCCCGTACTATATATATATCTAAAATTATATCCCCCCCCTCTATTTACATGAAATGGTTTGGTCCATTCGCAAAGCCAAAGCGAACGGCTTGCGAGTACGGTAGAACCCCCCCCCCCCCTCTATTTACATGAAATGGTTTGGTCCATTCGCAAAGCCAAAGCGAACGGCGAACGGCTAAATCGCCATAGCTCGGTAGCTCGCTGCTCTCTGATTGGTCGAATCGTTTTTTGGACATAGCTCGGTAACTACTTGTCCGATTAATATGAAACCTTGAAAAGGCACATCCTCAGGTCCCCAGCAGTATATCTGGCAAGTTTCAAGTATATCGGACCCGTGGTTGTCGAGAAACAGCGGTCGCATACACACAGAGATTACTGGAATTATAGATAGATACCCAGTTTCAGAGAGTAAACAGTTATATACTTTTTCATTATTTTTCCATTTAACTTGTTCAAAAAACGTTCATTTCGCAAAATCGAACCAACCACAACCTTCGCCATTAATATCTATTGTAAGCGTGCCGAATCAATAAGTATCACTTTTCCTATGAGCCTCGACCAGAGGGTGGTTGTTACTCACAAACACTCGTCGCTAGCTGTTCCATTGTCTGTTGATTTTCATTCTGCTGCCTATTTCCATTGAGCCATCAGAGTGGAATTTGGAATTTTTTATTTCTCTGAGCTCATGAAAGTGGTGACAATGGGTGGTCTGCCATTGCTTTTCCACAAAAGCATCTTTCACCTTTCAATAAAATATTTGTACCAAACAAATCTGCGAGCATGGGGCGCAGAGAAAATACACAAAAAAAACAATAACCCTGCAGTAACAACTTCAACCTAGGTTGAGGTTGAGGGTTCACACAAACGCTTTGCTCCTCGCAAAGCGTCCGCCAATGGGAACTAAAGGGAGGGAGAAGGAGCGGGAGCAAGAGACAGGGTGCCGGAATGGACATGAGGGACAATGAGGGACAGTGAGGGAGTGTTGGTATGCAATTTTCATCCAATCGCCATCTTTCACAATAATTCTGGACCGGCATGAGGTGGCGTTGTCTGTCATGAATTTATTTGTTGATCGAACGAGTTTTAGACATGGCGGGAAAACTGAAAAAATTATTTATTTAAAACGGGTGTACACGATTGTACACGTGTACGGACCTTACCGAACGTTACCGAACCGGCAAACAAATCGCCTCATGGTGCACTTCATGAGCCGATTTGCCCGCAGACCATAGCAAGGCTTTTAATACCCAGCGTATAATGTCCTCGCAAGCTCACGAATAAATAGAATCATTTAAAACGTTTCATCCTTGGATTACCTATGGACAATCACAAGTCCCACACACCAAATCCTCCATGTATATACACATAACTATTCCCAAGTTCGTAAATCATACTGGACAAAAACAAGACACACTCACCTTTAAAGGTCTTGTATGTGTCCAATTGATCCCAGCGGTGCCTCCAAATTGTAGGGGAAATGTTGTGGGAGACTCAAGACTCCAATATGACCGAAACAGCTTTATAAAGTAAGGATTTATTATCATTTGGTAAGTCACTTGTTTCAATTCAATAAAGACTACAATAGCTAAACGGATTGTTAATTCAAGTCGTTGGTTCTTCTTCTTCGGCCGGTCCTCTCTCAGCCCTGCTCACAGGGTTCCGTTCCGTTCCGTAGGTCAGAGCTTCTGGTCACAAGTCCCCTGACTCATCGTTTGCTCTGGTTTTTATGGGCCTTGTCGCGCTAATCCTTTCTCCGCTAATGCCCCGAGGTCATGCATGCACCGAGTCCTGGCATCAGCTCGCACCCCTCCTGCTGCGAGTTCCGTTTACCAAACGATATGGGGGTGCTCCAGCCTGGGGCTGTGACCAGGTGGACAAGAGATTACCATGTTCGTGCACATTCTTGGCATCCATTTACGAAATCGTTACCAGTCTTTAATCAATTAGTTACCAGTGCTAATCAATAAGTTACACTGAGTTACACTTCCACACTGCCCTCGACTTGCCAGGCCGCGGCCAGGATGCCCGGCCACGCCCCCTCTCGCCTTTCCCGGGCAAACGCTCCGGGATAATGTGTGTATATATATTGCTGCCCGATAAACGGGCTTTTCAGAGTACCCGAGTTGTTTTATGACAATAAAGAAACTCGGACGAATTCCAGCTTTTTGTCGCGTCCATTCTTCCGATTACGCGGGAGCACAGCTCCTTCATTGGTGACCTACCGACATGGACATGGCAGTTGCCTTTAAACTGCCTACCATCTGGGAGGCTCACGCGGCGGTTTGGTTCGCCCAGGCGGACTCCCTGTTCGCCCTGTGAAGCATCACGGCCGACGACACCCGCTTCCACCATGTGGTAGCAGCGCTCGGTTCAGCCACCGCGGCCCGCGCCCTGAGCCTCCTCGAGAGCCCGCCAGCCGCTGACAAATACAGCGCGATTAAAAAGCTCCTCCTCAATGCTTTCGCCCTCCCATCGGCGGAACGCGCACGGTGCCTGCTTGACCTGCCCGAGCTCGGCGACACGCGCCCGTCCGAGCGAATGGACTACATGCTTTCGCTGCTCGGCGAGCACTCTCCGGCATTCCTGTTCCGGGAGCTGTTCCTCCGTCAGCTGCCTAGCCCGGTACGCCTCGCCCTGGCGAGCACGACGATCACGGATCCCCGCGCCCTCGCCAGGGAAGCCGACAAGATCTCCGCGGCAGGCCAACGCATTGCAGCAGCGACCTGGGGCCCACTGCCGTCCGATGCAACGCCCATGGCGCCCGAGCACCCGGCACGGTCGACGACCGAACTGCCGACGCAGTTGGCGGCCGCAACGCCGAGCCGACCACCTCCAGCACGACGACCGGGGCCTCCACCTGACCAAGCGTGGTGTTACTATCATGCCAGGTTCGGACAGAAGGCCCGGACATGCCGACCCCCGTGCACCTTCGGCAGGCTGGGAAATGGCCGGGCCGGCGTTCATTACCAGCCATGAGCGCCGGCCACACGGGCAACTTACTTTTCATCACGGACAAAGCGTCCGGATGGCGCTTCCTGTGCGACACCGGCGCCCAACTGAGTGTCATACCCGCCTCCGATCAGGACAGGCAGTCCGCGGTTTGTGGCCCCTCCTTGGTTGCGGCCAACGGATCGGCCATCCGCACCTTCGGCCCGCGCAACGTCACCCTCTGCTTCGGCAGCCAACGCTTTACTTGGACTTTTGTAACCGCCAGCGTGCCCATGGCTCTGCTAGGCGCCGACTTCCTCTGCGCACACGGACTGCTGGTGGACGTCCAACGGCGTCGCCTCATCAACGCCGAGGCCTTCAGCTCCCTGGTATGCACATTGAGCAGCTCCGCTCCGACCGAGCTGGCATGCGCCCTCCCGGCGGCGAACGAGTTTGCTCGCCTGCTCACGGAGTTCCCGGCCCTCACGCGGCCGACGTTTTCGGCCGTCGCAGTACGACATGGGATCGAGCACCACATACCAACCACGGGCCCGCCGGTCTACGCCAGATCCCAGCGCATCGACCCAGCCAAGCTCGCCGTGGCCAAAGCCGAGTTCGACACTTTGGAACACCTCGGCATCGTGCGGTGCTCCGATAGCGCGTGGGCTTCGCCACTACACATCGTCCCAAAACCAGGGGGCGGCTGGCGCCCATGTGGCAACTACTGCCGCATTAACGACGCTACCACCCCCGACAGGTATCCGATCCCGCACATCCAAGACTTCTCCGCCCGTCTGGCAGGACGGGTCATTTTTTCAAAAATCGATCATACGGGGATATCACCAGGTACCTGTCAGGGTGGCTGACGTCCCTAAAACGGCCGTCATCACGCCGTTCGGCTTATTCGAATTCCTACGGATGCCGTTTGGCCTCAAAAACACGGCTCAGGCGTTCCAGCGCTTGATGGACGGCGTGCTGCGTGACCTGCCGTTTCTCTTCGTTTACCTGGACGACATCCTCGTCGCCAGCACATCCCGGGCCGAGCACCTCCTCCACCTCCGAACACTGTTCGGGAGCCTCAGCGAGCACGGCCTCATCATCATCCCGGCCAAATGCCACTTCGGCACGATGGCCGTTGATTTTTTGGGCCACCACATCACCAAGAACAGGGCCGTGCCGCTGCCAACCAAGGTCGAGGCCATCACCACGTTTCCGCGTCCCCGCTCCATAAAGGCCCTGCAGGAATTCCTGGGAATGGTGAATTTCTATCACCGCTTCGTGCCCCGTGCTGCTCAACTCATTCGGCCCCTCTACGAAGCCCTCCGGGGCAAGCCGGCCAAGCACGACATCGTCTGATCCGCAGCAATGGACGAGGCCTTCCAAAGCTCAAAGCGGGCCCTCGCTGACGCAACACTGCTCGCTCACCCGGTGCTCAATGCTCCCATCGCCCTCACCACGGATGCCTCCGACTACGCGGTGGGCGCCGTACATGAGCAATGGGTGAACGGGGTTTGGCAGCCACTCGCTTTTTTCAGCCGGCAGCTCTGGCCGAACGAGCTCAAATATAGCACGTTTGACCGTGAGCTCCTCGGTCTACACCTGGCCGTTTGCCATTTCCGCCACCTCCTGGAGGGCCGACCCTTCACGGCGTTCGTCGACCACAAGCCGTTGGTTTAGGAAATGGCCAAGGTCACGGAGCCGTGGTCGGCCCGCCAACAGCGCCACCTCTCCGCCGTGTCGGAGTTTACCACGGACATCCGGCACGTCGCCGGCAAAAACAACGCCGTGGCCAACTGTCTTTCTCGGGCCAGCGCGAACGCGGTCCACCTCGGCGTGGACTTCGTGCTTATGGCGGCGGACCAAACCACCGACACCACGGTGCAAGCCCTCCGGGCGGCGGACACGGGCCTCCGCCTGGCCGACATCCCCATCGCGGACATTGTCCTGGTCTGCGACGTCTCCCAAGGCCAGCCTCGCCTCATCGTGCCCGTTACCTGGCAACGCCGCATCTTCGCCTCCCTCCACGGCCTTTCCCACCCGGGCCGGAAAGCTTCCCAGAAGCTGGTGTCGGCGCGATTCGTCTGGCACGGCCTTCGACGGGACGTCCGCGATTGGACCAGCACCTGCACAGCCTGCCAACAGGCCAAGGTCCACCGACACACCCAGGCCCCGCTGGCACCTTTCACCGTACCCGAACGACGTTTCGACCACGTCAACATGGATCTGGTGGGCCCCCTCCCCCCATCACGGGGGTTCACACACCTGCTCACCATGGTGGACAGGACCACCAGGTGGCCGGAGGCCGTTCCCCACGTCTCCACCACTACCGCCGACGTGGCGCAGGCTTTCATCGCCACCTGGGTCGCCCGCTTCGGCGCACAGGCGGACATCTCGTCGGACCGCGGACCGCAGTTCACCTCCGAGCTGTGGGGCGCGGTCGCCCGCAACCTGGGGGTCAAGCTCCACCGTACTACGGCCTACCACCCCCAAGCCAACGGGTTGTGCGAGCGATTCCACCGCTCCATGAAGGCCGCGCTCATGGCCGGCCTTCAAGACGGCGGTTGGGCCGACCGGCTGCCGTGGGTCCTTTTGGGCCTCCGCACGGCCCCCAAGGAGGACCTCTGGGCATCCACCGCCGAGCTTGCCTATGGCCAGGCGCTACGCGTACTGGGCGAATTCGTGCCCGACGCTACCAGTCCCTGGTCCGCAGCTCACCAGCGCTCGGACCTCCAGGAGGCCGCCCGACGGTTTGCCCCCGTGCCAACATCCCACCACGGTGACCCCCAGTCCTATGTCCCCCCAGCGCTTCGCACAGCGGAGTACGTTTTTGTGCGTCATGACGCACATCGGGGGCCACTCCGGCTGCCGTACGACGGGCCCTTCCGGGTCCTGCGACGGGACGACAAGTCATTCGTCATCGACATCGGCGGCAGGTCGGACCCGATTGCGGTGGACCGCCTCAAGCCGGCGCACGTGGACATCGACCAACCACCACGGTTGGCCCTTCCGCCACGGCGAGGCCGCCCCCCGTCCACGGTGCCCCCCACTCGACAGCCCACCACCACACCGGACCCCCCCCCCCACGACCCACCAGGGGTCGCTTCGGCCGGGTCATCAGGACCCCCCTCAAATTGACCCTGCCGGTGCAAGTCGATTCTGGGGGGACGTGTGTAGCGGCTACCGCTGGGTTTACACAATCGCCTTGCACCTACCAAGGACGCGGAGCGTTCACCATGCTGGGCTCGTCCAGGATGCCCGGGCAGGCCTGCGCTCAACTTGCCAGGCCTCGGCCGGGACGCCCGGGCATGCACGGGCACGCCCGGCCATGCCCGTTCTCGACTTGCCAGGCCGTGGCCAGGACGCCCGGCCACGCCCCCTCTCGCCTTTCCCGGGCAAACGCTCCGGGATAATGTGTGTATATTGTTGCGGATATGACGACTGTATATTTTTTTGATTGTGTAAATTATTATTATTGTTTATTCTGCGCCCCCTGCCTCCGGAGCTGTGTAAAGGTGAAAGGGCATCCCATAATTAGTCCACAAGCATACACGTCAGCCAATAATAGAATACCCCTGTTTGATAGTTATATCTTATTCTGTGTTTTAGAGTAAGGCTGTGTCTCCCATTAATTGAAGTACTCCATTGCACCAGTGAAAGAGAATAGATCCCCTTTCATTCCCATCCCCAAAATCTCCATTTCCTTTCACATCCCCTTTCGTCATTGCCGAGCCTCGATTGCCAATTACCTCCCCTCCAAAACCACCATTGAACAAGTGCTCGGGTCGGGGAAGAGGGGCGTACCCGCCCGTCGTCATCAAGGGCGGAGCCAGAGGGTCGCATGACCAACCAGGGCCGAGGTGAGCACACCGATGGGTGTGTCCTGAAGGCCGGCGGCTTGATCGCTGGAGGCGCTATAAAGGCGCGCGCGCAAGAAGCGTTGTGTGGTCAGTTGGTGGTCAGTTGGTGGTCAGTTGGTTGCGTTGGTTGCGGTGAGGAGTCGGTGGTGGTGGTCAGTGGTTGCGGTGAGGAGTCGGTGGTGAGGAGTGAGTGGACCAAGAAAGAGTTGAGGGTTTGGACCAGACGAGTCAGACAAGTCCTGGGAAAGCAGCGGAGGCCACAGCAGCAACAACACCCAACAGCCACTTGGGGCCTGGACGGCGGTTTTGAGCAAGGCCGTGAAGGAACGGCGGCTGCTAAACGCGCCGATCGTGCTGCAGGACCCCCTTGGACCTTCCTCTCCCTCCAGCCATCCACCTCCTGCCTTTCCACCCTTCTTGTGTACGTGAGTTTGTTTTGTTTGTTCTGTCCCTGGGTTAATTAAGTCTGTATAAGCTAGTATTTGCACTGTGTCACCTGCGTCTTGTGTGTTGTAAATAAACGTGACTGCTTTCTTTTTGCTTGTGTGTACAATAAATCCAATTACTCTTCTGTCCGTCTTCTCGTTTTATTCCTTTTCCTCTTTGCATTTCGTCGTTTTAGAGTTTTCCAGATTGGGCAGCTGCGGTGCGATGCGGCCAATGTTCTGGGTAAATCGGGTGAGTCGGGGAGCAACTGTTCGGTCGCGGAGCCTTCGCTCGGCAAAGTAACATCGAAACCGCGATCAGTAACAATTGGTGTCAGGAAGTGAGATCGGACCCGAAGCGCGCTTAACGCGCTCAAAATTACAAGCTGCCGAAATTTGCTTTGTTGTAAAGAAAAACCCGAATTTTGAAATCGCGCCATGGCTGGTCAAGGCGATTGGATGCCGGTGGGTGAGCTAGAGATAGACGGGGTGGAATCGACCCAGGACCTCGGGGAAATGTATATGGAGGATGTGGTTGAGGGGGTAGCAGATGCACAAAATGGCGTCCTCGCGCACGTGGGTGTAGCGGCACCAAATTTAGCCGCGCCCGTGGTCGCGGCAGCCGAGCCAGAGATGCCAATGAATTTGGACCTGTTTATGAAACAGATGATGGCCTTTATGGTAAAAACAGACGATAATTTCAAAGGGATGGAAAACAGGATAGGGGGCCAAATGGGACAAATGGGGAACCGGATGGAGGCTCAGAATGAGCAATTGGGGGTAATGAGGGATGAAGCGAGGGGTACCGGTGAGGGGTTAGACAACGGGATAAAAGAGGTAAAGGATGGGTTAATGGGGGTGGAAAATAGAATGGCTGCCCAGGAGAATCAGTTAGAAGAGGTGAAAAATGGGTTAATGGGGTTAGAAAATAGGATGGAGGACAAAGTGCGGGAAATAGGGGAACAATCTGCCAGGGAAATCAAACGAATGGGGAACCAGATAGAGGAGGTGCAAATCGGGTTAGAAAGTAAACTGGATGCTCAGAGGGATGAATTGGGACAGATGAGGGTGGCCTCTACAAAAGAGATGGAGGAGATGAAAGAGGGGATACGACGAGGTGTAGGTGAGGAGGTTTCGGGGCTATGCGAGGAGGTAAAGCGAGGTGAGAAGCGTATGGAGAAAGAGGTGAGAAATAATACGGCTAGGTTACAGGGGGGAATAGAGGGTCTGACGAAGGGAGTAGAACAGCTGACAGTCGGACAAAGGGAACTAGAGGACCAAGTGGAAAAGAACACTGCAATCATCGGGGGTTTAAAAGCGACACAAAAGGACATTAAAAACGAATTAATAGCAACACAAAAGGAATGTCAGATGGTACATGAGGGGTTGACGAAGAAGTTGGAGGAGGTGACAGAAGCAATGGAGACGAAGGACCGAGAGGTGAGGACGCACATAGAAACAGTTAAGGTGGCGTTAGAGGAAGAGATAGAGGGGGCGCACCGGGAGATGAAGGAGGTAAAGGAAAAATTAGAGGAAGTGGAAGAGGGGGTGAGTGAAATTAAGAAGAGACGGAGGGAAACTAAGAGGGAGATAAAGGAGGAAGTCATGGAATATGTACAAGGTCGGTGCTCAACTCATGATGTTCTGCTCACTAACCAAATAAAGAGTTTGCAGGTGGCAAAAGAGGTGCGGAGACGAGGTGCCAAGGTGAGTGGCGAAATATTCGGCAATGTATATGATGTGAGGAAAGCTTCAGTCGGCTTGGGGATTGGTTTGGATCCGGGTGTTCGTGAAAGGCCGTTGGTGAAGTGTGCGACAGGGCAGGTGTGCGAAAAAAGAGGTGTGCGAGAATGTCCGACCATGGGGTGTGAGAGGAAAAAGTGCGCGCCGACCAGTGAGTGTGCTGTCGAGAGTGAGTCGGTCGTAGTGCGTGTGCGAGGGGGTACATGGAAGCGCGCTGTGGTAAGTGTTACGAAGGAAGTAACGAAAGAGTGTGCGCAAGAGGATACGCGAGAAAGGTGTGTAACGGACAGGTGCATGGGGAAAGAGTGCGCTGTCAAGAGTGAAGGAGAATGCACGCCTGTGGTGAGTGTTACAGAGGATGTAACGGGAGAGTGTGCGCAAGAGTGTGCGCGAGAAAGGTGTGTAACGGACAGGTGCATGAGGAAAGAGTGCGCGACCGAGAGTGGAGGTGAAAGTAGTGAGAGTGACAAGGAGCGTGAGTTGGTTGTGACAGGTGAGCGAGGATGTACACCTGGAATGGAAGGATGCACACCTGGAATGGTAGAGCGTGTGTGGGAATGCACACTTGAGTTGGTCGTGAGGCACCTGGTTGGGTGTGCGAGTGAAAGCACACCTGTGATTGTCACAGAGGAGGTGGCCGAGGAAGGGGCGCGAAGAGGTGTGTTGGTGAGGTGTGCGAGCGACGAATGTGTGCCAAGGTGTTCGGTGGTCAGGTGTGTGACCAAGTCTGTGAACGGAATGAGTGTACCGAGGTGTGTAAGGAAAGGTACGAGGAGCATGGGAACAGCTGGAGGTATGAGCAAGAAAGGGGTAGCGTATGCGTGTAAGCATCCAGGTGAGGCATCGACGGTAACCGGGTTAGCGGTTAGAGCGACTTATAGCCGAATCGGGCCCTCGGTGCGTGCCGGGCTTCGCGTGCCGCGAGAACCAGCGGGGATCCGAGCCACGGTGGGTTCAAAAGGACCGCCGTACGCGATCCACGCTGGGCCTCGCTTGGAACGGCCGCGTCCGTGCTCAACTAGGCGGAGCGGGCAGCTCGATAGGAAGGGTCGTCATGGCGACCACTTTTTGTTGAGACGTGCCGGCAGGTCGAGATCGGGAAATTGGATGGCTCCGCGCCGAGGTGGTGCGTGGGATCTCGGCACGGGTAAGCCCCCGTCCCTGCACCGAGTGCCGGACGCATCCAGCCGCCGGCACCAAAGAACCCGCGTTCATTGCTCGGCTGTACGAAGCCGAGCTTTAGAAGGGAATTGGCGCACTGAGAGGATCTAATAAGTAGACGGGTGATGAGGATAGTGTTTTGGCCCCGAAATTAGAAAAAAGGCAAAATTTGATGATTGGTACGGTGATTAGCAGTAAATGGCAAATTTTTGATTTGTTGGATTTGGACGAGCGAAATTG
Organism: Myxine glutinosa; assembly: GCF_964187855.1. Lineage (NCBI taxonomy): Eukaryota > Metazoa > Chordata > Myxini > Myxiniformes > Myxinidae > Myxine > Myxine glutinosa. The sequence continues at coordinate 19,769,192 of NC_136266.1, forward strand.
ATAGGACCTCCCCCATGTGGTGGGATGGCAACTCTGTCATCCCTCACAGGGGGGGGGGGGGCAAAGGAGCACTAGATTTATGGGGTTTATGGCAGTGTAAGCTCGCCGAGGGAGGGTTTGGATAATGTGTAGGGCCCTAGAAGATGACATTAGGTAACGTTAAGGTTAGTTAGTGACTGATACCTGTAGTGGGGACGGAGGTAGATTAGAGTGGATGATAATGACGAGGGAGCGCAATAGTTTAAAGGGACGACTGGGAAGCGCAAGTTTCAGAGGGGAGTAGTTAGCTGAGATGATGCCGTGTGTTTGAGGATTGAACAGGTGTGATTGCACAGGTGTGCAACTGAACAGGTGTGTGGAGCAGTGTATGAGTGAGTGAAGGTGATTGTGTATTGTGCTGACCAAATGGTCCAGGAAGAGGAGGAGGGTGCAGGTGGCACCAGGTATGATTGCACAGGTGTGCAACGACAGGTGAATGGAGGACAGGTGTATGGAATAAATGGTATGGAGTATTGGAATGGATGGTCGTGGAGTGAGTATGGTGGAAATTGTGGAGTGGAGTGGATGGTGCGAAGGTGTGAATGGGGGAAGAGTGGACTCCCATCACGGATACCCGGGGCGGGTAGTGTAAGTGTTAGGTAGAGGGTACAGGTAAATTGTGGTTGGATATTGGCATCTGTGGTGCGGGTGAAAGAATGGTCTTTAGATGGGTGCATTAGTGTTGTGGAAATGGCTGGGCGTGTAGCCTGTTAGTGTGTGTAGTTGGTTTGGGCACTCCACCACTGTGAGGATGTCGGCCAGGTGAGGCCGCAGGTGGGCTCTGGGAGCCGGTAGTTGTTGTGGATGGGGCCCGAGGATCCGGAGGACGGACCCGGGTAGCCCAGTGCCAGAGGGCACCGAGTGGGGTGACAGAGCCAGGAGGGGCTTTCCCCAGTTAGTTAGGTTAGGGTGAGGAGCTAGGTAAGCTCGGGTGGCAACTGCAGTGGTGGAGGTGTGCAGGTGGGTAGACCTGCTGGGAGAGCTACACGTCGCAGCCCAGAAATTGTGCGAGGGCACCGGGAGATGAATCGGGGGAGTGAGACCCCAAATTGAGAAGCACCACAGTTTGGTCAATGGGAATTGGTTGTTAGAACCCATAGTGTAAGTGGCCAATGGATTGGCGGGGAAAGACCCCGGGTAGTGTAAAGTGTGTTAATGTCATTTAGAAAGTAGTTAGGATGAAGTCTCCTCGCACCATCTGCATCCACTCACCTGAGGTGACAGGTACTCCACACCATGCCATGTTTAATTATTTTTACTATGCAAATGTTTTGGATTGTGAGACGCATCATGACGTGGGTGTGACATTGTGCTTGATGTTCCATCTCTTCCTCCTTATGAGGATTGATGACGAATTGGGTGATGGCAAATTTTGGATAGAGGGATTGTGGTGACGAATTTGGTATAGAGGAAATATGGGGAAGACGTGACAGTAGTGACGAATTTGTAAATGGGTAGATTTTGTAAATATGGGGTAAGGGCAAGGGTAGTGTAGGTGACAGGGGGGTGACGTACGGTAGGGACGAGCTTTCTCACTTCGCCCTCCGTACGCATTTCGCCTTGCATTGCCTTATTGATGTGTACCCTTGTGACCTTACCCCTCGCTCAATTGTCTCTTTTGTCTCCCACATGACCTGTGCGCCATTGGGTGCCGAGGGGAGCGTGCGTGAGTCCTCCATTGTGCGCCCGGAATTCCCAGAACCAGCTGTCTGCATCGATGCACCACATTATGGACCACATGTCTGTGGCCGAGCACCACTTATGGACCCCATGGGTTGGGGCATGGCCCCTCTGCTGGAACCGGCCTTGAGGGCCCGAAATCTTGCTGGCGGACCTTGGCCACAGGGCACCGATGCCCCACAGGTGAACCACACTAGTCGGCCCTGTGGGCCATAAATAAAATCAAATAAAAAAGGACACATTGGGTGCATTTTTCAGTTCAAATAGGCCGCCAGTAAGAAAATGAAAGAATGACAACATCTGGAAGAACAAATAATAATAACCAGCAGAGGGAGCCGAAGAGCAAGAGATCACCTGCAGGGTTAGGGGTTGTTGATTTTATTTTTATTGAACATGCATTGAACACTGATGAACTATGGTGACTGCACCGATTGGTGCTTGAGGGTGCTTGTATTGGTGCGTTTTTGGGTGCTTTAATGGTGCGTCGATGCAGAGCAGACTGTCTCCCCCCCAGAAAGAACAATCACAGGTCCTGGGTTAGTTTTGTAAATAAAAATAGCGTCATTGTAAATAATGCTTCCCACCGTCAGTGTGTAGTTTGAAGACCATTCCGCAATTCGGTTAACTGTGGGCGTAAGTCTGTTAGGCAGGGTGCAATGGAGCAGCGGGACACATTTATTTATGTTTTAAAACTGTCGCACTCAGGGTCAGGTTAAAAGTAGAAGGAACTACACCTACGTGTCACACTAAATAAAAAAAGTTGTAGGCCCGGGGTGTGCCTAAGAGGAGGAGGGTGCAGTGTTGCGGATATGAGGACTGTGTATTTTTTTGATTGTGTAAATTATTATTATTGTTTATTCTGCGCCCCCTGCCTCCGGAGCTGTGTAAAGGTGAAAGGGCATCCCATAATTAGTCCACAAGCATACACGTCAGCCAATAATAGAATACCCCTGTTTGATAGTTATATCTTATTCTGTGTTTTAGAGTAAGGCTGTGTCTCCCATTAATTGAAGTACTCCATTGCACCAGTGAAAGAGAATAGATCCCCTTTCATTCCCATCCCCAAAATCTCCATTTCCTTTCACATCCCCATTCGTCATTGCCGAGCCTCGATTGCCAATTACCTCCCCTCCAAAACCACCATTGAACAAGTGCTCGGGTCGGGGAAGAGGGACGTGCCTGCCCGTCGTCATCAAGGGCGGAGCCAGAGGGTCGCATGACCAACCAGGGCCGAGGTGAGCACACCGATGGGTGTGTCCTGAAGGCCGGCGGCTTGATCGCTGGAGGCGCTATAAAGGCGCGCGCGCAAGAAGCGTTGTGTGGTCAGTTGGTGGTCAGTTGGTTGCGTTGGTTGCGGTGAGGAGTCGGTGGTGGTGGTCAGTGGTTGCGTTGGTTGCGGTGAGGAGTCGGTGGTGAGGAGTGAGTGGACCAAGAAAGAGTTGAGGGTTTGGACCAGACGAGTCAGACAAGTCCTGGGAAAGCAGCGGAGGCCACAGCAGCAACAACACCCAACAGCCACTTGGGGCCTGGACGGCGGTTTTGAGCAAGGCCGTGAAGGAACGGCGGCTGCTAAATGCGCCGATCGTGCTGCAGGACCCCCTTGGACCTTCCTCTCCCTCCAGCCATCCACCTCCTGCCTTTCCACCCTTCTTGTGTACGTGAGTTTGTTTTGTTTGTTCTGTCCCTGGTTTAATTAAGTCTGTATAAGCTAGTATTTGCACTGTGTCACCTGCGTCTTGTGTGTTGTAAATAAACGTGACTGCTTTCTTTTTGCTTGTGTGTACAATAAATCCAATTACTCTTCTGTCCGTCTTCTCGTTTTATTCCTTTTCCTCTTTGCATTTCGTCGTTTTAGAGTTTTCCAGATTGGGCAGCTGCGGTGCGATGCGGCCAAGGTTCTGGGTGAATCGGGTGAGTCGGGGAGCAACTGTTCGGTCGCGGAGCCTTCGCTCGGCAAAGTAACATCTAAACAAACAACGCCGTGGCCGACTGTCTTTCTCGGGCCAGCGCGAACGCGGTCCACCTCGGCGTGGACTTTGCGCTTATGGCGGCGGACCAAACCACCGACACCACGGTGCAAGCCCTCCGGGCGGCGGACACGGGCCTCCGCCTGGCCGACATCCCCTTCGCGGACATTGTCCTGGTCTGCGACGTCTCCCAAGGCCAGCCTCGCCCCATCGTGCCCGTTACCTGGCAACGCCGCATCTTCGCCTCCCTCCACGGCCTTTCCCACCCGGGCCGGAAAGCTTCCCAGAAGCTGGTGTCGGCGCGATTCGTCTGGCACGGCCTTCGACGGGACGTCCGCGATTGGACCAGCACCTGCACAGCCTGCCAACAGGCCAAGGTCCACCGACACACCCAGGCCCCGCTGGCACCTTTCACCGTGCCCGAACGACGTTTCGACCACGTCAACGTGGATCTGGTGGGCCCTCTCCCCCCATCACGGGGGTTCACACACCTGCTCACCATGGTGGACAGGACCACCAGGTGGCCGGAGGCCATTCCCCTCGTCTCCACCACTACCGCCGACATGGCGCAGGCTTTCATCGCCACCTGGGTCGCCCGCTTCGGCGCACAGGTGGACATCTCGTCGGACTGCGGACCGCAGTTCACCTCCGAGCTGTGGGGCACGGTCGCCCGCAACCTGGGGGTCAAGCTCCACCGTACTACGGCCTACCACCCCCAAGCCAACGGGTTGTGCGAGCGATTCCACCGCTCCATGAAGGCCGTGCTCATGGCCGGCCTTCAAGATGGCGGTTGGGCCGACCGGCTGCCGTGGGTCCTTTTGGGCCTCCGCACGGCCCCCAAGGAGGACCTCTGGGCATCCACCGCCGAGCTTGTCTACGGCCAGGTGCTACGCGTCCTGGGCGAATTCGTGCCCGACGCTACCAGTCCCTGGTCCGCAGCTCACCAGCGCTCGGACCTTCAGGAGGCCGCCCGACGGTTTGCCCCCGTGCCAACATCCCACCACGGTGACCCCCAGTCCTATGTCCCCCCAGCGCTTCGCACAGCGGAGTACGTTTTTGTGCGTCATGATGCACATCAGGGGCCACTCCGGCCGCCGTACGACGGGCCCTTCCGGGTCCTGTGACGGGACGACAAGTCGTTCGTCATCGACATCGGCGGCAGGTCGGACCCGATTGCGGTGGACCGCCTCAAGCCGGCGCATGTGGACATCGACCAACCACCACGGTTGGCCCTTCCGCCACGGCGAGGCCGCCCCCCGTCCACGGTGCCCCCCACTCGACCGCCCACCACCACACCGGACCCCCCCCCCCCCACGACCCACCAGGGGTCGCTTCGGCTGGGTCATCAGGACCCCCCTCAAATTGACCCTGCCGGTGCAAGTCGATTCTGGGGGGACGTGTGTAGCGGCTACCGCTGGGTTTACACAATCGCCTTGCACCTACCAAGGACGCGGAGCGATCACCATGCCGGGCTCGTCCAGGATGCCCGGGCAGGCCTGCGCTCAACTTGCCAGGCCTTGGCCGGGACGCCCGGGCATGCACGGGCACGCCCGGCCATGCCCGTTCTCGACTTGCCAGGCCGTGGCCAGGACGCCCGGCCACGCCCCCTCTCGCCTTTCCCGGGCAAATGCTCCGGGATAATGTGTGTATATATATTGCTGCCCGATAAACGGGCTTTTCAGAGTACCCGAGTTGTTTTGTGACAATAAAGAAACTCGGACGAATTCCAGCTTTTTGTCGCGTCCATTCTTCCGATTACGCGGGAGCACAGCTCCTTCAATAGCATAATTATTTCTGTGATCTTTGACAGGAAAGACAGGTTGGAGATAGGATGGTAATTTTTCATGTCGTTAAGATCAAGGGTGGGCTTTTTAAAAAGTGGTTTAACAAGAGCTTGTTTAAAGAGAAGCGGAAATGAACCCGTAGTCAGAGAATCATTCATAACTGCAGTAATAAATGGGAGGAGGGTGTCCAAACACTCAATGAACAAATCGGTGGGAAGGGGGTCAATATCACATGTTTTTGTGTTTGACTTGAGGATTGTACATTTGACAATTTCCTCAGTAACAGGAGTAAACGAACTAAGACGTCGTCCGTGAAAGCAGTGTTCAGCATCATCGAAGGAAAGGAGTGACTGCTTGTCAAGATTGTTTCTTATTGACTGAATTTTATTGTGAAAGAAATGCAGGAAGCGTTGGGGTAGTTCGTTTTGAGGAAATACAGTGGGAAGAACGGATTTATTTTTGGTGGCAAACAGGCGGTTGGTAATGCTGAACAGTTGCTTGCAGGAGGAGCTCCTAGTACCCGATCAGAAATATATGACGTTTTTGCTTTCAGAATGATTTTTATGACGAGTCTCTTAGCTATGTTATACAACTGTTTATGGACTGTGAGGCCAGTCTTCAGCCACTGTCTCTCGGTACGTCGTCGTTCCTTTTTGGCAGCCCTTACTTTGTCGCTGACTGCGCTGAACCACGGAGTACTCCTGCGTCTGGGAACGGCACGCCGTGTCGCTGGAGCATGACAGTCCAACGCTGTGCAGAGGCAAGAGTCGAGGTCTTCTGCAGTGACATAGAAACGGCCAGAGAGACGGGTGTGAAGGTCCTCTTTAAAGGTGGAACGGTCGATGGCACGAATGTTGCGAGCAGTGATGAAGGTGGGCTGAAGACGAGGAACAGCAATACTCAGGTGGCTGGTGACAAAGAAGTGGTCCGAAGTGATAGCACAGGTCACTGACGTGGACTGCACCAACTGATCATCGCATCTGTGCACTAACCAATCCAGGATGTGTCCTTTAGCGTGTGTAGGTTGGGAGACAGACTGAGACAGACTAAAAGTAGAAAGGAGGTCAATGATCTTTGAAGTGAGAGGATGTTGTGGTTGGTCGTAGTGGACGTTGAAATCTCCAAGAATCAAGACGAAACCAGGAAGAGTATTGCAGTGGTCGAGCAGATTAGGAAGCTGGGTCACGAACACAGTCAGTAAGCTTGTTTTTCCGGTTAGGTGGAGGTCGGTAGAGGCAGAAGAAATGAAGAGTGTTTTCTGACAGAGTGAAGGTGACATGGGCTAGCTTGTAGGATGAATGGTCGAACGAAAAAGTCATGGTGAAGGAGACAAAGGGAGAGAAGTTGTCTCTGTAAATAACAGCCACGCCCCCACCCCTAGAGGAGCGAGGAAATGACTGCAGGGTGTATCCAGGTGGGGTGAGATCAGCACATCTCACTTCGTCGCCACTGGGTCGGAGCCAAGTTTCGGTCAGAAAAAGCACGTCGATATCATTATCTTGAATAAAAGAGGTAATTTCGGTTCGCTTGTCAGGACTACTTACAGACTGAGCGCTGAATAAGGCGAGATACAGGTCAGAACGGTGTTGTTTTGGTGCTGTGTATGTTCTACAGGGATAGATGAGGTTATTGAAGTTGACGGGACACTTTTTCGCAGGAATTATTAAAATGTGGGCCGGGCCGTCGCTGGTCGCGAAGAGAAATCACAATCGGTATTTTTCTCTGCTTTCTCCTCCTGCCTCGCTTTGTGCGTTTTCTCGGGAGACCAACGCCGATTTCAAGTTCTCCGAGGCCTGACACGAGTCCAGGAGTCAATCGAGTGGTGTTGTTTAAAGACAAAAGTTTTTGCTGAGTGTAGCGAATAGGCCTCGGGATATAGGAGTTAGAGCGAATAGTCGAGCTCGGTACATGCAGCGGTGGGGTGAGCGGTGGGACGAGCGGTGGGACGAGCGATGGGACGAGCGATGGGACGGGCGATGGGACGGGCGATGGGACGGGCGATGGGACGAGCGATGGGGCAAGCGGTGGGGCAAGCGGTGGGGCGAGCGGTGGGACGAGCGATGGGGCGAGCGATGGGACGAGCGATGGGACGGGCGATGGGACGAGCGATGGGACGATGGGACGAGCGATGGGGCGAGCGATGGGACGGGCGATGGGACGGGCGATGGGGCAAGCGGTGGGGCGAGCGGTGGGGCGATGGGACGAGCGATGGGGCGAGCGATGGGACGGGCGATGGGGCGAGCGATGGGGCGAGCGATGGGGCGAGCGATGGGGCGAGCGGTGGGGCGAGCGGTGGGGCGAGCGATGGGGCGAGCGATGGGGCGGGCGATGGGACGGGTGATGGGACGAGCGATGGGGCAAGCGGTGGGGCGAGCGATGGGGCGAGCGATGGGGCGAGCGATGGGGCGAGCGATGGGACGAGCGATGGGACGAGCGATGGGGCGATGGGACGAGCGATGGGGCGAGCGATGGGACGGGCGATGGGACGGGCGATGGGACGGGCGATGGGACGAGCGATGGGGCGATGGGACGAGCGATGGGGCGAGCGATGGGACGAGCGATGGGACGAGCGATGGGGCAGGCGATGGGGCGAGACGGGGAAAAAGGACCGTCTTGTTGAGAGGCACACACCGGGGCTGCGTGAGGCTCAACGAAAAAACATGGCGGGTACTTACAGTTCGAAATTTTCAACTTGGTGGCGAGTAAAAACCAAAGTACTGCAAATCTCACGGGCAGACACGCCGCCATAAGCCAGGAAACGAAACAGGGATCCATCACAATCATTCACACAAAGCACAACACGACAGCACAGCACAACACGATGACCAACAGAATCAATCAAATACACAGGACGACCGACTCAGCTCAGCCTGCTAGGCGAATGACCCGGAAGTTAAGTCGAGGCGGCGTGATATATAACTATAAGGGGTATATAGGGTGATATAGGGGTATATAGGGTGATAACACTGGCATCATCGGTAATATGGAACCAGCCATAATTGTTAGAATTTAAATTCTTATCCGAAAATTCTAAAACTTCATATATCTGATCTATGACCTGATGTGAGTGAATAAATAAACCGATGACGTCATCGGTCACATGGTATGGCAGCCATATTGGATTAAAGGAAAAAATTGGACAACATTTTCTCCAAAACCACTCAACGAAAAACAATTTAACTTGGCATGTGTCATTAAAACCCCTTAGTGTATATAGGGTGATAACAATGACATCATCAGAGATATGGTATTCCAGCCATATGTGGTTGAATTGAAATTCTTATCCGCAAAATCTGATATATGACCCGATGTGAGTGAACTATTAATTTTATGATGATCATCACCCATGCCAAGAAACTCTGTGACATAATAGGGTATGGATGATATTGTATATGGGCCATAATAGCAACGATGATATTTTCGTTCAGAACAAATGTGTGAGGCGAGACGATGCGCTCTAAGAGTGCCGTTGTAGTTTATTTTTATTTACGTGATTTTTTGTTGTTCACTTTGAATATGTAGTCCAAAGCTCATGAATAATCAAAAATATTGAGGGATTATGGGAGGTGACATATACGACTGAAAAGGAAACAAATATATGTGTAGTTTGGATAAACTCAGACAAACAAATATCCTGAAGAGTACAGTACAATGTAGACAAACATGAGATACTAGCAGAAGTACCCGGCATTGCCGGGCGGGGGAGGGGAGGGGAGGGGAACGGGGGGGAGGGGAGAAGAGTGGGAGGGGGAGGGGGAGAGGGGAGAAGAGGGGGGGATGGGGAGGGTGAGGGATGGGAGGGGGTGGGAGGGGGGAGAGGGGGGAGGAGGGGAGGGGGAAGGGGGAGGGGGAGGGGGGAAAGGGGGAAGGGGGAGGGGGAAGGGGGAGGGGGAAGGGGGAGGGAAGGGGATGGCCAGTCAACAATGACGTTGCAGTACTCATGGTCGGAGAGCAGCACAACAATCGGACATAGTCCTGCATATTCGCAACAGCACGAAGTGGATTTTGGAGACTCACCGATCCTGTGACGTCCTCCAGTACCAGCGTTGCCGGGTGGGGGAAGGGAGACCCGTACATTCCCAACCCGTACATTCGCCCTCTCGACTCAAGCTCACTCGGACAAAAGCCTCGCACAAATTACACAGTGAAGGCCCAATTGTCATGTCTATGCCACAAATCACGGGCGCACTTAATTGAAAATATATAGAACGCTCATACTCCGTGAAAAGTGAAGCCGCCATGTCGCCATCTTGGTCAGCACGACTCGACCAACCCGCTTCGCGGATCTCATTTTGTGCGGCAAGAAACTGCTCCAATCGGTTACAGAAGGGTTGTGGAAAGACGTTTCACAGCTGTTTCAAAGACATTTAATTCATATCGCACAAAATCGATACAAAACACGATCGCATAAAAGGTGAAGTGACGTGTGACGGGATGGAACATCACGTGATCGCTCTGAGCGAATCAGTCTGGCGGCGGGAATGGAACATCACGTGATCGCTCTGAGCGAATCAGCGAGCTGCTCTGGAACCGGCTGAGATTAGCGGGTACTTCGCTGAAATGTGCTGAGGTAAATATGAATAAAAAATATGGATCGTCAAATATTTTGAGTTTGGCCATGTTCGTCCCACGCTCAATGGCCATGTCTATGTCAAATATCAAGCATGTAAGCCTGTCCGTTTAGGAGTCTATCGGTAACATTACACACACACACACACACACACACACACACACACACACACACACACACACACACACACACACACACAAACTGTGTTTTATATACTAGGGCATGCCCGTACTATATATATGCCCGTACTATATATCTATCTAAAATTATATCCCCCCCCCTCTATTTACATGAAATGGTTTGGTCCATTCGCAACGCCAAAGCGAACGGCGAACGGCTTGCGAGTACAGTGACAATCCCCCCCCTCTATTTACATGAAATGGTTTCGTCCATTCGCAACGACCACAGAACCCCCCCCCCCCTCTATTTACATGGAATGGTTTGGTCCATTCGCAACGCCGGCACACGCGATCGTTCGCTGCTCTCTGATTGGTTGAATCGTTTTTTGTACATAGCTCGGTAAGTAATTGTCCGATTAATATTAAACCTTGAAAAGGCACATCCTCGGGTCCCCAGCAATATACCTGGCAAGTTAAAAGTATATCGGACCCGTGGTTGTCGAGAAACAGCGGTCACAGACAGACAAACGTACAAACGTACAAACGTACAGAGATTACTGGAATTATAGATAGATATAGATGACAATAAATGCTGATGATGGATGATATTTAAAGTTTGGTTGGGGAAGAGTCGGACTCAGTTCAGTGAGTGACATTATTGCAGAGGGAAGAAAAGAGTAAAATGTAAGTATGAATGTGTGCAGACAGCCTAGACATGGAAAGAAGACCATAAACAAGAATGTATGTTTTCAGGATTCTGTCTGGTGGGGTTGGAGGAAGGTGTATAATGACACCATGGTTGGCAAACAAGGAGAAAAAGACATATAATGGCATAGCCCCCGTGGTTTAAGTAATTTTTCTGTATGGAGTTAAAGGTAGCCAGTCGGCCATCTTTGGTTGGATTACAAAACAAAATCTTCTGCATATGTATATTTTCATGTATTGTCTTTGTGCCAAGTTTGAACAAAATCGGTCAATGCATGTCCTAGAAATGGTTGGGGACACGTTTA